>NC_142537.1:15518750-15870000 GCF_056151865.1 Erythranthe guttata
TTTTTTTCCTTTTAGGGTAAATTACAATAACCCCCTAAGATATGGTCAAATTGTGGAAAAAAGCCCACATGTTTTGATAATTGCAATTACCCCCTTCAACTATGAATTTTCTTACACGTCCACCCTTATGGTGTCAAATTCAACATAATCTTGTAGATTTCGTGGAATGTACTCGTTTTGTGCAAAAATGCAGTTTCTGATGCACCACAATCTAATATATACAAGTCAATATGATCATCTTGCTTCAAAATATAGAGCTCGAACATGATAAAATGGTTAGAAAATTGAGAATATTCCATATAATTAGAAGATTCCGTTAAATTTCCATAATTCGACCATACCTCAGGTTTGATTGTATCCATCCTTGTACATTTCCATAACTAGACGAGCATTTCATTCCAGTTTATACTGATGATGTCAAGATTTGGTTTTTTTAGACCATATTATTTTAAAGAGGAGTATACAAAATTTTGGCGGCAAAAGTATAAAAGCAAATGGTGGTAAAAAGGGCGCGGGGCGTAGCAGAAAGAATCGAACTATGGAAGAAGCACGTGATGCTGCGGGCTTCGGAAACTTGTAATGAAATGAAATGTATGACAAAGTAGTACATCACTCTCTACTTCATCTCTTGTCTTTTCAAACTCTCTGAGTTCTCAGACATTAAAACATCACTGCCGGTCGGCTACACACAGACACACACACATATATATATATATATATATATATATATATATATATGCATATGGTTAATTACAACCACCCCTGAAATATGGTTAATTTATGGAAAAAAACCCTCTTGTTTGGATAATTACATTTACTCCTTAACTATGATTTTTCTTACATCTTCACTATTATGGTGTCAAATTCAACATAATTATCTAGATTTCGTAGAATGTGCTATAGTTTGTACTCGTTTTGTGTAAAAATACAGTTTCTAATGCACCACAATCTGATATATACAAGCCGAAAAACACATATTATGATCATCTGGCTTCAAAATATAGAGTTTGAATGCGATAAAACGGGTACAAAACTGATAATATTCCATTTAATCTCGAAGATTCCACTAAATTTGAAACTGCAAGGGTGGACGTGTAAGAAAATTTATAGTTGAGGGGGTGGTTGTAATTACCCCAAACATGAAGGGAATTTTCGTAAATTAACCGACCTCAGGTGTGGTTGTAATTTACCCTTTTATAATATATATATATATATATATATATATATATATATATATATATATATATATATATATATATATATATATATATATATATATATCAATTAATGATAACAATAATGGAGAATTCAAAACCTTATTTACATTTATGGCCACACCCCGTCATTTGGAAAATATTGTAGCACGGGTGACAAATTGTGAGAATACACGTTTAGGCTGACTCAGTATTAGTTAATTTCAACATTAGTTGACACTTGACATCCTATTTTTTCTTTTCCTTTTTTCCTATTGTAGATCGTCAGAAACTAGTTAGCTGACTCACCATTAGTTAACTTCACTCTATATAGAATTTGAACCCATGACATCGGGTTTTGAAGGCCCCGCGTTCTACCGAACTGAACTAAAGCCGCTTTCTTATTTCTATTACTTAGCAAAATCGAAAAAAATGTAAAGAAGAGGGTTATTTCTCTAACACTAATCCAGGATAAATATTAGTTTTAATATAATGACATACCCCTTAAAGTTTTTTTTTTTTTTTTTCTTTCCACCACCAAACCTAATCTCTCACACGCATGTTCTCCTCATCCGTTGCCCCGCCGCCCTTCCACCTCCACTCAACCGTGATGGTAGATTAGGAGAAGAAGCTTCAGATCTCCGCCGTTGATTTTTGGGATCCCTACATGAGAACGCGATCTCTCTCAAATGTGAAACTCAATATGGTAGCCTAAATCTTTGAAAGGGCTTCGTTTTAGAAGAATAACATACCACAATCATGCCTTTACTGTCTAAATTAATCTAGAACCTTAGGAAAATTAGATACTACATCAAGTTATCTACATCAGTTGATAATTGGCCGTAGATCTACACATAATTACATACACGAATGCGTGTGTGCTTAGTGAATGTCACTGTTTAATCTTATCTACTTTTAACAAATACCGGTAGCATTTAATTTCCCTAGAACCTTGCCACTTCTTCAAACAAAATGTTGGTTGCATCTTGAATTTGGTCTGAAATTCTCAAAACTAAAAAGATCAATCTGTTGAGGAGGCTGTTATTCTATATATCTCATCTACCAAATTGCACTTTTATATGGATGCTCTTGCAACAAAAATCATTTTTGAAGTCCTTGTTGATGAAATCCGTAAGTTTTGGGGTCTAAATGGAAATTTATTTTTTGGTCTAGGAACTCTATTTATTTTGGCTGCGCATGTTTAGGTAGTTGGGCACATTCCGTTAAATGGAAAGGGGTTGCCCCCCCCCCCCCCCCCCCCACCAAAAATGCTATTCTCATTTATTGTTTTTGTGCTTTGCCAATTGTAGACTCATCCTCCTTTATTTTTGCTTAAATCGAAATCAAAAATTTCGGATTTAATTTCGGAAGTTAAATTGGATCGAGAATAAAAAATTTCAAATAGTTTTTATATAATTCCAATTTCATTCAAAAAAAAAAATCGATGAATATCAGAATCGAAATTTTGAGAATTGGAATGAAAAAGCTGTTCCAAAATCGGAATTTTTCGAATTAGAACCGGCGGAATTCGGAAATCCGTTCGAACTTTCACCCCTGTTCGTGAAAATAAACATGATGATTATGTCTACTAGGATAAAACAATAACGGTAATTAAATACTCCCTCCGTTCCCTTTTAATAGTTGTTTTTAGCTTTGTACATGGATTAAGGATTTTAATAAGGGTTTATTAGGGATAACCCCCTTGTTCATATTTTCTAATGAGGTAGATCCAATTAATTTTTCCCTTTTTGAGATACACCCAAATTTGCCAACTTGGCAAAATATATTATGTAATTTTCCTTTAATACCCCTTTTTTATTTTGTTTTATTTTTGAACGGTATTTACTTTCTTAACTACGTGATATGAGATTGCTGATATGTTGCCTAAAATCACGGAATAAAATTACGTGAGTATATTGGCGGTTTCTATCAAATCTTGTACAACCGGTTTTGAAGAATTTATCCAGCGTTTCATCGTTTTCCATCGGATTTGAAGATAGGTTCGGATTTCATCGTTTTCATCGTTTTTTATCTTTTTCCATCGTTTTCATCGTTTTCAATCGGGTTCGGATTTGAACCGGTTTTGAAGAATTTATCCAGCGTTTCATCGTTTTTCATCGTTTTCCATCGTTTTTTCACCGGCGTGGAAATAGGTTCGGATTTAAGCGTTCATCGTTGTCCGTTAGAAGATGATGATGTTTGTTTGGAAAAGGATTGACAGAGTTAGAAGAGGATGGTTCACGCAGATCGGACCAGAGTTGTTTTATATGAGCTTCGTAGTTGGTTTATGCAATAATCGGAATAATTGTCCGCTGTGGTCGAGTTCATGTTTTTTATCCCGATCGATAGTTGGTTTATTTGTTTATAACAGTCGATTTAAGTGTGTTGGGTAGTACATTAAAATATAGTTCGTAGTCTTTTTTAATTTAGCGTATGGATTTTGCATTTTAAGTTTATTTTTGATGATATTAATGTATTGTCATTCAAATGTATTTGCAGTCTATTTAATCATTTTTTAGTATTCTGCATTTTTTATTTTGTTTCATGACTTTAGGTTTTTTCGATGGCGAATTTCGTACGGATTTTGTTGAGGTTTGGTGGGTTGGTTGCTATAAAGAGGTGTTTACGATGTATTGGCTCGGTAACTTCGGTTAAGTGTTAAACCGTTGTAATACAGTAGTATACTATTATGAATACCGCATGATACTACCATTATCATTTTATTATACTATTATGATATTATTAATGTACTAGAGTTTTTTAACTCGACATATTGGTTTGATTGTGTTATGATGTGTTTTATGTATTTTATCAAAACCCTAGATTGAAATTATGAGATTATTAATGTTCTATTTTATTGGTTATGTTGGAATACTTTACGTTGTTGTTGTTCTCAATGTTCTTGTCATTTCAGTGGTATATTGTTTGTAACACAATTTCATATCACTACTATAACCGTAATATACTATCATAGCAGATTAATGTACTATATTGAAATTATTAATATACTATGTGGTTGAATAATACGGGATCTATAGTCGATTAACGAGATCCATAGTCGAATTAGATCAATAAGATAGTCTATTACACGATATAAGGAAAATTACCCTAATTGATTAGTATTTCAAACAAACATATTATTCAGTTTCCATATATATTATTATTTTTTCATATATATTATTATTTACCCTAATCGTTTTCATATAATAAGGAAAATTACCCTAATTGATTAGTATTTCAAACAAACATATTATTCAGTTTCCATATATATTATTATTTTTCCAATAGTCAATTAACTAAACCCATAGTCGAATTAGATACATGGGATAGTCTATTAAAAGATATGAGATAGTCTATTAATTTTAAAACACAAATCCGCCGCCGTCACTTCTCAAATCTAGGGTTTTGATGATTCTTCGGCCCATAGTCGATTAACGAGATCCATAGTAAAATTATACTAGTGGGATAGTCTATTAAATGATATGGGATAGTATATTAATACAGATGTAATTCGACTATGCATCTCGTTAATCAACTATGGGCCGAAAAATTATCAAAACCCTAGATTTGAGTAATCCTAGATTTGAGTAACCCTAGATTGGAGCAGTGACGACGACGGCGACGGCGGCGAAAGACGATATCACTCCTAAATTGATTGTTACGACCTTGGATGCGGGAGCGGCGGAGGTCTTGGTCGTTTTTGGCGGTCTTGGAGGTGGAGGTGGTCGGATGTGGTGGTGGTGGAGGACTAGGCGATGGTGGAGGTGTTGCTTATGGCCAATATCGTTGTTATCGTCGTTGGCCACCGGCGACAACGGTGACGGAGGTGGCGGCGGTCGGAGGTGGAAGCGGCGAGCCCGGCGGGAAAATAGGGAGGGATTTCGGAGTGCAGAAAATCGTCAATCGCCGGTGTATAAATTTCTGGTTTTCTATGGGACGTTTTGCAGATTTTGATAGTGGTTTTGTGGGGATAGTGTTTTAACGGGAAAATAGAGAGGGATTTGATATTATTTCAAAAGGTAAAGTAACGGGATTTGTGGGATTTGATTGAGGGTAATTATGTAATTTAGAAAAGTTTGGGTTTTTATCAAAATGACAAATTTAAATTTGGATCTACCCCTATTATTTGAATGTTTAAGGGGGTTATATCTAATAGACCCTAATAATAAATGTGTCTTGATTTTAGGAAATGAATGTTTTTAGGCTAAAATAACATTATCTTATAATTAATAAGAGAGATAAATTAATTAAAAAAAGTATTAGAAAGAGTTCATAAATGTATAAACTGAAAATTAAATAATTAATGTACTATTGAAAAATTAAAATAACAGATAATATAGAGAAAAAAAATCTCAAAAGTAACATATAATGTGGAATATATGGAGTAACTAGTTATCATTATCATTCATTAAAGAGAGGAAAATAAATCTCAATACTAGTATTAGAACAACAGTAATTAATTATTCTGAAAATAATAAGTGTAAATTTGTACTAATATTAAAAACAACAACAACAACAACAATAGTAAATAGTAATAATAGCAATTGTAAATTAGGAGTAGAATCTATAATAGGTATTTTTGTATAAATAAATGGTGCTATTTAATGCCACCTCATTATTCCTTAGTATTTATTAATTATTATAATATATATTATATATGTTTGCTAATCCCAAGTTCAGTAGAAGAAGTAGTAGCATATTTCCCTTTTGACTCTCTCTCCTCTCTCTCTCTCTCCTTTCTCTCTCTAAAATGTAGTGTTCTTCAACCCATAATCATCTCTAACAGAAAAATGGGCAAAGCTTGCAAATGGATCAGAGCTCTGTTGGGGGGCAAAAACCCCGACCCGAACCCTAGTCCGGGTCCGAGACCGCCGGGCAAGAAGAGATGGAGCTTCGTCATGTGTCGGAAGGAAAGGGATCGCCGCCGGAGATCCCAACACGGCGGTGGTGGTGGCTACGACGGCAACGACGCTAGCAGGCAAGCCATCGCCGTCGCGGCTGCCACCGCCGCCGCCGCGGAGGCTGCCGTAAAGGCGGCCCAGGCGGCCGCGGCGGTGGTTCAGCTGACGAGCTGCAGGTTGGGGAGTAGCAGCACTTCCGCGGCGGGAAACGGTGGCGGTTCCGTCGACTCCTACTCCTCCGCCGGCGGTCGAAATGGGCCGGGTTACGGCTGGAGCCGGGAGGAGCGGGCAGCCGTTGCGATTCAATCTCATTTCCGTGCTTATCTTGTAAGTCTCTGCGTGTGTGTGTGTGTGTGTGTGTGTTCATGTTAAACTTTAATAATTAAAAAAACAAATTAAATTATTTTTTGATGTTATTTTTTTTTCTTGGGGGAGGATCGGTAAATATATACCGTATTTCATGGAGATTTGGTTTAAAACGACGCCGTACTCCTCTTTCATTACCAAGTTTTATTGTGCAGAAGCTTTGGGATTTACACCGCCGGAGTTATTTTGGTATCTCGAGTTGTTGTAAAAAAAAGAGCAATTCTCGGATATATTATTCTTATATATTAATATTTAGTGTAAATTACGGCCACCACCCCTGAATAAGGGTTGAATTACGAAAAAACCCCTCTTGTTTGGCTAATTACAATTATCCCTCAAATATGAATCTTTTTACACGTCCATCTTTATAGTGTCAAATTCAACATAATCTTTTAAATTCTGTGAAATTTTCTTTAATTTGTACTCATTTTGTGAAGAAAAAAATGTTGTTTTTGTGCGCCACAATATGATATTTACAAGTCAAGAGACAAACATATCTTATAATCATCTTGTTTCAAAATATAGAGCTCGAATAGGATAAAACGGGTACAAACTGGAGAATATTCGACATAATTTAGAAGATTTCACTAAATTTGACACTGCAAAAGTGGACGTTTCATAGCTGAGGGAGGTGGTTGTAATTACCCAAACACAAGGGAATTTTTCGTAATTTGGCCTTAACTCATTGCTAATCCTAATTTATCATAATATTTATTTATATTTCACATTTACATACACACGTACATCTGTATCTAATATCTATATATATGTGTGTGCATGTAGGTATAGATAATAAAATGTGTTACATTACCTTGAGTGGGGGTGGGAGGGGTGGACCAAGGAAATCTAGCAAATAGTAGATTTGATATCAAATATACTTCTATTTCATTTTGCTGCCCAAATGTTTTTTGTCGAAAATTTAGCCAAAAAGTTCATTGGAGTAGTTTAAGTTACAAATAGCTTTTTGACTTTTTTTGTTCACATTTGCCAGACAGAGAGTAGTTAGTTTGTGGGTCTATTGCTAATTCATTCTTCCATCATCAATAAATAAATAAAATTAAAAAAAATAATAATAATAAAAATTGATTCTTGATTGTCTTCTTATTAGCATAATTAGTGAACTAATTATCATCATTAATTATGTTAGTTGTATATGATAGTGCTAATTTGGTACCTTGTGGGCAAGGACTAATTCTTGAAAGTTACTTGTCTCCTTTTTTGGTTTAATTCTTATCTTTTTAGATACTTGTTCTGAACTTCTTGCTTACTTTTTTCTCCACTTTATTGCATCACTGTCTTGTCTTTTTACAATATTTCTAAAAAGTTTGAAATCTTTTTTGATTTATTAATTATGTTATTTTATTTTATTTTAATAGTAAAAATATATGATCTCTTATTTTTCCTTGTTATTCACTGATATTTCAATTGGAAAAAAAAAAAAAAAAAAAAAGGCAAGAAGAGCTTTACGGGCGCTGAAAGCGTTGGTGAAAATACAAGCAATGGTGAGAGGTCACATTTCGAGGAAGAAAGCTGCAGATGATCTACGACGGATGCATGCTATTGTGCGGGTCCAAGCAAGGGCTCGGGCCGGCCGAGTTCCGATTAATGAAGCCCGACATTCGACCGCCAATTCATCTCACTTCAGCCATTCAGTAAGTAATGCACCATTTTTTTTCTCATTATGAGTCTCCACTATTAGAGTAGAGATCTTTGGTTCGAATTTGATTTTTTTATTAAAAAAACAAGTATTTTGAAAATCTCTCGTATGTTTGAACTTGTAGGCACTGTCGAGTTGGGAGAAATTCGAGCAGAGAATACGGGCAGGTATCACAAAGCACGAACAACCGATGATGCTCAAGGTTCTCTCTCTCTCTCTCTCTCTCTCTCTCTCTCTCTCTCTCTCTCTCTCTCTCTCTCAAATATGAACACACAAATCCGTGCTAATAAATGCAGAAAAATGGCTCGAGATCATGCGAAAGATCATGGGACGAAGACGAAAGAAGCGACAAGATTCTCGAAGTAGACAGCAGTTTCAAACCAAACCCCACACCCAAAATCAAGAACAGCAGGATCTCCCACTCTCGCCACCCGAAATTACCAATCAGCCCCTCGTCGTCCAACGAGGTCCGATCATTAAGCCGCCTGAAATTCGAACAAGACGACGCAGCAGATGACATCAGCAGCAGCAGCCATGCCCTAACTTCCGATAACTGCCCGTTTGTTTACTCCGCCTCGCCCAGCTCCAAAACAGCTCTTTTCACACCTACCAAGAGTGAAGGCTCGGTCAGCTGTCTTAGCGGTTACTCTGAAAACCCTAATTATATGGCTTATACGGAATCTTCGAAAGCCAAGGCCCGGTCTACGAGCGCTCCTAAACAAAGGCCCGATCAGCAGTACGAGAGATCGAGCTCCACGAGTAGATATTCTGTCCACGTGTCTGGCGACTATGGCGGTGGCGGTGGCGGCGAGAAGAGAGCTAACAAAGCTTATCCGGGCTCGGGCCATTTGGACAAGCACGGAATGCCCGTTACTAGAGATGTTTCGAGTTTCAGTGGTGGTCTTTGGGTGAGATATTAGTGTAACTTAATTTAATTTAATTTTTTTTTTAGTGATTATATGATGTAGATCAAAGTTGGTCTAATCATATAAACTTCCTGGATTAGATGCTAATTCAGACGGGCGTAATAAAAAATCGAAGCCCGCAATTAAATGCTGCTATTCAAGAAAATTAACAATGGCTCTTCTTATACGGTACGTTTGTATAAGTGGCGATTCAAAAGAAAATTACACACCTTGTCATAAAAAAAGAATTCTCTATATATATGTTCAATACAAAGAAAATCGACAGAACTTATCGATGTCAATTACTATGCATGTACACAATGAAGCATATATACTACAATAAATTTTGTACCTCGAAAAAAATATATGAACTGTTGATATTCGACGGTGCGAGAGAAAAAAAAAAAAAAAAAAAAAAAAGATATAAACTGATGCGAAATCGAAATCAGTTATTACAGCTCCATCTCGATGTAGGCACGCAGCTCAGATAATGGCACCAGCTACATTTATCGTTCCCGTTTTCTCCCTTAAACAGCATTACCAATCCCACCGTGAATCTACATAATTTCGAGGGCATAAGAGTAAAAAAAATCAGTTTTTTTTTTTATTAATAATAAATCAAGAAACAAGTTAAAACTCATAAATGTGATAAAAACACACACATCCATGTTGGTGTGTGTGAAAAATTATGTCTTTACTCACCGAACGTAACATGATTCAACCCTAGCCAAAGACTATTTTTTTTTAAGTAAGACGTATATTATATATCTGAATTGCATAATCGATACGATATACGAGGTACATAGTGCGAGATTAAACGATAGATAAAAAGAAAGCTTACCCGACAATAAGAAGAACAATAGCCACAACCAAGAAAACATATTGGTAAGCCGTGTACTTGGACTTCATCCTATTATGAGCTGCCAGGTGGCGATTCTCCAGCCAACCGAATTGGGGTCGGACCAAAAGTATAAATCCGAGGAGGAAGCCACTCATAAACCCTCCAATATGTGCAAAGTTATCGACATGCGGAAGAATTCCAACGGCCAAGTTTATTGCGATTATCACAATCAGCGTAAAAAGAGCCGCAGCCTATTATTATTATACACGAAGATCTTAGTTAGTAAAAACGAGACTAAAAAATAAATCTTTTTTTTTTTGGAAATTTCAAATTTGAATTAACCTTGTTGGTATAAATGGTCCAATTAGTAAATAACTCGGATAACATTGCTCCGAGAAGTCCGAATAAAGCACCCGAAGCTCCAACGGAGATATTCCTGTGTATAAAAAGGGACGAGAGTACGCTCCCTCCGATACCCGATACTAGATAAATTGCCCCTATACGCACTGCACAAACACACGTTTCAGAATAATAATATATTAAATGTTCGAAGGTTATAAATAATAATTAAAAAAAAAAAAAAAAAAAAAAAAAACGGTAAATTACCAAATCCAAATTGCTGCTCTAGGCGAATTCCGATAAAGACCAAACTCAGCATGTTTGCAAGTAAATGTACGACACCGGCATGCAGCCATATACAAGTAATAAGCCTCCACGCTTGATTTCCGTGAACTATTTTGTCCCATTCGAGCGCTCCCAGTTTTTCCAATCTGCACGAGCATATATATAATTAATTAATTTATTTATTTTCCGGTACGAAGATGACAATCTTGATTCCATTTTTTGCGACGGGCACGAAAAAAGTATACTTAACAACCATTCAAGAAACTTAGACATTTCCTTTTCGATAAAGGTGCCATTTTTTTTTCAAGAAACCGAATAAATGCTCATGAAAAACTAATGTTTTTTTGAAAAGGAATTTGTTGTCTACATTATACGAGTCTCGAGCGTATTTAATGTTTCTTTTCTTACATTATCATACGACATTCGAATGGCTAATAGAGGATGCCGCTAAAACAGAACTCGAAATTCTATCAATTAATTGCACAACCCAAGATAGAAAACATATTATTATGTCGAGACTTTCACCAAAAAATAAACGAAAAACGAAAAGCAACGTCGAGGGATAATAAAAGTTCAAACACCTCATGTTATATCTAGTTGACACACTCTACAACAAAATAAGAGGGAGACAATTGTGGACTTAAACTGTTAAGTAAATTAAGGCCTCGTTTGGTTGCCAAAATAAGATTAAACAATCTAATGAAATCCAACTATATCATTTGACCTTCGATGATCCAATAAAAAAGACATGGCTAGAAGGCAAGATAAGCCATGTTAACATAATATTTGTGAGTCGACCCGGCAAGTTATTAGGGATACCAAACATCAAACAAATTCCTATTATTTAGTTAATCATGGCTAATCTCCCCAACCAAACGAGGTCTTATAAGAATGTAAGAAACTGCATATCCCCAAAAAAAGTCAACCATTCTTATACAACAAATTAACCCCAACAACTATTAAAAAATGATAATAATAATAATAAATAGAAAAATCAATCAGGTTAACCCAAAGAAACAAGTGCACAAGAATCCCTAAAAATTGGAAGAAAAAAATCAAGAAAATCAGCAAATGACGAAAAAAAATTCAAAAAAAAAAAGAAAAGAAAATTACGTTGAGGAAGAGGGGCCGAAGAGGGGGTTTTGTTTGAGGGGCTGAAAAGAGAGGCGGCCGAGAAACTTGGCGACGCAATCGCCGCCTTGAAATCCGTTATTGTGATTCTTCGGGCAATTGTTGACGAACATGATCGCCGCAAACATGCCAACGTTTGCCACAACTATCATCGGCACAAGCCACGATGTCCACTGACTCTCCGAATATTCCATGTGGTATGCTCCTCCTCCGCCGCCGCCGCCGGCGTAGTAATTAGTCTGTGGGTAGCTGTGGTTGCTTCTGTTCTTCGTTCCCCTCTCCGGATCTCCATTTCCCATCATTCTTTCTTTCTTTCTTTCTTTACACACTGTGTGTATGTATACGTCAGTGTGTGTGTGTGTGTGTGTGTGTGAGAGAGAGAGAGAGAGAGAGAGAGAGAGAAGGGTGGGGTTGAGGAGAATTCAAGAATTGGGGTAGAGAGAGAGAGAGAGAGAGAGAGAGAAAGAGATGGGGAGAGATTTAGGGAGAGTGGGGATTTATCTGTAGATTGCTTTGAATTTATGATTTGATTATTTATTCAGCCAAAATGTAACTTTCCTCCGTCTTTTCATATTCCAATTTCTAAACGCCATTTTTTTGAATTTTCTTTAACCAAAAAAGTACAAGGATTAAAATTGATTTTGGTGTATAGTATAGGGACTAAAAGTGTGATTATCCATTTTTACTTTAATAATACATATCTTTTTTATATATATAGAAAATTTTAAGGGCAAAATACGGTCACCTTTAGGTAAACTCAAATTACGAAAATAAAACTCTTATATTTGGATAATTATAAATAACCATCAACTATGTATTGTCTTGCAAAAAAATCCATTAGGTAAATTTTACACCTTAAGAGTTGACGTATAAGACAATTCGTGATTATAATTATCCAGACATAAAAGTTTATTTAATAATTTAAGCATACCTTAGAGATAATTTGCCAAAAAAATAATAATATCATTTCAACTTAGTTAGATTAAAAATTTAATATTATGAGCTTCAAATAAACTACTCAATATTCAAATATAAGATTTAGGTACATGTGACAATGTGAGATTTCCTTAGACATTAATCAATCCATTTAATATGTCATTGTATGAATATATTTATATATAATACGTAACAATGAGACCATATATTATAAATTATAATAAAATCCCAAATGAAGTTATATCCATATAATATTCTCAATCATAAATTCATAATCATTTGGTAGTCATTAAAAAAAATATTATTTTGACTAAAATAATTAACTAATGGCAAGTATTGCTTGAAAGTAATACGTTTGACTTATTGACCATCCGTAGTCCAAACTTAAAGACTATTATTTCAAATCAAACTAAAAAAAATGCCAATTCAAGAGCGGCAAATGCAGGCTTTGAGGCATTGTAATTCACATAAAAAATGATTTAAATGATAAAATTGATTTCTTATTATAAGATATTTTAATCGATAAATTGAAGATAATAAAAAAAAATTGAAAAAAAACCTCTTGTGGTTAAAATTACAAAAATGCCATTAGTTTCTTTAAATTTTCTAGTATTTATTACTTTTGTATATGAGATAAACGCCCACGGGCCACGTCATAATGATGTGTATCAAACATGGTAGAATTTATTTATTTATTTTAACAACATAAGGGAATGAAATTAAATTAAATTAAATGTAGGTTTTTGTTCTTCTTCACTAGGACCTATATATTCACAACACAATTTATTTGTTTATTTATTTCTTGTAATTAAATAAAGTGAGAAGAATTGAATTGCCAATGGGCTTGACAGCTAGCTGAATTCAATGTGCCAGCTTTTATTATATATATATATATATATATATATATATATATATATATATATATATTATTTTTTTAATAATTTAAAAAAAGGAAAATGGATTTTGCGAAAAACGCGGGTATCAGACGGCAAGGACACGGAATTCAGGTGTGCTATTGCCTTCAAAATGCTCCACCTTACCTTATTATTATCATCAAATATTTTCTCCGTTTCTAATTTACCGTCTTTTTTCACTTTGTACGAGTCTTAGGAATACCAGTAAATGTGTATTGATTTTAGAAAATATATTTTAAAATAATTTTGATCATTTAATGTTGTGATAATTGATAGTTTAATACTTGTAATTGAATTAATAATGTTAAAACAAAAAGATGAAAAAAAAAATGTCTTCTGAAATCTAAAAAAAAGCTCTCAAAAGATGAAATTGCTTTCATTATTTAAAAAAATCAATATTGACCGTCTTATAATGAGTATTGTATTTTAAAAGTGCAAAGTGTTATTAACTTTTGCCATGTGTTATCGAATGTAAAATGTTAAAGATGCAAAGTGGAATTAAGACAATTTCAAAGGGTCAAACAAAATATTTTCATTTGATTCTTAAGGATAATTACTCATTTTGCATCGAGTTATAACTTCGAGGTGTTGAGTGAAACAAACCCGTGTATTCTGTTCCTATCAATGCTAACGAACATGGGACGGAGTGGACAAAATACGTAGAACAATAGTAGTCCAACGTAACCTTTAGAGCAAAACAAAGACTTAGGTGGTGCTTGCAAACGCTTTTAGAAATAGATTATAAATATTTTTCCTGTACATGATCATTTTTAAGGTATTTACAAAACAAGCTTTTACTTTTGCTTCTCTGAAAATAAGTTAATAAGCTGATTTAAGCTATAATTTTAAAATGAACCATGTATCAGCTTTTTCTAATTTAGTTTATTTTCCAATTAATTTACAAACATCCCTAACTTTTAAAAATAATCACTTAATTCCATCTTAACTCACAATTACTAACTTCTACTTTTAAATATGCTTTTGCAAACACCACACTTAGAAGCAACATAAACGACGAAAGATAAAATGTGTTTTTTCTAACGAAAATAGAGTCTAAACCTTACAAACTAAAAATGCTCAGGAAAACAAAGAACAACTGCATATAATCCCAAAAAGAGTATGCTTCATCATATAGAAGTTAGCAGCAACAACTAAAATTAAAATTACGCAAAAATCAACGCTTTCCACCACCACCTCCGAGCTTAGGACCCTTAGGTCCCGCACCCTTCGTCACGTTGCTCTTAGTACTCTTCTGCTTCGAAACTGTCTCGGCCTTCTTCGCCTTCTTCTCATCCTTAGTCTTCTTGATCCTCTCCTTTATTTCACTGCAATTCAAGAATCATTAATAATGCACATCACTTCTAACTCCCCGGAAAAAGAAACAACAGCTCAAATCACAATTATTTATTTATTAATAACATACCGCAAGGCAGCTTCACGTGCAGCATCACGCACCTCCGGCTTTTCGGCCCTTCTCTTCTGGATGACTTCCAAAGTGGCACCGACAATTGACCTAGAATAGGGCTTCTTTGTCGCACGACGCCTCTTCTTCACTGCTTCAGCTGCAGCATCCTGTAACAATTGAAGAAACCATTTAGATACAACAAATACATACAAGATATATATATATATATATATATATATATATATATATATAGATACACACACACAATATATTGGATATTTACAAATAACTCTAACAATATATAAGACCGATGAGACGCAAGGCAGTTTTTCCTAGACGATGATGGATTTAATGGGTACTTACAGATGCTGATGTAAGAAATCATGCATCAACATATATATATACAATCAGTTATGCACTGGTTTTAGCAGATTTTAATGTCGTCTGTTCCCGCTTATGATGATTAATAACATTGGAGATGGATTTTCCAGTTCTCTGTAGTCATTAATGAAAGATTGATAGCTGTAGAATCTCTGGGAAAAATTGGAGAGCAAAAGGTTCTTGCTTTAACCCTGCTTTTTTCTTCTAATTTAATTATATTGGTGAATTAATTAATTACGATATTCGTTTATTTCCCATTTCCGATTTTCAGAGACATTGCAAGCTGACTCAGAATCACAAAGCCGAATGAGGAAAAGGGTGTAAATCGCTAACCATATGAATCGGAATTGTACTGCAATTTCACAATCTAAGTGATTTATTTACGATGCTTCTAATTAAACAATGTATTTGATTTTTCGTCTTCGGTTTTCGATAAATAGGTATATATATTCAAGCGTGCGTGGTTTACCTTCTTGTGTTGTTTACGGTACATTGTAGTCCAGGTAAGCTTGGCGGGCCTCAGACGGTTGTGGAAGTACCTCTTGCATTTCGAGTTAACGAAGAGGAATACCTAAAACAGAAGATAAAATAAAAAAAAAATTACGAGCCGATAAATATTTCGGAAGAAAATGCAAATGCAAGCACATTGAAATTCTGACCTGGGAATCTGAGCGAATAAACCTAATCCCCCTTCCTGGGTAGATCTTGTGTCCGCTAAAACGGCAAAGCTCGGTCCTGATAATTCAAAAAATCAATAAATCAATTAAAAAACATTTCTTTTGAATACTTATTGATTCAATCTGAACTAATTGAGATTTAATCAATAAATTGCATTTGCTACATAAAAAGTTGAAATTTTTATTAGGTTAAATTAGGTTAAATTGAAATATTCAGCCGAAACCAAATTATTATAAAATCATGTTCGATTGAAAATGCATTTCAGGCATCAAATAAACATAGATTACAATTCATGAAAAATTAAAACAGTAGCAAAATTGATGTCTATTTATCAGAAAAAACGAAACAAAATAAGCACAACAGGCGTAGAGAGAGAGAGAGAGAGAGAGAGAGAGAGAGAGAGAGAGAGAGAGAGAGATTACTTGAGAACCATTGCTGCAAATGTTTGTGAACACGACGCCGCACTTGGTTGATTTCTGGAGTTGCCGAAACCGAAAATGAATCCCGGTGAAGCATTTAAACTGGGCTTAGGGCTTTCTAAGGCCCATTTTCCATTTGGGCCTTGACTCAAATTGCTTATTACTAGGGTTGAAAATCGATTTTTTATTTTAAAATTATTTTTGGGAGTGATTGTTAATTTCAATTATGTTCTAAGAAAATTGGGAAAATAAAAGAATCGGATTTGGAATTGAAAAAAAATGTTTGGAACTCGACGTTTTATGTGTATCACTGATTGCATACGAACATTAGAAAATGTGCAGGTTACTCGCAACGTATTAGATGAGTTATAGACGATGTGGATTCATGCTGATGCACTATACAACACCACTTTGATAATTAAGTTACATCTCAAGGAATCGAGCGCACTAGACGAGATAGTTGTAACATTAGGGTCAGACGATATCTGATTGTTTTAATTCATAGTTTTCGTGATTCAATACTATCTTTCATTGTTTACATTGTTTAATTTGGTACTTAACATCAAATTGGATCAATATTGATTGTTAAGTTTTTGGATTATACCATATTATATATTAATTATTCAAAGATTTTGTTAGACTATTCTCTTAAATATTTTTTAATTGCTTCCGTACATCACATGGGTGAAAAATTACCGAATACAAAATCGAATTTTCGGTTCGGTCGGTTTACCGACAGAGTGAACACCCCCAGACTAGGAATGCAATTTTATGTTTCCTCTGTATTACACTTCTGAATTATAAGGTCCATACTTAACGAATATAAGTTAACCAAACCGTAGCTCGATTCTGCCCTGGTATTTGGGGTATTCGCCACTTTAATCTACCGAAAAAATACTATTGGACAATGATCATTTTACGTAGATGATCAATCAGAAACGACACGAAAATGCATCGGTCCCAAATCGAGTGTTTCGCAACGGCTTACTATATACAAATTGACAACGCTTTCCGATGTAAACTCAAAAAAATTCACAATTTCACCGGAACTCCAAACACCGAGTGATCGTCACATAGCGAACCCTCCAATCGTACAGCAACATTAACAACTCCCTGCCCTCTCGAGCCATCTCCGGACCTTAACCGGTAACTCAAGAACTGCATGGACCCCACATGGCTAAACCGGTTAAGTATATCGGACGCTGGGATCATGCACCACCCGAGTTGACTTTGACCCAATAGTAGATGTTTGGTGTAGAGCTGAAGGTATATCCCCGGATATCTTTGGTTGAAAAAATTATGAGTAAGCGATAACCGGAACTTGTCGCCCCATGTCGGGTTTACGCCTCCCTTTTCATCCTCTCTCGTTTCGTACAATCTTTGTAGGTTTTTATTTCGGGCGGAGGAGGCGGCGCTGAGTATAATGAAAGGCCGGATACGCCGGGAAAAGGTAAAATACGATTTATTTTTCGTGATGTTTTGAGCTGATATTATAGTGATTTCTATAATTGGAGGGAGGATATTGTTCTGCATTTTGTTTTTTTTTTTTTTTTCAAATTTTAATTTATTTTTTTTTGTATGTATTTGACATGATGAATATATATATAAGAGATTATGTTTAGGAAAAGTTGGAAGATGGGGATTTCTTGGGGGTTTCTTGCCTTGTGGAAAATTGTTAAATTAATGGAATTTTCAGCTGGAAAAGGTACAGAAATTGTGCATTTATTGACAAATATGTCTGGGCATATAATGAAGGAGAAGGTTGCAGGAAATTGTATGGTGGTTTCTTTATGAAATTTATATTATTTAATAGGGTAACTTACACATACGCCCCTAAGGTATGCTGAAATAACTTCAAGGTCCCTGTTGTATTGGTAATTACAGCCACACCCCTGAAACAATTATCGGAGTCAAGATTTCATGTTTTGGCGATATGCATTATATTTGTTTTCGGCGGGGTCGTTAATGCTACCATAGACGAAAATTTATAAATCATATATAAAATAATAAGGATTTAAGAAATGTTAGGAGAGCCATGTCACACCCTAGTTCTATGTTGTCTCCACCGCTGCCACTAATAGTTCGTTAGAACCGTAACGGAATAACTTATCCAATGTATTTTTCCATTAGGCTTTCTAACAATGTTTCAAGGGGTGATTGTAATTACTGATACTACATAGACCTTAAAGTTATTTTAACACACTTCAATAAGTTGTAGATGTAATTTACCCTAATTATTAATATATTAAAAAAAAATCTTTAGAGCATTATTTGTTATGAAGATTAATTTGAAACACATATATAGAGGGTGCAACATTCGGAATATGTTAAAACTTGTGTGATTTCTTATACGAAAAAATGTTTCGTTAAAATAAAAACAAATACTACTGGAGTGGATAGTAAAAAGTGGTGTGTTAAAATACTGTTCATTCGTATAATTTGGAAACAAACTGGTAAATTTTAGAACATTTGTTAGAGATGCTTTAACCTTTAATGGCAAAAGTGCCAATTTCCTGCATAAATGGTGCCGTATGAGAATTTCCGGGAAGCACTGTTATTAATTGCTGGTCTATGAGATGTTACATCTGATGAAAAACATTGGGTAATTTTGCACTCATATTCGTATACAAATCACTTTTCACTAAGCACCCATACACATGAATATATGTTATTATGTATAGAACATTAATACATAATTATTCGATTCAGTGTATTTTGTCGGGTGTAACATCTCTTAAATTAACTTTTAGTAGTCTATAATGAGAGAGTGTGATGTAATTTGACACTTGTTTGAACCATTTGCAAACACCTTTTTAAGTTAAATCCGTCACATATGATCAGCTTAATTTAATTTATATTTTTTGTGGTTTACTAGTAATTGCACGAGATATTGATCTAATGTTGGTTATACAATAAACTATATAATCATGAGATATTAATTTGATATTCTAGTTTTATTTAGGTCTCAATGCTCTTTTAAATGTCATAGAAAAAGAAATGTATCTTTTAACATCTCACTCACAAAAAATGACAAAATCATATTGGAGAAAATCTTAGTGGAGGAAAAAAAACATTATTTAAAGTTTAACATCTGTATCTTATAAATTGGTATTTCAGCTTTACCCTAAAGTCTGTTTATTTAAATATTTGAAAATAGCATTTAACAAGATTTCCATTTAGGGGTATAAATTGAAACTGAATTTTTGAATTCCGTCAATTTCAATTCAAATATTTTCGATTATGAAAAGTTATTTTTCACCCCGAATACCGAAAAGTTCATTTTTCAAAATCGGAATTGGAGTATATATGAGATTTCAATTTTTCGATCCAATTTTTTCTTAAAAAAATAATATTAGATTTATTATTTATTTTATACTATAATTTTTATCCCAAAAATATCAATTTTTGAATATATTTTTTTCATCCAAAATTTCAAAAAATATATTTCCAACTCTTTTTTGGAATTGAATTGAAATTAATTTTCATTTTTGATGAAACATTGAAATGTTTCCAAAATGAGTTATTCGGATTGAATCTTGTTCGATTTCTATTGTATTATTGGCCGGCTTAATCTCACTTTGCACCCTTCAAATATAGTAGTTTGGCACTTTGTCCCCGAAATAAATTAATAGCACTTTGCACCCTTAAAATATATCAGTTTGGCACTTTGCCTCCTCGAAATAAATTAATACCACTTTGTACCCTCGAAATACAATAAATTATGCATAACGCACACCGAATGAATTATTAAAGTTAATAAAGGTAATTTAATATTTCTAGTGGTATGTTTTTAGGATGCCAAACATGAATCAATTTTTTTATTTATCAATTATTTTGAAATTAAAAGGTGCAAAAATAAAATACATTTCATCAATATATTAAAAAATTATATTTTTTATCAAATAAAATAAAAATATTTATACCTCATATTTCCACCAATTACAATATAACATCCATCCATCGAATAACTTAGTGATAAAAGTTTATTTTGTAAGAAAGTAGTTTTTTTCCATAATCCAATGTGATTTTTATTTTTTTGCACTTGGTGAGCTCAAAACTAGGTTGAAATTTGAAGGAAATAACAATTTAATTTGTTACTTGGCACATTGGGAAAAGAATAAACAAATCAATAAAAAATGAAATTGCATGTATTGTTCAATTCAGGCTGCACTGTAAATAATTTATTGCATTCAGGGGGCGCAAAGTGCAATTATTATTTTTCATGGGTGCAAAATACCAAAATACTCAATTTCAAGGGTGCAAAGTGGGAATTAAGCCATTATTGGCCATTCTTGATTGTGAGTAAACAGAGTACTCACAAACCCCCGTGGACCTAAAACAGTAAACCGAGCTCAGGCCGATAAACATCCTACATTTTCCGGCGAGTCCCGGCGAACCTCAGGCGGCGATTCCCCAAAACAATGGTAACCGCCCATCCAATGTCTATCCAAACCCTCAACTCCTACCTTCCCAAACTCCGCCCACCGCCGCCGCCGCGAAACACCAGAATCAAACCCTTCGCCCAGAAACCAACACCGCTCGCAATCCTCTCAGACCCGCACGTTCTCCGCCTGGCGGAAACCCTCGAAGACTCCGTCGCCTCCTCCTCCTCCGCCGCCGCCTCTCCTCTCCAGAAGCTCAGGGACATCTCCTCCCAATCCCTCCTCTCCACCACCTGGCCCTCTCGAAAAGACGAGTCTTTCCGATTCACCGACACTTCCTTCATTAAAAACTCCGAAATCCAACCCATACCCCCCTCACCCACCGCCACCCAATCCCTCGATCCTTCAACCCTCTTCGCCGACACCCTTTTCCCCAGCCTCGCAATTGTAGACGGTTATCTCGTAAACTCCTCATCGAATCTGTCCGAATTGCCGGCCGAGGTTTTCGTCGGAGCCTTGTCTGCACTAAAATCAGAGAATGTAATAACCGAGAGGGTTTCGAAATACGTTTCGGGTTTTCAAGGGGATATGTTCTGGTCTCTGAACGGTGTCGGCGCTTCCGATGTGATCGTCGTGTACGTGCCCGAGGGAATCAAAGTCGATACTCCATTGCATTTGAGATTCCTTTCCGTGAATGGGAGTGATAAGGATTCGAAGATTCTGCCGATTTCGAATCCTAGGGTTTTGGTGGTGGTTGAGAAAGGCGGCGAGATTAGTATAGTCGAGGAGTATATAAATGGAGATGGGGATAGTGACAAGTGTTATTGGACGAATTCGGTTATGGAAGTTTTCGTTGGGGATGGAGCGAAGGTCAGCCATTCTTATATTCAGACACAGTCGTTTGGCGCTGCGCATGTTAAGTGGACTTCGGTTCGTCAGGTATATTCTACATTCTCGGTTGTCTTAAAAGTTTCTGTTTTGTGCTTTTGCAAGAAATGCCAATTTATATTTGTCCCGATATCGGAAATCAAATCATGTAAGCATATATTCGTGTCGCCTCCATCGGTTAAGTGAAAATGTGGTATTTAGTGTACTGATATTGCTCTGTCTCGAGTAATGTTGTTTGCTCTACGAATAATAGAAGCAAGCAACACACGCATCAACCAATTATTTAATGATCGACACGATATATCATAGCCTCGTTTGGCTGGGGAGATTAGCTATAATTAACTAAATAATTGGACTTTTTTTTGATGTTTGGTATCTCCAATAACTTGTCGGGTCGACCCGCATATATTATGTTATCATGGTTTATCTTGCCTTCTGGGCATGTTTTTTATTGGATCTTCCAAGATCCAATAATACAATTGGATTTCACTAGATTATTAAGAGGGTGTTTGGCTAAGCTTATAAGATGTTAAAATGTACTTATAAGATGTTTTAGAGCTTATAAGCACTTCCAAAGTGTTTGGTAAATTTAAAAAAAAAATCTTAATTTTTTTTTTAAAATAAGTTGTTGGTGAGCAAATAAGATCTTTTTAAAAAATTACCTCTATCCCTATCCCACCTTTAAAGAAGCTCATTATCCAAACACTTAAAACAATATCAGCTTATCAGCTCTTAAAACATCTTATCGGACGTAAAAGCTTGAGCTTATCAGCTGTTTAAAACAAGCTGTAGCCAAACACCCTCTTAGTCTTATCTTGGCAACCAAACGATGCCCTTGTGTTTGCGTGTTTTACATGTCGTGTGATACATTTGCAGGAGCGTAACAGTGCGTACGAGATGAGTGAAGTGAGCACCGGTGGAAAATTGAGCAGGCACAATGTACACGTGCAACAATTAGGGCCGGATACGGTAACCGAGTTATCGACGTTTCATTTGTCGATCGGCGACCAGTTACAAGACTTGCACAGCAAACTCGTGTTGGACCATCCACGCGGATTTTCACGTCAACTTCACAAGTGTATCGTAGCACATTCACTTGGCCAAGCTGTTTTCGATGGCAATGTTCAAGTCAATAGGTATTTTCGAACTTTCTTTTCGTCCCATCTTATTTATCATCGTGCATAATCGCTCGTTTTATGCTGATGACTGTGATTGAACTTGGTTTATCGATGCTGTCTTAAAAATATTATTAAAATAAAACAATGTAATAAAGAAAAGTGGTCGAAAAATCTATGTTTTAAGGACTCGTTTGGGAATGTTTATGAGATTGATTGAATCGGTTAGGAATATAGTGTCCATGATAATTTTATATGTGATTATGATATGTTTGGAATTTGTGATTGTACAATCCTAGTATTGCGTAATATCTTTCATCAAACTAGGTAAACTGTAGGAGTTGTGAGTTCTGGTTAAAGAGTGTGTTTGCTTGCTAAGCTTGTTTTAAACATCTGATAAGTTCTTATATGTGATAAGTTGTTTTAAGAACTGATAAGTTGTTGCGTCTTATTTTTAAAGTGTTTGGATAATGAGCTTATAAGTTATATTTACTGATTATAAGATCTTAAACAATAAGGTGGGGTAAGAAGCTGTTTGGCTAAGCTTATAAGATGTTAAAAATAGCTTATAAGATGTTTAAGAGCTTATAAGCTCTTCTAAAGTGTTTGTTTATTTTTTAAAAAGATCTTAAAATTCTAAAAAATAAGTTGTTGGACAACAAATTAGATATTTTAAAAAAAAATACCTCTACCCGAACTTTTTATTTAAGATCTTGTAATGAGTAAAATTAGCAGATAAACTTATTATCCAAACACTTAAAAAATAAATTGTTTATCAGCTCTTAAAACATCATCTTATTAGACGTGAGAGCTTATAAGATGTTAAAATGTACTTATTAGCTGTTTAAAATAAGCTAAAGCTTATTTGCTGTTTAAAATAAGCTTAGCCAACCGGGCACTTAAAAAAAGATCTTATAAGGTCTCAAACAACTTATTTTGTTGAATTTTTAAAATCTTTTATCATGATAATGAATAATAAAGTATATTATATCGTCCATCAAACCTAATCATATTGGCCAAATTATTTGTGAGACGATTCTCAGAATTTTTGCCACAACATATGAGGATTAATACGATTATTTATTTATTTTTATTTAAAATAATAACTATGAATTTGGTTTTTATGCACAGAGAAGCACAACAGACGGACGCAGGGCAACTGACGAGGAGCCTGCTATTGAAGCCAAGAGCGACGGTGAATGTGAAACCTAATCTCCAAATAATAGCAGACGATGTTAAATGCTCGCATGGAGCTGCGATTTACGATTTGGAAGAGAATCAATTGTTCTACTTTCAAGCGCGTGGCATTGATATCGAAACTGCAAGAAGAGCTCTCATCTTCTCCTTCGCGTCCGAGGTTATTCAACGTTTTTCAAACGCTTCTGTCCAAAAGAAAGTCGAGACTCTTATTAGAACCTTACTCGATTCCACACTCTCTCCAAGGTAAGAGAAAAAAATAAATTCGAACCCACAATAACAAAATTTTCAAATCTCGATTTGAACTACTTTTTAATGATTAGCGACGTATCTTCATTTTTCAGGGAAGGCAAGTGAGGGAGATTTGTACTATGAGGTTCTGAATTTTGGACAAACCGGTAATGTAGACGAGATCACGACAGCATAAATATTGTCAAATTGTAATTTATTTCCTCCATGTATTTTTCTTTCCTCTTTCTGTCGGAATTAAAGTCTGGATTATAGCATTTAACAGAAACCAATTACACATAATATTGAACTGTAAATGTTTTTGAACTGTCTTTATTTTCTTATTGGAAAAATTGTAGTTTTGGTCCTCTATGTTGGCCTATTTGGGAAATTAATCCTCTAACTTGTCATGTTTCAGATTTACATGCAATAGCTTTGCAAATATGGTATTTTTAGTCTTATTTTGCATGATTTTCAATTTTATGACGCGACAAATAAACTTGATGCATTTTACTTATATGGACACTTGAAAATTTATAAATTCGGCATCTAACTTACCATTTGTAGTACTTTAATTATGTGAGATGACTCATCTATAAATCAAATTAGAGGAACACTTATAATTTTGAAGTGTCTATATAAATAAATTTCTACGAGTTTGTTAGGTACATGATTAAACGATGACTAAATCCATAGGTCGAAAGAAATAGAACTAAAAGCCATAATTAAAATCCATAGGTCGAGTAAGCGTATTTTTCATATCCATAGCTAAGTTTCGATTTTCCTTAATCGTGATTCCGTAAATACTTAAATGGCTGGTCAACTTCATTAGTGAGATTTCATGCATGTTCGACTCATTTGGCTCCATCTCAGGCAACTTCAGATCTTCATTTTCCCGACATCTCTCAAATTGAAGTAAACCTCGTGTCTGATGTCGTAAAATTGTTGTCTTTAGTTATATTTCGAAAGTTTCCACGATGTCTACAGTTGTAAAATCGATGTCTGAAGTGAAAAGACAAATATATGGGGGCCAATTTATAATAAATAGTTATAAATAGAATGTATAGTACATTTTATATCTAATGAAGTTGAATGGGTGTAGGATAGAACAAACACTCATATATATACTAAGTAACCTTAATAACCAATCGTGTGTTTATGATTAGGGGTGTGAACGAGCCGAGCTCGAGCCGAGCTCGCCTCTTTTGGCTGGCTCGAGCTCGAGCTCGAGTCTATTTTGTCGAGCTCGAGCTCGAGCTCGAGCTCGTCGAGTTCTTCTTTTTTCGGCTCGAGCTCGAGCTCGTGTTAATTTTGTCGAGCTCGAGCTCGAGCTCGAGCTCGAGCCCAATTTCTTTTTTTTTTTTTTTTTTTTTTTTATAAATATTTTTAAATTATTATTTTAATTATATTTTTAATATGAAAAATTATTTTAAAAAAATAAAAAATAAAAACTAAATTGTGATTATATATTTTTTTAATATTTGTATTTATTTCTATAATATTTTATATTATTATACATTATTTAAATAAAAATAACATATAAAAAATAAAAAAAATAAAAAAATAATAATTAATCAGGCTCGCGAGCCGGCTCGCGAGCTGATGAACAACTAAAATCCGGCTCGAGCTCGGCTCGCCAGAAAGCTCGAGCTCGCGAGCTCGAGCTCGAGCTCGAAAACCTCGAGTCCGAGTTCGAGCTTTTTACGAGCCGGCTCGTCGAGCTAACGAGTCGGCTCGGCTCGTTTACCACCCCTATTTATGATAATGCATGTTCGTTTAAAGGTTATAATTTATCTACTAGAACTATTCATAAAAACATATGTATTTATTCTAAGATAATTAGATATGCTTCTATGAAATATTTAGATTAAATTTTAGAACATGGATTATTGGACTATAACTTCTAGAATATGAGCTTAAACTCTTATTTTAATACATAGTTCTCAAGCCCATATTATTTGCATATAAATCAAGTTGATTCACATCACACCGTTAAACTTTGATGTTAGTATCACTTATATGGGATAATTAGTGAACAATGCGAGGTACCGGTCACTGTTTATGCAAGACTCTAATATCGATGGTCGTTCGAGAATAGATACTTTTGTTGACGCTTAATTAATACAGGTCACGGGCTTGGCAAATGGAGCTTCTTGTGTGCTTGTGATGATATTTATCATCTATAGGGACATTGAGTAGATTTTTGAGAATTTAGAGGCCTTTTTGATAGATCTCGAAAATTGAAGTGCTCCCTTGTTATTTCCAAATGAGCCAAAGTACACAGTTTGCCTAAATGATTTTGTGGAAGTAAGATCACATTTTCAGAAATTTGAGGGACTTAATCGTGATTTGTTATATATAATTTCTTGAAAACCGAAATGCTAAATGCAGGGGGATTTTTACTGATCGCAGCAGGATTTTGGTCATTATCTCAATACACTCCTAAAAAATCAAAATTTTCTCTACTTTCAATTTCTGAAATTTTGAGACTTTGAAACTCGTTTCACAAATATTTTTGACAAATAACAACAACAATTGCCATGGCCGATTCAGATTACGATTATGAGGTAAAAATAAGTTGTTCTTTATTTTTTTGAGAAATTTCACTATTTTGTGTTGCTGAAACGAAACTTGGTAAAAAATTTCGTGTTCAACAACACGAAACCCAAAAAAATAAAAGATAACTAACTATTTCGTGCTCTACAGCACGAAACTGTGTTTCGTTCATTAGAGCACAAAACCCGTGTTCAAGTTTCGTGCTGCGGAAAACAAAACCTTAAATCTATTTTGTTTCACTAATGACAACTTGTATTATGATGTTCCTTTGGACAAGTTTGAATTTGAGGATTAATGTCATTTTTTTTGCCGTGGATTTGCGTAATTTGAAAGTAGGGAAACATTAATTGAATGGACCGAAATCTCCATTAATCAAAGTCATCGGTTGATTTGTGCTTCAAGCAATAAAAACACTTATCAGGTATTGACATGTTATATGTTTGGACCTGGATGACAAACGAACTGAAATGTTGGGACAAAAATCTGGATGTCTGTTCCGGTTATACAGTAGTAGGAAATATGATGGATCATGGCGACCAACTGTAAGATGACAACACAATCATCGGCCGACACCATACTCTATCGGACAAGGTTCGAGTAGTCGTTTGGCAGGACAAGAGTATGAAGTAGTTAAATTACTATGAAGTAGTTAAATTAGTGAGAAAGAGTCACGTGAAGCAGTTATTAACTATGGATCGTTTGACAAATGGTAATGTGGAGACAAACACGTCAGTAAAACATATTTACATGAGAAGATGAAACAACGGTGGGGGTGGGGTACGTGGTTTAACAGACTGTGTCAATCTTCAAGGGGATCATTTGAAAAAATGAAAGGGTGCATTTTGATAGAAGAATTTGGGGAAAGATTTCAAATCCATAATAATAAATCCCTTGGACTTGTTTGGATTGAGGGATTTGATGATGGATTTCAAATCCACACCCCTCATTTTTAGTTATGTTTTGAGCAATTGAGGTGGATTTCAAATGACTCCAAAAATGGAGTCATTTCAAATCATTTCCCCAAATCAAATCCCTCCCCAAATCCTTCCATCCAAACGCACTAAAAGAGAAAATATAAGCATAAGGAGGTCATCTGCAAAAAGATACTATGAAGTTTGAAACAGTCCGTTAAATTTGACGGACAAACTAACCGAAGCTACTCCCATGAACCACAAGGGGATTATGTATTTATGTGGGGATCACTATTTCAAATCCCAACTTTTGCTTACTTGAATACCAAAAAAATAAAAAATTATTAATTAATTGTAAATTACTTTAATATCCTTAATGAAATTAAAACCAAAAAAAATATTACAAATACTATTTTTCTTTGTTAAATACCAAATAATCAAAAACTCAAAAAAACCATTTCCCTCCTTACTCACAAACCCCTCACCTCCTCCATCTCCTTCTTCTCCCTCCCCAAAAACCCTTCTAAAAAATCTTCCTCACAACAAACCCTTCTAAAAAATCTCACAACAAACCCTTCTAAAAAATCTCAAAACTAAAGAAATTAAAACCTCACAAAACTTATAAAATTGAGTTATAAGACAATAATATGGTAGTATATATGAAAGTTGAACACATTAAGGTAAGTATCGATGTCTTTTTTAAGCTTCGAAGTCGATTTTGAAGTTTTTTTTTTTTGAAACCCGCCGGCAATTTTCGACACATACAGGTCAATTTTCGACACCAACGTGTCGGAAAAAAAAAAAAAAATTCGACACATACCTGTCGAAAATTCTCCCAATTTCGACAGGTATGTGTCGAAAAACACTATTGGTAAAAAAAAAAAAAAAAAAAAAATATTTTTTTTTTACCAGCAGTATTTTTTCGACACATACCTGTCGAAATTTGGAGAATTTTCGACAGGTATGTGTCGATTTTTTTTTTTTTTTTTGTTTTCGACACGTTGGTGTCGAAAATTGACAAAAAAATCGACCTGTATGTGTCGAAAATTGCCGACGGGTTTCAAAAAAAAAAACTTCAAAATCGACTTCGAAGCTCAAAAAAGACATCGATACTTACCTTAATGGCTTCTCTTTCCACATATACTACCATATTATTGTCTTATAACTCCATTTTATAAGTTTTGTGAGGTTTTGATTTTTTGAATTTGGAGATGTTTTGGAGGATTTAAGAAGATGAAAAAGATAGGGTTTAATTGGGTTGTCGCGGCAGTTACGAGCACGTACGGTGGCGTTCGGCGGCGGCGGCGGCGGCGGCGGCGGCGGTGAGGGTTGGAGAGGAGAAGAAATAGTGGAGGTTTTTCTTTTACAACAAAGGGTTTTTTTTCTTTTTTTTTTTTTATTTAGTTTTTGAATAGGTAATTTCTAATAAAATTTGATATAATTGATATTTTGTATGAAAGGGTGTTTTTGTAATTTTCTTTTTATTTTGGTATTAAAGTAAGAAAAAACTGATAAATATGTACTCAATTTTGGTTTTAAACTTGGTAGTATTCAAGTAAGCAAAAGTTAGTATTTGAAATAGTTGCCCCCATTTATGTGCTGATATTACAAGCATAATGGGGGTCATCTGCAAAAGCTTATAACCACAGGGGTTTAAGTGCTATTTACCCTTTCTTTTATTTTATTTTTTATTTTAATATATTTTATTTATTTTATTTTAAAATTTTACAAGACTGCGTGTAATTCTTTCTGTGCTACTTGAGGCGTTGAGCATAGAATAGAGCTCACACGCAGTGAAGAATGAAGATAAGGTTTTGTACTACGCAAAGAAATTCTTCTAACATGAAATACAGATAATTTCCATCTTTCAAATTTCCCCAAACCCCCTCTCACCCCACTCCCACTCTTTCTTTCTCTCTCTACATTTCCATGGCGGCAGCCGCTAATCTCTCTCTAGCACCCTATCACCACCACCACCACCACCACTCAGACACCAACCACCACCTCCCACTCCACTTCACCACCCTCCTCCTCCTCCCAACCAAAAAAAGATTCACCATCTCCTGCAACGCAGCCAAGCGCGCCGCCCCACCGCCGCCGCCGCCGCCACCTTCCGCCGTCGCCCAAGACCCAAAAACCCCATCTCTAGCCGAGCAGCTGAAACCCTTATCCACCACCACCCTCTCCGACCAACCCAACGAAACCCACCTCCTATCCAAACCCAAATCCACATGGGTCAACCCGACAAAGCCCAAACCCTCCGTCCTCTCCCTCCAGCGCCACCAGCGCTCCGCCTCCTACTCCTACAACCCCCAAATCAAAGACCTCCGCCAATTCGCCAAGAAACTCAACGACTGCACCGAATCCGATTTCTCCGCCGTCATTCAGACAATTCCTCATTCACCTTCCAGGGAGAACGCCCTTCTGGTTCTCAACAATCTCCGGCCATGGCAGAAAGCCCTCCTCTTCTTCAATTGGCTGAAATCACAAGACGTATTCCCCATGGAAACCATCTTCTACAACGTCGCCATGAAATCTCTGAGATTCGGCCGACAATTCCAGCACATTGAAGAACTCGCTCTCGAAATGGTCGAAAAGGGAATCGTGCTAGATAACATCACCTACTCAACCATCATCACCTGCGCGAAAAGGTGCAATCTTTTCGATAAAGCGGTCGAGTGGTTCGAGAGGATGTACAAAACCGGGCTCATGCCCGATGAGGTCACTTACTCCGCCGTGTTGGACGTGTACGCGAAATTGGGTAAAGTCGAAGAAGTGATGAGTTTGTACGAGAGAGGGCGAGCGAGCGGGTGGAAGCCCGATTCGATTGCGTTCGCGGTTTTAGCTAAGATGTTCGGCGAAGCGGGTGATTACGATGGCATTCGGTATGTTCTTCAAGAAATGAAAACGCTCGGGCTGCAGCCGAATTTGGTCGTGTACAACACGTTGTTGGAGGCGATGGGTAAAGCCGGGAAGCCGGGTTTAGCGAGGAGCTTATTCGAGGAGATGGTGGATTCGGGTATCGTACCGAATGAAAAGACGTTAACGGCCCTGGTTAAAATCTACGGGCGGGCTAGGTGGGCCCGTGACGCGTTGGAGCTTTGGGAGAGAATGAGGCTGAAAGGGTGGCCGGTGGATTTCATATTGTACAACACTTTGTTGAGCATGTGTGCCGATCTTGGATTGGTCGACGAGGCCGAGAGGCTTTTCGACGACATGAAAGCGTCGGAAAAGCACAAGCCCGACAGCTGGAGCTATACGGCCATGCTTAATATATACGGAAGTGGGGGTAGTGTTGACAAGGCTATGGATTTGTTTAAAGAAATGTCGGAAAAGGGCGTCGGGCTTAACGTAATGGGGTGCACTTGTTTGATTCAGTGTTTGGGGAGAGCCAAAAAGATCGATGATTTAGTGAGGGTATTCCAAACCGCCACGTCAGCTGGCGTGAAAACGGACGATAGGTTGTGCGGGTGTTTGCTCTCGGTTGTGTCGTACTGCAAGGGCGAAGATTCGGACAAGGTACTAGGTTGTCTGGAGTTGGCGAAACCGGAGCTCGTCGAATTCGTGAAGCTTCTGTCGGGCGAAGAGAGTAACAACTTCGACTTTGTCAAAGAAGAGTTCAAGCGGATACTAAGCAACACAGCTGTCGAAGCAAGAAGGCCGTTTTGCAACTGCCTGATCGATATATGCCGAAACAGAAACTGCCACGAGAGAGCACACGAGCTATTGTACTTGGGTACGATATACGGATTGTATCCAGGTTTGCACACGAAGACCGAAGAAGAGTGGCGGTTAAACGTGAGGTCCTTATCGGTGGGTGCAGCTCAAACGGCTTTGGAAGAGTGGATGGGAACTTTGGCGAAGATTGTGCAGAGGAAGGAGAATTTGCCCGCGTTGTTTTCGGCAAATACCGGAGCCGGAACCCACAAGTTTTCGCAGGGTTTGGGGGGCGCGTTTGCGAGCCATGTGGAGAAACTTGCGGCCCCGTTTAGGGAGAGTGAGGAGAAAGCCGGGTTTTTTATTGCTACACGAGAGGATTTGGTTTCGTGGGTGCAATCTAAGGCGGCTTCTTCTTCGTCGTCTTCTTCGGCTGTGAGTGCAGTTTGAAGGGAAAAACGAAAGAGAAAAACGAACTAACTGTAGTTACGGTTACGGAGGCGCGAATGTGCGGCCTTTTCAAGAAAACGTTTTTGTATGTGTAGTTTGTAGCTTGAGAGATTTGCTAAAGTTTTCGTTTGGAAGGGCAAAATTGGTATTTGAATGTTCTTCGAGGCTACATTAGGTGAATGTTCTTCGAGGCTACATTAGGTGAATAACTTGTTCTCCAATTTTTTGTTTTGGCTTTCGGTTTTAGTTTCACTAGTTTCGATTGTCGTAGAAATATGTTTAAAAAATCCTTACTCATACATTAATTCAGGGTATTTGTTGGTGATAGGGAAACGAGCGAGAGAGCGAGGCCGAACAAGAAAAACGAGTGCCAAAAGACGGAATCGAATAAGAGAGGTTCTTACACACACCACACCTATTTGTGAATTGTGAGTATTTTGAGACAATTTGGCTAAATTTTCTATCAATTACTTCTTTCTACACTACACTATGATGCTATTTATTTTCTTTTATTTGATTCTGATATTAATATACAAGTAATTTAGTTTATATTAGTATTTGTTAGTTGGTGAGTTTTCTAATTCATAAAATAGAATAATACTAGCAAATAAAAAAAAAAAGAAATTTATTACATCAGTCACACTGACCAAAATCAAGAAATGTGTGCTGTTACATTTGAAAATGATCCGCTCAGAAGAAAAAAACGAACGAAAAAAATAAACACATTATCGATGACTGAATTATTAAAAAGATACGAACTTTAACACGTAAGGAATATAAAAAATACAATCGTAGAATCGACAAAAACAAACCGAATCGGAGCATTTTTGCGTCGTAGAATTCGTGTGGAATTGAGCTCTCAAGGCTTGGATTGATAACCCCATGGATTCTGGCTTGCCCACTTCCATTGGTCCCTGCACATTTCTTCTATACCGTATTTTGCCCTGAAACCCGACGTCGGATTTCTAAATTAATTAATGCTGTCGAGTTTTTTTTTTTTTCTTTTTTTTGGGATTCAGAAGAAAGTGAATAATATTTGGTTAATGAAGATAGAAATAACTTACTTCCAACCGAGTTCTTTCCCAGCTTTCTCTATCGATGCATAAACAGCTGTTGCATCACCTGGCCTTCTCGGACACAGTTTAATCGGGATTTTCTGTACGATAAAAAAAAAATAGTAACGTTTTTTCGGTAGAGAGAGAAAGATAGAGAAGGAAAAAAGAGAGTTCTCTCACCTTGCCTGATGCCTTTTCGAAAGCAGCTACCATTTCTAGGACAGACGTGCCTCGACCCGTTCCCAAATTGTAGGACACGAAACCTTAAACGAAAAAAAAGAAAGAAAAAAAAATTGTCCGATGAATTAGTATGCATCTGAAAATTAGTGAAATTAAAAGATGGATTGAGATGTACTTACCTATGTCCTTGCATTCTAGAAGCTTCTCCAACGCAGCTACGTGGCCATCTGCTAAATCCATAACATGGATGTAATCTCGTATCTGTTAATAATAAGAAACCGGATTTTGTCAAATTATTAACTGCAAATAAAAAAAAACACTATTACTTCAAAGTTCAAAGGGTATCTAGTTTGGCAAGCTTAGATACAAAATCAGTTCCGAAGGCCTCGTTTGGCTCCTAAGATAAAATTAGTCAATATAAGATTAAATAACTTATAAAAGCCCGATTGTATTGTTCAACCAAGGAGGTCTAATAAATTATCTCTCAATTAGTCAAGATTAGAACCCTTTTCTTCCACAATTGTAGGGCTTGCCCGGAAATTATTGCACATTATTTAAGTAATGATCATGACTAATCTTATCAACCAAACGATGCCTTAAGGCTATGTTTGCTCTGAAACAAGCAAACATTACTTTGTTTATCGAATTCGGAAACAAAATGAAATTTGCGAAATCCCATTCCACAACCTAACCTAGAAAAAAGTATACTAACTATATAACAAGAAAAAATAATCGGAACGAGATTGACATACCGCGCTACCATCGAGTGTAGGATAATCATGGCCGTAAACATTTAACTCGGGTAGTCTACCAACAGCCACTTGTGTTATATAAGGCATTAGATTGTTCGGGATTCCTTTCGGATCTTCTCCGATCACACCGCTCTCGTGGGCCCCCACCGGATTGAAATACCTCAGCATAATCATTCTCCATTCCGGGTCGGCTATTTGAATATCTCGAGCGATTTCTTCTAGAAACAACTAATTATTACAGAACCAAAAGAAAATTGTTATAAATCAACATTGAATCAAGAAAGCCAGATTTTCAAAGTATATATTCCTCGGTTCCATAACATCTGTCACTGACTCACTATACAAATTCCAATACTGCATTAGTTACAATATTTTTCAAGTATACCCTTATTATTAACTCTTCAGTATTAACCCTGCATTAATTAGTAAATAAGGGTATTTTTGTATAAAAATATCTATATTCCAAAAATAAAGACACATTTATTAACATTCTCGAGACTTGTGCAAATGCGAAAAAACGACAGTTAATTAGGAACATAGGGAGTATTATAATACACACCTTTGTTCGACCATAAGGATTCATTGCCTTCAATTCCAAATCTTCTAGACACGGGATCTTCTCGGGTTGACCGTAAACTGTGGCCGATGAGGAGAAAACCAACTACAAATAATAACAATCATATTATTACTTGAAAAAATTAAAATTTTCATATTGTTTGTATATATGTAAGGATACAATGTTGGTGACACACCTTCTTACAATTATATTTCGCCATTATTTTGTATAAATTGATCGATCCGACTAAATTGTTGTCGAAATATCTCATGGGATGAGCAACACTTTCTCCTACAGCTTTCAGTCCAGCAAAATGGATCACTGCATCAAACCTATTAAAAATAATAATCAATCAAATTATATATATATATATATAATAATAATTTCCCAAATTTTAATTACTTGGTCTGAGAAAATAATTTCTCCAAATCCTCCAAATTTCTAATATCCCCCTGCAACAAATTGAAAAATTCAGAACCAAATTTTCCGGCGAAAATCGTAAATTATTCTGTGTGTGTGTGTACACATTATACGTACATATATACATACCAAATGGAAATGAAGATTCTGGGAGAGATGGTCGCCGACGAGCTGGCGGAGGCGGTGAACAGATTCCTCAACTGAATTATCAAGGTTGTCTAAAATAAAAACCTGAAAACCTTGTTTCAGTAGCTGCACCGCCGTGTGTGTGCCGATGAAACCGGCGCCGCCGGTAACCAGTATCCTCCCTTTCTCTGCAGTGATTCCCATGCTGTAATTGCTGTTTCAATCAACACAAGGATGATCGATTATATATCACTACTGATGGATTTATAGAGACTATTTATTATTTAATTGATTTTTTTGGGAATATTTTATTAGAGTGTGATTTAATTTACTGATAAGTTTTTGTGCGCATGTGTGGGGATGATGAGTCAGTGTACTGAGTAAATGAAGAGAGAGAAAGAAGAGAGAGAGAGAGAGAGAGAGAGAGAGAGAGTTGAGCAATTCAAGGAAAGTTTATTGAGATAGCAGAGGAAACAGAGTAACAAACTGGGATGAAAAAGATGTCAATTAGAATTCGGTTGTGGTCCAATTATTTTTTGTGTTTTGCACTTTTACCACTCAAATTTATTGTTTTCTTCCATTATGTACCAATTTGATCATAGATTCTGGGTAAATTACGGTCACCCATGAGATAAGGTCAAATTAAAAAAAAAAAAAAAAAAACAACAACAATCCTTATGTTTGGGTAATTACAATCACCCCTACAACTATGAATTTTTTTACAAGTTCACTCTTATGGTGTCAAATTGAACATAATAATCTAGATTCTGATGAATGTTCTCTAGTTTGTACTTGTTTTGTGCAAAAATACAGTTCTCCGTGCACCATAATATGATTTTACAAGTCAAGAGACATATTTTATTAGGGGTGGTTTCGGTACGGTTGCCGAGTATTTTGATGAATACCGTGTACCTACCGAATTATATGGTATTGAAAAATTCGATACCGTTACCGTACCAACAAGTGCGGTATACCGTTATTCGGTATACCGTTACTTTCGGTACGGTATATCGGTACATGGTAACTCTACCGTTAATTTTAATTTGTTACTTTGAAAACGATCTTTATAAAAACACAACACTTTAAACAAGAACATTGGCTATTTATATGATCATGTTCAATTTTTTAAAACTCCTTTAATATTTGTCAAACTTCAACTTCATTGATTTAGCCACACCTTGCAAAATAAGATTACTAGAGTCATGATTTTTTTTCAATCTCAATTTACAGCCGTACTATTTCAGTGTTAACCAAATGGGATGTACGTTTTTTTGTTGCACTAAACTTCAATGTTGTCTCATAAATTTTTAAGAACTGTAATTCAACTTTTTTAAAGTTTTGATCTATTTATATGTAGTAATTTTAATTTTAGTATGTTACTAACCAATATAAAATAAATATATATTAATTAAAATATAAATTTCAAATTTTCGGTACGGTACGGTATTACCATGGTACTGAAAATACAATACCGCTACCGTACCGTATAATAGTGGTACGGTACCAATACCGTACCAAATGTAGTGGTTACCGAAGTTTCGGTAATTTTTCGGTATTGTTTGGTAGGTATACCGTGGTATTCGGTAGACGGTAATTATTTTCCAGCCCTATATTTTATGATCATCTTGTTTCAAGATATGAAGTTCGAATAAGATAAAATGGGTACAAACTAAAGAACATTCAATATAATCTAAAAGATTTCACTAGGTTTTGACACCGTAGAAATAGACATTTAAGAAGATTAATAATTAACATGTGATTGTATTATCCAAACATAAACTTCGTTTTTATACTCCTTGCCGTAAGAGAGATGGCCGTAATTTATCCTTAGATTCTGTAATATTAAGAATTCTGTAAATATTTAATGCTATCAGAAGTGAAAATCGATAAATGGGATAGGATCATATGAGTAGTATCTAGAAATAATATTTTTACAAGTAAAAAATATCTGAATTTCATCTGCAATTCTGAAATTGGAAATAAATAAATAAATAATTACTTGAGCGTTTAGAAATTTTCGTTTGTTCTGTTTAACATAATAATAATAATAATAATAATAATAATAATAATAATAATAATAATAAAAATCGCAGTGACAGTACCATATTTGATGTAGAGTTTGGTACAATATATATTTACTAATTAATAAATGTGGAGTAATGATTAGGTAATATGGGATGGCAAAATCATTAGGAATGGAGACACGCAAGCAGAGATCATTGGAATTTGGAATTCGTCAGACCGTTGCATTATATGATGTCGATAATATTTTTGTACTAATATTTTCGGTAAATCTTGTTGGCCAGATTCTGGCCAACCAGAATAAATCAATTTACTAATATACCCTTAAATTATACTTAATTCCCATTCCTTTTTGGTGTAACTTAGGCAATAACTCGTCTGTTTGGAGAACCGAGGAGCCACCCAACCCTAAGCTCTTTCTCCTTCTCGACTTTTAATGAATTCTTATAATAATAATAATAATAATAATAATAATAAATTTGGAGTTAACACTATAAAGGGCATAAATGGTATAAAATATAAATAAAAAATAAAAAATAAAAAACAAAAAAAATTCGGATAAATTACAAACACCCCCTCAGGTATGGTCAAATTACAAAAACCCCCCTCTTGTTTGGATAATTACATCTACCCCCCTCAACTATGATTTTTTCTTACATCTCCACCCTTATGGTGCCAAATTCAACATAATCATCTAGATTCCGTGAAATGTGCTCTAACAGTTTCCGATGCACCACAAACTGATATATACAAGCTAAAAATCACATATTATGATCATCTTGCTTCATAATGTAGAGTTTGAATGGGATAAAACGGATACAAAAGTGATAATATTCCATATAATCTCGAAGATTCCACTAAATTTGAGGAGTTGAGGGGTGGTTGTAATTACCCAAACAATAGAGGTGTTTTTGTAATTTGATCATACCTCAGGGGGTGTTTGTAATTTACCCAAAAAAAATCCTATTCTGGTCAGCCAGATTCTGCCATTTAACATTGTCCTAATATTTTATCCTTTTTTCTTTTCTTTTGGGAACAATATATGTTAGAGTTAAAAGCAGTTAGACTCTTAAATTAAGGCCTGTTTTGCACTTCACCCCAAATTAAAAAAAAATTCACGTTTTTATCTGAACTCGTTAATTCGTTGGATAGTGTTCCTGAGCTCGACAGTTATGATCGAAATGCTAAAACATGTACTTTGCGTATATTTGTCCCTTCACTTACATTCTATATACTAAATATAAATATAATTCATATATATGCATGAATAATATGTATTTTCATTATACATAAATAAAATTCGAATAAATTACGGTCGCCCCTTGAGGTAAGGTCAAATTTAGTGGAATTTTCAAGATTATGTGGAATATTCTCCAGTTTGTACCCGTTTCTCATTCGAGTTCCACATTTTGAAACAAGATGATCAAAAGATGTGTCTCTTGGCTTGTAAATATCAGATTGATGGGGCATTAGAAACTGTATTTTTGTACAAAACGAGAACAAACCAGAGAATTTTCCACGAAATTTAGAAAATTATATTGAATTTAACACTATAAAAGTGAATGTGTAAGAAGATTTATAGTTGACGAGTGGTTGGAATTACTCGAAGTATGTATTCATATTATTGATTATAATTATACCGAAAAATAACCATTTTTCTCTTCGACTTTACGCCAAAGTCTCATAATTATTGCTTGATAAAATTAAAAGTTCTTTCGTAAGCTCCTGAACAATAATCATTAATTTCTTAAGATAGTGACCTTTTGCAAATCTGGAAAAGAAACAATAATCAATATAATATCCTATTTTCAACCTAATTAGAAATGTACATAAAATGCGAAAAGAAAAAAATCTAATTAATTTACTTGAAAATTGTATTTTCTCACACAATTCTTTTTTGACAAAATTCACTAAGTACATAAAAATATAGTTAATTAGTGGAACAAGAGAGTATAATGTCAAATGACCTAATTCGAATCACTGTATCGAAACTTTTTAGATCAAACTTATCAGATTTGACTTATGTCTAGTGCGCTTAGGTATTAACCACCAAATAGGGGCGGTCCAAGAGTGCGAGTCCAACAAGGTCACCCAAGCCCAAAAGGAACACTTTCAAAAGCCCAAATATGATATTATCGGTAATTGGCAGTCGCAGTCTGAAAATCATCCGGATGGATATAGCTCAACTAGTTCTGATGTGATAAGTTTGTGGAAGGTTCTAGAGTTGAGTATTGATAGCCGCAGTGTGAAAATTTCAACTATAGTAAAAATTAATTCTTTGTAGGCATTATATTAAAGTGCGTTACCTTAACAAGATGTTGAGTCACTATGATTTATATTTCTCCATTAAATACTTGTCCTATAGGGAAGGGCGCTCAGGGACAAAAGGTTTTTGGTGAGAGTAATTGCAATATCAATTAAAATTAATATATATTTTCATCTTATTTACATAATCTTTTACTAAATATTGGTTCAATTAAAAACTTCAATTATGTTACTATATATTGGTTCAAAAAAATACAAATTCAACTCAAATGTGCATGAAGTAAAATCAATTGAACTCAATTAAATAATCCGACAGTCAAGACTTGGTTTATATATATATTATTAATATATTATATATATAACAATATATGATATAATTAGTGGTGAAGTCAGGATTTTATCACGGGGGATCGAATATACTTTGAAAAATAAAGTAAAAAAATTAATAAAAATAATAATTGTTTTAAGAGCGGCGAGTGTAAAATTTTGTAATATCGGGGTTTAAATTTTCGGGGGCTCGGGGGCCGAGTTCCTGAATTTTTTTTAGAATTTGTTTTTTGTTTTTGACAAAACTAAAAGTTAGAACAAGAAAAAACGAAAAGAAAGACTCGTAGGACTTTTTTTTGAATTATGAGTGGACTAAATAAATATATAGGTATAATATAGTGGAATATTTTTCAAAATAGAGTGGAGTCGCCCCTAGTTTCGAGTCACGGTTCGTAACTTTCTTATACAACTTTTTACACTTATCTATTATTTTTCTTTGTTCTCTTCAATTAAAAATAATTAATTTTAATTTTAAAATAAAACTAAAGTTTTAAAAATTATATAAACACAATACAAAATAATAAATTATATACACATATATAGTAGTAAATAAAATTAAAATTTGAGGGGGACTATGCCCCGGGTCCTACACTGAATTCCCCACTGTGAATATAATGTTTGGTTCACTATTATTCATGCAAATCCATGTGGTATATATATATATATATTAGGGCTGTGCGTTGGTTGGTTTGGTTAAAAACCAGCCATAAAACCAACCCAACCCATCCAACCAACTTTGGTAAATATTGGAAACCGTTATCGACCCAATTTACATGGGTTGGGTAATGGTTGAAAACCAATTTAATGGGTTGGTTGGTGGTTTGGTTGATGGGTCATCCATCTAAATATTTTTTAATTTTTTTTAAATATTTTATTACTTGTTACAACGCTATATCTTTTATAAATTAAATGGGACTAGTTCAATAATATTTAAATAAAAAATCCAAAACATTACGGGCATATATATTGCAATTAAAAATAAATACTTCAACAAATAATAATCGTCCAAATATTTAGACTATATGTCTTAAAATTAAAATAGTTCAAATTAGATACTTAGGTTAGATTTATTGCTTTTAGGATTTTGGTCAATATTAAACAATTTAATAAATGTGATATAAAATAGAAATTTGAAATTAAAAATATTAAATATTTTAATTAAAATTAATAAATAATAAACGAATGAATAAAGTTGGTTGGCCGATATTAACCGACTAACCAACTTTTTAGCATATTAGAAACCATTATCGACCCAACTATACATGGGTTGGTTGACATTATCGACCCAACTTAAATGGGTCGGTTGATGGTTGATTAACCATCACAAATTGTGGGTCGAAAATGGGTTGGTTGGTGGTTAAAACCGATCCGTGCACAGCCCTAATATATATATATATTTTTTTGAGTAAATTCAAGTTCATTACAAGGGAAAATAGAGGAGGGGGAGACTCGAACCCTAGACCTTTACTCTATTGCAAATCCATGTGGTATATTTCAAAACCATAAGTATTGATAGACAAGTATAAAAATCGAAAGTAATTAAAGAATGGCCTTAAATCAAAGTTTAAAAATTAAAGAAAAAGATGTGCAATAATGGATCCCTCTAGAAAAGGACCAGTGTGAATTATGAACACGTTGCGGTTAAAAACAAAATAAATGTCACGTCAAATGATTTTATCAGACAATTAAATTTGCGTAATCTTTATAACAAGGGGTTATATGAGATAACCCCTCATACAAATTTTTTATTTTTTAGAGGCATAAATCCATATTTTTATTTACTATTAGGATAACCCCTTATTAAGGTTAATACCTTATTTACCCTTATTATATTCATAAAAATATAATTAAATTATTATTGCTAAAAGAACTTCCCTAAAATAACTCCCTTAAATATCTCACCAACTCCCCCAAATCTCTCTCACAAGGCAAATCACGTATTTCAGTTTTTCTTTTGATTCTTTTTACAATATTTTTGTAATTTCCATTTAAAAAATATAATTCTTTTTTTTCAATTTTCATTTTTTAATTGGTTTTTTACCGCAAGTTTAACAAAAAATTGAAATCCACTACATACTCATTGAAAACCACTATAAATTCATCTTTTACAATTTTTTTGTAATTTCGATTTAAAAAATATATTTACTTTTTTTTCAATTTTCATTTTTTTAATTGATTTTTTTTACCGCAAGTTTAACAAAAAATTGAAATCCACTACATACTCATTGAAAACCACTATAAATTAATCGAGAACAACTATTCGATTAACGTAGAAATCAGTATGAAATTATCGTAATCAACTTTAATGTTAATATAATGCACTACAAACGTATCAAAATCGAATAAAAATTTACATAATCCACTATGAATTAACGTGATCCATTACAAAATTATCAAAATCCATTACAAAGTTATCAAAATCCACTTTATAGGTTAAAGTAATCCACTACAAAATTAACGTAATATATGGATTGAAATCCACTACATATTCATTGAAAACCACTATAAATTCATCGAAAACCATTATTCGATTAACGTAGAAATCAGTATGAAATTATCGTAATCAACTTTCATATTAATATAGTGCACTACAAACGTATCGAAATCGAATATAAATTTATATAATCCACTACGAATTAACGTAATCCATTACAAAATTATCAAAATCCACTACAAAGTTATCAAAATCCACTTTATAGGTTAAAGTAATCCACTACAAAATTAACGTAATATATGGATTGAAATCCACTACATACTCATTGAAAACCACTATAAATTCATCGAAAACCACTATTCGATTAACGTAGAAATCAGTATGAAATTATCGTAATCAACTTTCATATTAATATAGTGCACTACAAACGTATCGAAATCGAATATAAATTTACATAATCCACTACGAATTAACGTAATCCATTACAAAATTATCAAAATCCACTACAAAGTTATCAAAATCCACTTTATAGGTTAAAGTAATCCACTACAAAATTAATATAATATATGGATTGAAATCCACTACATATTCATTGAAAACCACTATAAATTCTTCGAAAACCACTATTCGGTTAACGTAGAAATCAGTATAAATTTATCATAATCAACTTTCATAATAATATAGTGCACTACAAACGTATCGAAATTTAATATAAATTTACATAATCCACTACGAATTAACGTAATCCATTACAAAATTATCAAAATCCACTACAAAGTTATCAAAATCCACTTTATAGGTTAAAGTAATCCACTACAAAATTAACGTAATATATGGTTAATCCACTAAAAAATTATCGTAGAAAAACACTTATGCATCAACAACAAACTTATCAAAATTCACTACAAGCTTCCGAATTTATGAAAGTGTTGCTCGTGGTTTTCGTTAGGTTAGAGTGACCCGGTGATAAACACTACAAACTTATCATCACCCAACATCGTCTCACCTGCTGCCATCACCCGCTTGTGCAAGAACCTAAACCAAAGAAAAATAAGACAACAACGTGTCAATTTAATTCATTCACTAAAATTCGGTCTCTAAAGCAAGAATTTAAAATCCACTATAATCTCTTCAAAACCCAATACAAAAATTATCGAAATCCACTAAAATATTAACATATTCCACTACGAAATAAGTTAATCCACTAAAAAATTACAACAAAAGTATAATTACAAATATTCAAATAATGACCGAAAACATGAAGGAGCCTCAAAAGTATATTGAAAATCTCATATATATAATAGCTCATTCAACAATTCAACTAGTACGTTGTCACTTCTATTTTGTTAACCATCATATAGAATTTATTTATGGATATAAAGAAAAAATGATAACAGAAAAAATAGCAGCAAACCAACATCTTAAAACAGCAGCAAAGCAACACGAAAACAACAACAAAACAGCAACAAAATCAGCTGCAAATTAGGAGCCAAACAGCAGCAAAGCCAAAAGAAAACTGCAGCAAAAAACAGCAACAAAAACAGCAGCAAAAAACAGCAGCAAAATAGCATCCAAACAATAGCCAATTGTAGCTAAAAAAATACAATAAATAAATTATAATTCTAAATTTTCAGAAAAAAATTATCCAAAATTTGAAAATATTTTTGGAAATTATGGAATTTTCAATAATATTTAGTGCTTCACCTTATTAATTCGTATTGTATTCCTTACTAAAAATTATCAAATTTCGAAACCAAAACATGTTTGAAATCAGAAGAATTTATATAAAAAAAATCTGAAATTATGGGATGAAAAATCAAAAAACCTAAAGCGACGAAGTATTTTCGCATACCTTATAATCAACAACCGCCGACGAGAAAGAGAACCGCGGTGAGCTTATCTATTTGCCGACAAAATATAGAGCGAATGAGACAAATCGTTCTGCGTTTTGGGAAAACATACCAACTTCGTCGGTAAGCGGATCTCGTCAGCGAGTGAGAAGACGATTAACAGGATGGACAGATCTGGTAGTATGTAACGAGGGGTGGCGATGGTGGTGGGAAAAGAGAGGGGCGGCGGCCGAGGAGGAGAAGGGGCGGAGATGGTGTGGTCATCCGGTGAGGCGGCGAGGTTGTGGAGCGAGATTATGGCGTGATTGTGGAGAGAAGGAAGGAAGAAGATGAAGCGACGGCGAGATTAATGCGTGATTGTGGAGAGAAGGAAGGGAGAAGAGGAATAAGTGAAGGGACGTGTTTCAGGGTTTGAGTAGGTTAAAAAAATTCAGAAAGGTATAACAGGTTATTAATAATATAATTTGTTTAATAAAATACAATTGGATTTATCTCAAAAAAAGGAAAGAAAAAAGGATTTACTGGGTGTTTGCAAATGCTTTTTGAAAGTGATTATGCGGTTTTTTTTGCTCATAATCTGTTTTTAGGTGTTTGCAAAATCAACTTTTGTTTTTGATTCTCTTAAAATAATTTGTTTTAAGCTATTTTTTTAAAAACACCCCTAACCCTGTTTTTTCAATTTTAATTCATTTTCCGAAATATTTGCAAACACCCCCAACTTTTAAAAATAAACACTTAAAACTAATTTAAATCACAATCACTAACTTCTGCTTTTAAATAATCATTTGCAAACACCACCTTAGTCTAATGATACATTGTATATGAGGGGGTTATCTCAAATAATCCCTTATAACAATTAACACGCGTAGTTATGTTTCGTCGACACTTCCAGAAATTACGACCATGATTAATTCTTAATTTTAATTTAATAAACCAATAAAAACTTGATTCATATTATTTGTGTTATTCATAAGCGATTGACTTTTAATGTTGAGACTGATGCTAAAAAAATAAAATAAATAACATTTAATTATATTTATTGTGACCCATATGGCCATATGCAGGGGCGGACCCAGGGGTGTTTTCTTGGGGGGGCGGAAATATAGGGGTAAATTAAGAGAGAATTTTTTTTTTGTTTTTAGGGACTAAAATGTACAAAATTAAAAGTTTGGGGGGGCGAAAGTGTATAAACTAATACATAAATACCCAAAAAAAAAAAAAAAAAAAAACAGCTTAAAAAAAAATTCTTGGGGGGGCGGGGGCCACCCCAGCCTTAGGCGTGGGTACGCCCCTGGCCATATGTGATTATTGAGGTCTTATTCGATTACAAATGTCATAGTAATATTGATTGGATTAAATTATACAAATTGTTTAATCACTAACTAATTATTTAATCAATAAGATCTCAATACCTCTCCTCTAAAAATCACTCTTGCGTAAAGAATGAGTAAATGGTGCTCTATTTAATTTCATGCTAAAATTGGGGGCAATATAATTAAAATTATCGTAAGTCTATTTCAAGACTATCGAGTAGGCTATTTATTTTTTGGCAATTAAAGCTAGGGGTAAAAGTTGGAACAAAATTTTTAATTTTAGTCTATTCTCATAAAAGAGTTTCAGTCTTGAAACAACTTTTTTGATTCCGATTTCCAGAGATATTTCAAAATTTTTTTTTTATTGAAATTGGAATTATTTTGAATTTTTTATTTCGATCCGATTTAATTCTCGAAATTAATTTCGCAAATTCTAAATATTATGATTTTATGAAAGTGAGTGTTCTTACTTTTAAGGGTAAATAGCACTTAACCCCCTTGTGGTTTGGACATTTTGCACATGACCCCCTTATGGTATGAATTTAGGCACATAACCCCCTTGTGGTTTTGACATTTTGCACATGACCCCCTTATGGTATGAAATTAGGCAGATAGCCCCCTTGTGGTTTTGACATTTCGCACATGACCCCCTTATGGTATGAAATTAGCACATAACCCCCTTGAATAGAAAACTGGAAAAGACTAAATTACCCCTATCAAGTCAAAAATTCTTGTTTTAATTTAAAAATAATTATTCTATAAAATGAAAAGCTTAATGTATTTAACATTATCATTAATTATGATTGTTATATTACTATTTTTTATATAATATACTATGTTATAGCTGTTATCGAACTTTAATTTTATTAAGAAACAAAGTATTTATTTTTGTATTATTTTGAAAAAAATCTAAAAAAAATATTTGTCTAAAGTTGAAATGAAAATTAAATTTAAAAAAAATATATATATGCGGTAAAATAAAAAAAATACAATAATATATTATATTTCTCATTTTACAAAAAAGTACATTAAGCTTTTCATTTTGTAGAATAATTATTTTTAAATTAAAACAAGAACTTTTGACTTGATAGGGGTAATTGAGTCTTTTCCAGTTTTCTATTCAAGGGGGTTATCTGCTAATTTCATATCATAAGGGAGTTATGTGCAAAATTTCAAAACCACAAGGGGGTTATGTGCCTAATTTCATACCATAAGGGGGTCATGTGCAAAATGTCAAAACCACAAGGGGGTTATGTGCCTAAATTCATACCATAAGGGGGTCATGTGCAAAATACCCAAAGCACAAGGGGGTTAAGTGCTATTTACCCTACTTTTAAAGAATTTAATAAAGTTTCCTAAATTTTTTAAAAATATTAAAACTCATACGATTTCCGAAATTTCCCAATATTCCGAAATTTCCATAGGATTTAGATTTGAAAAGAATTTCTATTTTCCGATAATTTTGGAATTGAAATTGTTAGTTTTGTACTTCCAATTTTTTTTTTCGAAAAGCATAATTTCCATCCGTTTCTTCCAACTTTCACTCCTAAATTAGAGCCGTAGTTCGTTATTTGTAAAAAACGTCAAAAAGATAAAGTTGAAAAAACAGTCCTACATGAATATGATAGCAAAAAGCATGCATAGTATAGTTGACAAATCCAAAATAATCACATAATCCTTAATTTTTCAAACTAATTGAAAATTCAAATTCAATTCCATCACGTAACTCTCACCCTCTATAAAAACCATAATACAAACCACACACAATTAAGATTAAAAAAAAACAAAAACAAAACAAAAAAAGAAAATGAATTCCACCAAATTCATCTTCACACTCCTCCCTCTTCTCTTCCTCCACACCACCCACGCCATAATCTTCAACATCCAAAACAACTGCCCCTACACCGTCTGGCCGGCCGCCGTCCCGGGCGGCGGCCGCCGCCTCGACAGCGGCCAGACATGGACGATCGGCTTCCCAAACGTCCCGAAACTCGCCAAAATCTGGGCCCGAACAAACTGCACCTTCGACTCCTCCGGTCAGGGCAGCTGCCTGACCGGCGACTGCGGCGGGCAGCTCCGGTGCCAGTCCTACGGGTCGCCGCCGCACACGCTCGCCGAGTACGGGCTGAACAGCTTCGCGCGCAAGGACTACTACGATATCTCCGTGATGGAAGGGTTCAACGTGCCCATCGAATTCACGCCCACCACGAACGGGTGCACCCGACCCGTTACATGCGCGGCGGATGTAACGGGTCAGTGCCCGGCCCAACTCAGAGCGCCCGGCGGGTGCAACAACCCGTGCACGGTGTTCAAAACGACGGAGTATTGCTGCCACTCCGGGGCCTGCCGGCCGACGGATTTTTCGCGGTTCTTTAAGAAGAGGTGCCCCGATGCTTTCACTTACCCGGAAGATGACCCGACTAGTACTTTTACTTGCCCCGAGGGTACCAGTTACCGGGTTGTCTTCTGTCCTTAATTAGATCACACTGTATCTATCTATCGCTTTTGTTTTATTATTATTATTATTGGACCACGTACGCTTTTAGTTCTCACTGTATTGTTTTGTAGTAAAGAGAATTGTAGACGTTGTTATGATAACAGCGACGTACACTATTGTTGGTGATTAGCAATAACGAATTTCTGCACATGTATGTAGTTATGTGCAATTTCCAGGTTATAAATTAACTTATGCTCATAGGCTGATTTGAGACTCATAACACAATTAGTTAGCGGCTTAATTCCACTTTGCACCCTTGAAATATACCATTTTGGCACTTTGCACCATCGAAACAAAATAATATTTATTCCAATTATTTTTACCTAATATTTCCACCAGTTGCAATAAAAGATCCATCAATCAAATAATTTAGCGACAAAAGTTTATTTTATTTTATTTTGTAAGAAAATATAATTGTTTTTAATAATCTGGTGTGATTTTTATTTTTCCGCACTTTGTGCGCTTGAAATTAGATTGAAGGTTGAAGAAAATAACAATCTAATTTGTTAAAAAAACCAATAAATAATGAAATTGCTTAATTATTCAATTCATGGTGCATTGTGAATGATTTATTGTGTTTTAAGAATGCAAAGTGCTATTATTGGTTTTTTTGCATAATTTTGAAGAAAAAGGGGTTTTTTTTTGCATAATTTTAATTTTGGATGAACTAATTAATAAATATTAGATGGACTTAATAGATATATAAGTATAATATGGAAAAAAAAAATTGTAATTTAATGTTGGGCTTTTGAGTCCACCCTCCCAAAGGGTGGACTCGCCCCCCTGCCTATAGGCTCATCAAACTAATAAGATTCTTGCTAAGAGTTCAAGACCAAATTATTTAACCTAAAAATTTATCATGACAAAATCTTATTCAAAGTTTGAAGGGTCCATTTGATATACATTCCTAGAATGCAAAATATATAGGAATAGGTCCACCCTAAAATTCTTACTTTGAGATAACCCCTGGAGAGGTAAAAGTACTATTGTGCCATTAAGTGCAATATTTGCTCAACTGCATTTAGATTTTCGCCTCTACATTTAGCATATGGCTCAACTGCATTTAGCATTTTTGGGCCTGCATTTATCATTTTTATAGATTTTTTAAAATAAAAATATACATGTTTATTTTATTATTATTTTTTATACGTACCCTCTTTTGTATTATTTTTTATATTTTTTAATTTTTTTAATTTTTTTAATTTTTTGTTTTTTAATTTTTAATTTTTATTTTTTAATTTTTTTTTGATAAATTTACTGTACTGAAATTGAATATACATGACTATAGTATACTATACCTAACTATAGTATACCACAGTCGTGTATAGTTATATGTAATCATGTAATGTCTTTTTATCCTAAAATTAATCTACACCAACAAACAAAATTCACAATTTTAATCTTGATATTATAAATCAACTAACCCCCCAAAAAAAAAAAAAACACAATCACGTGCATATAATCTTCAAAACATGAACATGCATTACTATACATTAAAAAGCGCATAGCATACATATACGCATATGTTACTACACGTGACTATATATATATAGTTATCTACAATTATCTATAATTATATAAGTGGCATAAGTCTAGAGTACTGTAGCTTGAATGCAACTTCGCATGGCACTTCTCTGTGTCTTATTCTTGCATCTCATAATGTTATACAAAGCAAAACCTGTGACAAAAAATACAAGTTAAAGAGCAAAATGAAACATGCGTGTTAGATTACATGAAAAATACAAACAAACATGATGATTTTTTTTATTTTTTTTATTTTTGATAAATTTACTGTACTATAATCGACTACAAATGATTATAGTATACTACAAGTTCTATAGTCATGTATAATTATATGTATCCATGAGTATACATGACAACATATATGACTGTATATGACTACATATAACTGTATATTCACCTAACCAAAATTACCCATCTAAGAACCACTACTGATTAAGTTTCTACTACAGGCAAACAAAGCTCTCACTTGAGGCATTTCGGAGCATCTTCAAATAAATACAAAAAATAAAAGACATATGATTTATAACAAAAATGAATAACATAAGAATCAAACAAACTAAAAAATAAATTAATCCAAAGAAAAATATTTTAATATTAACTGTTCACAGATCTTAAAAAATATAGTAGATCTAACATTTTTTTTCATAAAAAAACAGTAGATCTGATTAGAGCCCTCCTTCAACCAAATAAAGAAAAGAAACTAAAACAATAACGTAGAAACCGTTTCACCTGTATATAACTGTATATACATACAATCAGTAGTGTATATCTGTATATACATATAACTGTATATTCACCTGACCCAAGTTCTATGGTCATGTATAACTGTAGTGAATATACAGTTATATGTATCCATGACTATACATGACTACATATATGACACTATATGACTACATATAACTGTATATTCACCTGACCCTAATCACTTATCTAAGTAATCGCTACTGATTAAGTTTCTACTACAGGCAAACAAAGCTCTCACACTTGAGGCATTTCGGATCATCTTCAAATAAATACGAAAAATAAAAGACATATGATTTATAACAAAAATGAACAACATAAGAATCAAACAAAATAAAAAATCAAATTAATCCAAAGAAAAAGATTTTAATATTAATTGTTCACAGATCGTAAAAAACATAGTAGATCTAATTTTTTTTTTAATAAAAAATAGTAGATCTGATTTGAGCACTCCCTCAACCAAAAAAAGAGAAGAAACTAAAACAATAACGTAGAAACCATTTCATCAAACGAAGAATGAGATTTAAAACGAATTTAAAACAAACAAACCTTCATCCATCATGTTTTTGGCATCATCGAGTCTATGCGATTCTTACGGGTAATTCAAGGCGGCGATTAGCGTCGAGCACGCGAAAAGGAACGGCGGCGCAAGGCTGTGGGAGGAGCAGCGGCGGCGTCGCAAGGAAGTGGGGGAGCGGCGGCGCAAGGCGCAAGGCGCAATGAGGTGAGGGGAGCGGCGGCGGCGCAAGGAGGTGAGGGGAGCAACGGCGGCAGAGGGCTGTGGGCAGAGAGATAGTTAGAGAGAGAGGGAGAGAGAGAGAGAAGGGAAATGGTTGTGGGCAGAAATAGTTAGAGAGAGAGGGGAGAAAGAAAAAGAGAAGGGAAAAATGACGGCTGAGAAATGTGGAAGTGGAGTGGGAGAAAAAAGATTAGGGGGTTAGGGTTTAAATTGAAATTAAAAGGGTAAAATGGGTATTTCAATTTGTTAGGGGGTCTGTCAAATTAAGATTAGAATTTGAGTTTTTGACTAGGAAAAAAAAATCATTAGAACCTATCCATATATATTTTCAAAACTAGATGTTTATCGCTCATTTCTCCAAATTTTAAACCTTAATTACATTCCTTTAACCTCAATAGTCCATGGGTAAAACTGAAGGTAAAATCCGGACATCAAAATTTTGAATTGCGTGCGTTAAAGCAATTAGGGGTAATTTTGTCAATAGAATAATTATGTCAATAGTTTTGTCAATATAACCCGTTAAATGTGGACTTTTGTAATGAAAGATTGTGATATTTTTAATAAATTCTGAATTAAGCCCTACAATTTTCAATATAAGAATCTCTTCCCTATGTAAAGTCTGACTAATTAAAGAACACATACATCTTTACCAGAAAAAAAAACTTATATTACACAAAAAACATAAAAAAAGAAAAAAGGAAAGAAAAAACTTATTACACACACAAAAGAAAAAAACCTTATTACACAAACTATTCAAACAAGAATCAATCGAAATATCAAACATGAATTACATTACGAAATCACTGAAAGCCACGCGAAACTAACTCCACGAACACATTAGATATCAGCATTGTCGGATCACCCAAAAGAGCAGACAAAATAATCTTCAGAATCGATTTAATCGTCCCGAACACGGCGCCACCACTAATTCGACTCCCTCGGTTTCCGCTAACCCTAGCCAGTTTCCGCATATCGACTTTCTCCAAACCCATCTCCCCATTCTCGACACACGCCGCATGCACGATTTCCGCCATGCAATAAACATGCACGTGGTATTTCTTGCATGCAGACACGTACGACCATCCCGGAACATCTCGTTTCCCATCAGAGATCTTTCTCTTCCTGCACCACATGCACTTCGACGAAACCTGTTACGATATAATATTTAGCTTATTAGTTTAGTTAATATTTAATTTTTTTAATTAATTAGAATAATATTTAGGATATATATAGCCGTGTGTTCGTGGTAATTAGGGGCTAATAACACGTTCTGTTGACAAGATTCACATTTTTTCAAACCCACTACTAAAATCAAAGCCTGTTATTAATTAATGTTACTGTTGCATTAAATTAGTAGCACCCCTCCCCAAGAGATTAGTTTAATAGGGGTGATTAAAAAAGAAAAAAAAAAACAATTTTATCCTTAAAATCATATCGTATTATTTTAAACTAAGTGGTTTTATAGACAATTCATATTAATAACTGAATTTAACAAATTTAATAGAAGATCTAATCTAAGAAACCGAGACTACAAGAAAAAGTTGCATTAGCGGCACCCCAATTGTGACAAACGCAAAAGTTGTCACTTAATGCATACATTAAGTGACAACATTTTTGTTGTTGTCACTAATAACTCTTTTTATTGTCACTTAATCCTTATTTATTGTCACTATAGAGCATTAATGACACCCCATTAGTGACAAGTATAGTGACAACACTTTTTGCCTAACTTTGTGAAAATAAGTGTTGTCACTCAAAAGATTTTTTTTCTTGTAATGCGAATATGCTACTAACTAAATAATTAATTAGCCAGCAGGGAGTTAATCCAATCTCATCTAATCCAATCGAATCCAATATAGGTAGTCGAACTTGAAAATTCCACCCAACTTGAAAAAAAATTAAATATTAACTAAACTAATAATAAACTAAATATTATATCGTAACAAAACCTTTGCCCTAAGACTGAACACCGCTTCGTCGACGGTTAGGTCTTTTTTCAGGTTCAGGCAACACGGGTGCAGATCTAGGTTATCCGCTTCGCAGTGGTAGCTGAACCCGCATATGTCTTTACCGCAAGCGTCGCAGATTTTCGAGTACTCCTTGCGATTGTTTTTGTAACTGAAACTCGTGAAGGGGTTATCGCGAAACTCGAAAGTTGACCCCAGGAAATAGTCGTGGGAGGTCGTTGTCCTTGGGTACCTGCACTCCTTGTGGAGCTCGTGCCCGCAGAGTTGGCATTGGTATCGTTGTCCGAACCCTTTCATTTTGCAGCCGTCGCACGTGAATAGCTTTTCGTAGCTTTTGAGTTCGTACTGCTCGTAGCAGTCGTGAGTTCCTTTACCGGTCGACATATTTTCTTGAATTCGGCACTCCGAGCCGTCGATCGAATCGAGCTAGATATTTAAGAAAATTCTTATTAGTCTATATATAAAACGGCCAAAAATAGGGTTGAACTAGTCAAAAAAAAAAAAAAACTCGGTTAATTTATGTTAATTCAAAATAAATTAATCTATTTTTTTTGTTCATTTTTAAATAATTTGTTCTTGTACGGCTCCAAGAAGTCATATATATTATGGTGTCGTTTAATTGTTTTTGTTCAAAATTTATATCAATTTAACCTAGGTAAAAACAAAAAAATGATAAATTTGGCAAAAATGTGTTAAACCAACAAAAAACGAGTTAAATTATAGGGTAAATTACGGCAAACCCTGAGGTAGGGTCAAATTACGAAAAAACACCTAATGTTACGATAATTATAACCACCCGGTAACTATGTATCTTCTTAAAGGTAAAAAGATTCATAGTTGCGGGCAGTGGCGGATGTAGCCTAGGTCTAGGGTGTGCAGTTGCACACCCTTGATTTTCAGTAAATATTACTATTATACATAAAATAACAGAAAAGGCAGTTGGTTGAAGTGGTAAAGATGTGTGTTGTCATATCAATAGGTTATGGGTTCGAAACCCACCCTTCACGATAATGGAAATTTTTTGAAATCTTAACATTTTTCAACTTTTTGGTTTTTAAATATTTCCACAATTCACCTAAAATTTGTAAATTATAAATTTTTGGTCCACTATTTTTATAAAGTGATATTTTAATTTTTTTATTCTACAATTTCGAACCCCCTTGGCAAAAATCCTAGATCCGCCACTGGTTGCGGGGGTGGTTGTAATTACCCAAACATTAGATTTTTTTTTTTTTCGTACTTTGATCTTGCCTCAAGGAGTTGACCGTAATTTATGCTAAATTAAATTATATTGATTAAGAATAGGAAACTAACAAGCTCATGACATAAAGTAAAGCCAATACTTAAAAAAGAAAAAAAAAGGAAAAAAAAATTAAAAGTGCCAAATATATATAATTAATTACCTGATTAGAGTGTTGAAGATGCCTTCAACCACCTTCAGAGAAAAGAATTAAATAGAAAAGACTATGCTTATGCTTTAACATCTATATAGACATATAACTCTCTTCCTCTCTAGAAATAAATAAATACTTAATTGGAATTCGCAGCAATATATATAACTTAATTTGTTTTTTCTTGCCTCGATCGTATGCGGAGGTGTATTTATAGATACAAATTGAGACTTTTTCTAACATGTATATAATTAATTTTTTTAAATATATTTTCTTGGCAAATTCCAAGAAGCATCATTTTGTAATAATTAATTATATCAGACCAAATCAACCCTTATCCCCACCAATTTGTTAATTTATTTAGGTCTTGTTCGGTAGTATTTTCTCTGTCCCATAATATATATATATATATATATATATATATATATATATATATATATATATATATTGTGTTTCGCATCCCAAGTTATTTGTCACTTATATTTTCAACAAGCATTAATCGCAATTTTTTCAATTTTGCCATTTATGACTCCTAATTAGTTATTAAAATAAACAATTAATGGTGATTTTCTATATTTTTTGCTATCATTTATGTATTTTTTTTTTGCTTAATATATATTTATGGTAGGTCAATTTTGTGACACATGGTTAGCCTAGTATAATTTATGTCTTTCGTATGGTGTGCAAGTTATTATACGAGAGTGTATGTTCACTCAATGCACCTATAAAGTTGACTGCATGTTCTTTCATTACCAAATAAAATAAAATAATATGTAAACAAATTCAATTTTTTGTCAACAAATCATTAATATGTAATTTGATGATGATGTAAAAGAGTGACCGAAGGAATTGCGTGAACATAGACAGTTGGAATTGGAAGTCCATATTATTAAGCAAAATAAACTTACAATATTTAAATAACAAAAATAATTTATGTTGACCACATTTTGATTGGGAATTAGCCGACTAGAGGTTTTGGTAGTATAATCTAAAAATATTAAAAACTATATGTTTATGATTAGTTTCATTGAATTTATTAAGAAAGTACATAGTTAATTAATTTGTTAGAATATTCCAAGATTCCGTTTGGAGGTCGGAATTTTGGCCTTAACCACTAAGCAAAACATTCCCACGTAATTCTTTCGTCCCGATTTAAATAATATTTTGAGTTGCCGTACATATATTGAAAAAATCAATAAATATTTATAGATTATAGTAAGAAGACAAGATATTGATTATTTTACAATTAATTAACAATGATTAATGGTAAAATTAAAAATAATAAATTAATGATTCATTGAAAATTTAAAATAATAGATAAATCGGGATAAGAAAAACTCTCTACAAAGACAAATAATTTGGGACAAACAGGGTAATAATGAAAATTATTTCTTAAAACTGTAATGTTAGCTGACGGCCATCTCTGGAGTGGAGCGGCAGGGCGACGCCCAGGGCTCAATTTCATAGGGGTTCAAATTGTCATTTTTTTAATATATATATATATATATATATATATATATATATATATATATATATATATATATATATATATATATATATATATATATGCAAATTTTTTTATTGTTTAAAATAATTTATTCTTCTAGTTTTTTCAAAAAAAAAAAAAAATCAGTTGTTTATTCTTTTTTCTAATTTATAAATTTAATTTAACAATAGATTTGAAATTTAATGTTTTGTTTTTATTCTAACATTTGGTTTACAAAAAGTTTTTATCTAGACATTAATATTTTATAACTAGTATTTCACCCGTGCGTTGCACGGGGTCAGTTTTAAAATGAGAATAAATAATAATATGGAAACGATCATCTTTTTATAACGTCAAGAATTCAAGTAAAACAAAATGGAAGGAAATAAAAAAATAAACAATTGCTTAATTTAGAGTTGTAACATATGAAATTCAATTAAATATACAAAGAAAAAAATGCGAAACGCGCAAAACCCGATATGAAGATTAAGTGAAATCCTTTAAAACATATAGCATAACTTTATTTCGTGGAATGCAAATTACTACACCATGTGAATTCCTGCAAAGTAACTAACTTAACAACAAATACGGTAGCAGAGAAGTAACACATTAGATAATCAAATAACCTGCAAGTTTATCACTAACGACGTTCAATTAGTGATGTACATTACTCAAACAACAATACAACTTATAAATATTAAAAAAGAGATAAGATGTATACACCATTATCGATACCAATATATTGATACCAATATTGATACTAATATCGATACTAATATTGATACTAATACAATACTAATACTAATACTAATACTAATACTAATACTAATACTAATACTAATACTGATACTAATACTAATACTAATACTAATACTGATACTAATACTAATACTAATACTAATACTAATACTAATACTAATACTAATACAAATACTGATATTAATATCGATACTAATACTAATACTAATACTGATACTAATACTGATACTAATACTAATACTAATACTAATACTAATACTAATACTAATACTAATACTAATACTAATACTAATACTAATACTAATACTAATACTAATACTAATACTAATACTAATACTAATACTAATACTAATACTAATACTAATACTAATACCAATAGCAATACTAATACTAATACTAATACTAATATTAATACTAATACTAATACTAATACTAATACTAATACTAATACTAATACTAATACTAATACTAATACTAATACTAATACTAATACTAATACTAATACTAATACTAATCGTAATCCTACAAATGCTAATACTATTACTATTCGTAATCCTGCAAATACTAATACCAATACTGATACTAATACTAATACTAATACTAATATCAATACTAATGTTAATACTGATACTAATCCTAATATTAATACTAATGCTAATACCAATATTAATACTAATACTAATACTAATACTAATAGTGATACTAATACTAATATTGATATTCGTACCGATACTAATTGCAGCAACACCCACAATCTTTATCTATCTTCACATCCGACCGGCTGCAGCTTAAAATTCTTAATTTTACGAAGCTTCTTACCCTGTTTCATTTATTATTTGTGAATCCACCGATTGAAGCATTATGAAAAGGAAAGCCTGTGCTGAATTGGGTATTAAGTCTTTCGATATCGACCTTCCGGAGGACGTCTCCGAACCTGACTTGAGTACCAAAGTCCACGAATTGATACAAACACATGAAAGGGTGCAATACAAACACATGAGAAAAATACAGATGCAAATAAAATGTACAGAGGGAGTGAAAAAAAGGTGAAAGGGAGAATCCTAACCGTATCTTCTGGTTTCATGCAAAATAGCTAAATATGAATGGGTTGAGGATTTAATTAGTTGTGCATCAGAGATTTTTGGGCTGAAAATTAGGAGCGATGAAATTAAAAAACAAAATTACAAATAATATGCAGGATAATTAGGAGCGAAAGTTAAAAAAGAACGAAAAAGAGATTTTAATAATTAGAAGATTTAATTAATTACAAATATGCCATTAGGGTTTTTCTAGGGTTGCCCAGTGTTTCTTTCTTTTATATATAAGATAATACAAAAAATATGCTGGAGATAAAATAAAAAAATTACAAAAAAACAAAAAAAAAGATTTTAATATTTAGAAGATTTAATTAGTTGTGCATTAGAGATTTTATGGCTGAAAATTAGGAGCGGAAGTTACAAAAAAACGAAAAAGAGATTTTAATAATTAGAAGATTTAATTAGTTGTGCATCACACATTTTAGGGCTGAAAATTAGGAGCGATGGAAATTAAAAAACAAAATTACAAATAATATGCAGGATAATTAGGAGCGAAAGTTAAAAAAGAACGAAAAAGAGATTTTAATCATTAGAAGATTTAATTAATTACAAATATGCCATTAGGGTTTTTCTAGGGTTGCCCAGCGTTTCTTTCTTTTATATATAAGATACTAATACTAATACTAACACTAATAATAATACTGATACTAATACCAATACTAATACTAATACTAATACTAATACTAATACTAATACTAATACTAATACTAATACTAATACTAATACTAATACTAATACTAATACTAATAGTAATGCTAATACTAATGCTAATGCTAATACTAATACTAATACTAATATTAATACTAATACTAATACAAATATTAATTCTAATACTAATACTAATATGTTAATATTGTTAATTTTAATGCTAATTTACATGTACTAATGTTAATAATAATTTTTATGTTAATGCTAATCTCTATATGCTAATGCTAATTATAATTGTAATCCTAATATTATCCAAATCCTTGTCCTATTCATAACACCAATCATGATTCTAATCCTAATCATATTCCTAACACTAATCATAAGTCTAATCCTAACCCTAATAATTTTAATACTAATAATATTAATGATAATGCGAATGCTAACACTAATGTTAATTCTAATTATAATTCTAATCTTGATTCTAATCATAATCCTAATCCTAATACTAATTATAATTCTAATACTAATACATGTCACTGATTGTAGTACTCATCATAATCATAATCTTAATTGTAATTCTAATACTAATATTAATCATAATCCTTATCATAATCCTAATATTAATTCTAATACTATATTAATCTGAATCCTAATCCTAGTTTTAATACTAATACTAATTCAAAGAATATTAATTATAACCATAATTCTAATGCTGACCGGCGATCTCCGGTAGTGGCGGGTCAAAATTGGGGTCAAATTTGAAATTATGGTTAAAAATTGGTTAATTGGTGAAATTGGGCTAAATTGGGGTGTAAATCATGAAATTGGAGTTGAATTGGGTGTTAATGAATTGGGGTTAATTTTGGTATATATAAAAGAATTTTCCTTATTAGCAAATAAGTTTGAATGAGCCGGCAATATTTACAAGACAAAAAAGTTGGATATCCCTTTTTGAATTAAATGCCTTTGTCATGGGCCTTTTTGTCATTTTTCCTAAATTTAATTATTAAAAATAATATTATTGGAGAGAGGACTTAATTGAAAGTATCGGGGAATGAATTGTAAACTTGGAAACTTTATTTGAGGTGAATCTATAATTTTGGAAATTTATGTAAAGAATATTTAGGTCTTTTCATGCAAAAGAATTATACCTCCACTCGCATAAGGAAACAAGTATCTCTCTAGAAAACTTTTGGGAAGAGTTCAACAAGAACAACAAGTCCTATCTATATATATTATATATATATATATTATATATATAGAGAGAGAGAGGGGCATAGAATTATTTGTGTGATCCCTACTCTCTCTCTCTCTGTTTCTCTCTCTATCAACTGATAAAAAAGAGAATCGATGGGAAATAATAAACAGATAAAACTAGGTAATGAATCGACGGTGTACTTTTCGGAAGAAATTGTTGAAGAAATACTATCACGACTCCCCGTGCATTCTCTGTTCCGATTCAAGGCCGTATCCAAATCATGGAACACTTTAATCTCTTCCCCGAGTTTCGCCGATTCGCACCTCAACAACTACGGCAATAGCAACAACTTCGTTCTACTCGCCTTCGACCAAACCACCCGAAAGTGGAAACTATCGTTTACCACGTTCGGCACATCGTCGCCGTCGGAATTGACAACCGTAGCCGTTGGTGACGGCGGCGGCGGGCGTGCGGACGAAAAATTTATCGAATTACCAACTACGTTGGAGAAGACGAGGAGGATCAAAGAGAAAATCATCGGCCCGTTTAACGGTTTCATCTGCATCTACCGGATTATCGGGATCCCCAGGATGGGGGGAATCACCCTCTGCAACCCTAATCTCCGTACAACCGAGACTCTCCCGATCTGCACCGTTACCGACAACGAACTCAGTTTCAGAACATCCGTCATACGAAGCATGGGATTCGGTCTAGATTCCGTCACCAAAGAAATAAAACTAGTACAAATTTTGTCTTATATTTTTCGGTTCAAGGATGCGATCAAGAAAGGAATCCGCGTGGATATCTACTCCCCGAGCAACAAGACATGGAGACATGTACCCGACGACGATGCTGCTACGTCGGACACTTTTATCTCCCGCGCAATCGGGTCGTACGAGGATGGTTCGTTTGCTCATTGGATCGATAACAATCAAAGTGTCGTACTATCTTTCGACATGCAGAAAGAGGTCTTTGTGAGGACCCCGATCCCGATCGAGTACGATCAATTTAAACATAAGGTGAAGATTTTTGCCAAGGGCAGTAGCTCGCTCGTTCTATTCGCGTACCCACGAGAACGGGTTACGGGAGAAAATTACTTGTTCGAAAGATGGGAGTTGAAGGGTTTAAAGCACTGGACTCGGTTGACGCGTGTCGGACCCTTTTTAGGTGTGACGAAGCCCGTCGGGGCTTTGTGGAGAAGCCGTGTAATTGTTGTGAGGGGGGAAACTAAGCTCGTTTTCTACGATTATTCGACTCAACAAGTAAGAAGAATTTACGACATGGAGGTAAACGATTACCACCTCAACTGCAGCGATCTCATCAAAGTTCTCGAGTATAAGGGGATTCTACTTTAGATGTATATATTATATACAGTTAAACGTCTGACGGTTGGGATTACCAAAATTCTATTAATTTAGTGAAATATTAGATTATCGAACTATTGATTTTAACTGAGTTGGGGCCAGAAGAAGTTATTAATTTATCGAATATTAATTTATCGATGTTTTATCGTAGTTCTCAAAAGAACGAGTTTACTTTTGCTTGTCTCAAAGTCTTATTTTTAATGGTGAGAGGGCCAAAATATTTTATTCCATTTGAGAAAAGTCCGCACCAATTTCTAGTCACTATTTTTTCCAGTTTTGCTCCCGCTCGCCACGTCATCATTGTGTCAAGCGCCCACATTTATATAGTGTCAATAATTATTAAATTATAACTGATAGGATGCCCAAGACATGTTAAGCATATTGACCCCCATTTACAATATCTATTTATATATATGGGAAGGTTCAGTTTGAACCCCTAAATTATGGGGTAAATACCCCGTAACATCAGGAGCTATGATAGCCGGCGCGTAGGTAGGTGTGGCGGCACTGGTGCGTTGATCGAAGAGCTCCGAACCACTAATACGGAAAACGTTGATCGAAGCGACAAAGGAAAACGTGATAAAATCGCCTGGGCCTGGCCAGACTGTTGTTGTATGTGATCAAAACAAGACATATTGCTCCACTCACTTCAATTTTTTCTGTTGTTTTTAGTGATCTAATTGCACTAGTTTCTCGATTTTTCTTATATATATATATATATATATATATATATATATATATATATATATATATATATATATGCATGCATGTGTGAATAATACAACCTTTTCCGTTTTCATCAGAGTTTCAGAGAGTCAGAAAGAATTAAGATCATCCGAGTCTTCTTTCATGTCCAATAATCTTGGTCTTACTATATCAAAATATACCATGATTTTTTATTAATTAAATAATTATTATAGATGACAAAGGGGGATAATTACAGTTTTGGTCCCCCAAGTTTGCACGTTTTTCACTTTTGGTCCCCCATTTACCGCCGTCAACAAAATACACACTAATGTTGTCACATTTTAACACATTTAGTCCCTCCGTCTGTTTGACCGTCAAGAAGTAACGGTCAACTGTTGAATTTGGGATTTTTCTTTGAGAAAATTGCAATAGACGGCGACGGCGTGTTGAGTGGAGGAGAATAGATGAAAGATAGGAGAACACATCTCGAAGGAGAGAAAAAGAGAGAAGGAGAAGAGAAGATAAATGAGAGAAAGAAAGAAAAGGAACCATGGAAGAGAGAAATTAGGCGTAGAGAAAAAGAAGAGAGAGATAGAAAAGGAATGAGAGAAAGGGCTAGGTTAAAAAAAAATTAGGAATAGGTATTATGGTGAAGTTGCATATTTATCACAATTGAATTTATCTTAAAAAAATATTTTGTTTTTGGACCACTCTTAGTTGTACAATGTGTTGGAATTTTTAATTGAATAAAACAATTAGGGTATTTCAAATAGGTGCATGTTTGGAATGAATGGGTTTCTTTCCAAACAACACGTCTACTTATGAAATAACTCTTTTTAAAACAACATATCCATTCACAAAAGGACTCTTAAATATCTATAAATAAAACAATGGCTGCGGCTATATGCAGGTCTATTCTATGCTACACCCGGTTAAGTTCACCGGGTGTCTAAGATTTCGACATGTGGCAATTAGTAAATTAATTAGTTAATTATATATTTTTAATTATTGTGAAATTAATTATTAAAAGAATCACTTTAAAATAGGTAATTAGGATCCTCTCTCCAAATCTTTCCTATTTTTTCTCCAATTACTTCCGTAATCGTCTCTTTCACCCACTACTGCACTTCTTCTTCTTCGTGGTTCGATTGATTTTTGGCTTTTGATTTTCTTTCTTCTGGCTTCCGCAAATGAAACTCTGCAACGAATCTCCAACTTTCCCTGGTAGGAGCAAATTAGCTCTATTATTCACGTAAAATGCAAGAAATTCTTTGTGATAAAACATGAGTGCAAGTTTATATATCTCACGCATATGCATTATGAAAGAATACCTATCATTAAAAATCATAGATTTCAACACACCACTAATAAGTAAAGACATGTCAGATCATTGTTATGTAGTTATTGGATATACATGTACTATAAAAATATTAATTTTTATTTATTAAATTTGATTATATTTTTTGTTTACAGGTATGGAACAAAATTCATTATCCAACGACGATAATGCAAATTGCGGTTCAAAGGTACATAACAAATATTTGATAGAAGAATTTGAGCATAAGTTAACAGTTGGGCAAATAGTAACAAGTCCTGAAAATGCATATCTATTATATTGTGAATATGGGCGCATTAAAGGTTTTAGTGTGAGAAAAGGAAAACAAGAGTATTTTCATGATAATAGTAGAGAACTTTATATGAAGGAGTTTGAATGTTCTTGTAAAGTTACAAAGGATGAAAAACGTAATAATAAAGGTAAACAACCAATATACTTAAAGATGGAAACGAGATTTGGTTGTAGAGCGAGGCTTAGAGTTGGAAGAAAAAAGAATGAAGAGTGGAAAGTTGTTATTTTTGACATTGAACATAATCATGACATGGTCGCACCTGACCAAAGTTATATGTTAAGATCGGCTCGTAATATTTCATATGTTAAAGGAGATACTTTAAAAGCACTGGTGGATGCTGGATTTTCAGTAGCTAACGCGTATTCTTATATGCAACAAGAATCACATGGGAGAGAAAATGTAGGTTTTGCTAAAAAAGATGCATATAATTATATTAATCGTTTAGCAAAAGATCACAAACAAGTTGATGATGGTGATGCTGCTGAACTAATTCGATATTTTAAGAATAAATCGAATGAAGATGCATTATTCTATTGGGATTTCCAGGTTGATGAAAACAATAGGATGTGTAACTTTTTTTTTAGAGATGGTCGGTGCCGCCTTGATTATGAAGCTTTTGGTGATGTTATTTCAATTGATACAACTTATAAAACCAATAAATACAATTTGATTTGTGCACCTTTCACTGGCATTAATCATCATAAGAACAATGTGATGTTTGGGTTGGCTTTTATGTCAAATGAAACAGAGTCGTCTTTTCAATGGTTATTTAGTACGTTTCTTGAGTCTATGGGTGGTAAACAACCCGAAAGTGTCTTCACGGATCAATGTCAGGCAATGATGAATGCAGTTGAAATTGTATTTCCGAATTCGCTACATCGATTGTGTCAGTGGCATATATGTCAAAACGCTCCCTCGCATTTTGGTAGTTTAAATAATAATTCTGAGTTCAAGAATATGTTTTATAAGTGTATGGAATTTTGCGAATCTGAAGAAGAGTTCGAGAATGTATGGAGTAAAATGATCGCTGATTACAATCTGTATGACCATTCATGGTTGAACAACATGTACAAGTTGAGAAATAAGTGGTCTACGGCATTTAGTAAACATAGATTCAGTGCTGGACTTAAAGCTACTTCAAGAAGTGAGGGCACAAATTCTACTTTGAAAGTTGGTGGTAAAAGTACACATAGTTTGTTTGAGTGTGTTGTTCGATTCGAAAAAGTTCAGAACACGTGGCGTCAAGATGAAAGAGAAAATGACTTTAAATGCCGTCGTGGAATGCCGACACTTGTGGTAAAAACTAATTATTTAATGAGAAATGCTGCAGCGGTTTATACTCACACTATATATAACATGTTCCAATCAGAACTGTTAAATTCATTGGGGATCGATCTTGTTGGAGAGCCTTTACGTATTGATACTTTAATCCAGTTTAAAGTAAGATCACAAGGCAGTTCAGGTCAAGTTTGTAAAGTTGAGTTTTCTTTGGACTCGCATGAAGTAAATTGCAGTTGTCAACTGTTAGAATTATTTCGTGCAAATTAATTATAAATTTGTGTCCGATAAATCCCAGATTCAGTTTTAGCTACTGTTCTACTGTTTTACGAAGAGTTGCAACAGTTAATGGAACAGTAATAAAAAGACACAAATTTTAAAGTGGTTCGGATACAACTGTACCCTACATCCACGGGGACCTGCAAATAAAATTTACTAATTTTTAGTTTTACGAATACAATAATAGGACTTAATCAAAATACAAAGACTCCCTCTTTGTTGACGCCGTTCTTGTATACTACGCTGAATTATAAATCTTCAATTTGCAGCACGTCCCTTGCTCCGCACGGTTGAACTCCCTTCAACGCTGAATCCCTCAGTCGGCGGATCGATCTCCTCCCGAGATCTGTTTAAGCCCCTCTCCCGAAGAACCGATCTTCTTTTTGTATAGAAGAAGCAAACTTGTGATACTCGTTGAATCTTGGTGTCTTCACCACAAAGCCTTGAAGCCGATATATTTTCGATGAAAATCACGTATCACGATGGAGCAATAAGAAACGAGAGGAAAAAATATTTCTCTGAAATCTTCTCTCGATGAAAAAGACGCTCCAGGTGCAGCAAAAATAAGAGCAGAAAAATATAATTTTTCTTCTCCAACAAAAGGCGTGCAACAGCAACCAAGAAGAGAGAGATCGACTTCTCTCCAAAAAAACGCACACACCGTATTATGTTCCTGCTTCTTCTTTTATAGTTTAGGAACACTCCTGTATTAGGTTTTACAAGGTTAGAGACGTAGAAGGAATTATCTTGTTAAAAGATATGGAATAAAAGTCCATGCCTTATTAAAATATTATCATCCTAATTTAATGGGAATTCCCATGTAAACAAACAACCAATTAATGACAATAAAATATAAAAGATAATCAAGGAAATCTTTTCCTTCTTGAAAAATTATACGCACAAGGACTATTGGATAGTCTTGGTGTACAAAAACTCTTTTTGATTAATAAAATAGTTTTCTATATAAAAGAAACAATTAATGACAAATTAAAGAATTTAAGTAAACAAGGAGACTTCCCTTTTGTGTCACGGTACATAGGACTTGTTGCACAAGTCTTTACTCATCCCTTGTTTATTAGAATCCAATTAGATTCTAACAATCTCCCCCTTTGTCATTGATTGATTCTAACATTTTCTCCCTTTGAGTAAATTGCCTGAAAATGAAACAATAGAGGATATAAGGAAACAATAAAACTAAAGATCATCCTCTGCATCAAAGGAACAGCTCATCATCATAATCTCTTTCAGCCACAAGAGTGGTATGAACTACTGCAATAGCAAGTGCCACAGTTTCAGCAACTGTTCCCACAGTACTGGCTTCGGCAGATGGTTCATAACGGAGTCAGCTCCCCCAGCATGTGTATCTTCCACTGTGAATGATCCTTAGGCAGCTCCCCTTGTAAATGACTTCATTCTTCCCCTTTGCTTACTTGGCTTTGTAGACTTGGAGGGCGACGTGGTAAATCACCCACGTAATAAAAGACTCAGCAAATAACGTCGGCATTATAACTCCTTCTTTTATATTCTTGTGAAGACCTAAACCAATTAATGACAATAAACATCTCCATAGAATTCCACTTGGTGTTGTGGACTTAGAATCCCACCGAGATTCTAACACTCTCCCCCTTTGGCATTGATTGGTCAGAATATTTACTCCCCCTAAATATATGATACATGCATGAACAAGGGTTAGCAAATTCAGAATAACATCTGCACATATAAACTGTTGGAACAGTTTATCAAACAGTTCAGCAGATAGTGTAAACCATAAATAAACCATAGTTCCAAAATAAAGGCAGATAATTCGTTCAGATAAGCACGAGATAAAAGGATATGCAGTAGCAGAAACAACTTCTCTGCACAGTGCTTATTATTTGTCCTATATTTCTGCCCAGCAACTGTCTGATGCACTGTAGCAACAGTTGTCGGAACTCCCCCTGCATTCCTGCACTGTTCCAGCAACTGTCTGATGCATTGTCGCAACAGTTGTCGAAACTCTCCCTGTGTTCATGCCATCGTTACTGTTCTTTTCTCCCCCTTTCTGGGCAATCACCATGCATAGATAACTCAACATGGACTAATGATCTTGATGATTCGAGCAAGCTGTTCAAACACTTAACAAAAAGATCAAACGTAGAGAGAATTTTGAAAGTAAGTAAGAAGAATCACCATACATGACGGGAACACAAAATCACAAACTCACACACTCAATAACACACGATAATTGCAATGCGAAATCAAAAGGATAGTGATATCAAATCCAACATTAAATAACAAAGACTACAGACTTTGCCAAACTTCATACGAAACGTGGAGATGAGAGGAGTAAACTCAATAGATCCGGCTGCAACAAAAAATTAAATTTAACCGGCACATAAACAAAAATCCCGTCTCTCTTTCTCTTTTTTTTTTTTTTTTTTTTTTTTTTTTTAAATAATGCCTAATGCAAGACAAGAAGTAAACATGAGAAATAAACATGAGTGAAGAGACATATGTGAATAGGATACTGCATGGACAAACAAAACATATGGGATTTATCTTCACATTCACGATAAGCGCAATCCCCAAAAATCCGACTGCCAGTGCAACCAATAAACTTAATAATCCCAAGTCAAACACAAAGATGCTCTTATTAGGTAGCGTACACACACGTCTAATGGTAGCTTTTTCCCATGAAAAATAGAGCAATTAAAAGGAACGAGATTATGGTGGTCGTGCAATGTGTAGTCCCCTGGGCTTTCTAATTGAGCCTTGTAGTGAGTGTTCGATCAAGTGGTTTACTGGCTCGACTCAACTAGGCTTCGAACTATTCACTGACCATATGTATAATTTATATTGGCCGTGCAATGTGTAGTCCCCTGGGCTTTCTAATTGAGCCGTGTAGCGAGCTTTCGGCCATGTGATTTACTGACTCGACTCAAAAAGGCTTCGAACTATTCACTGACCAAATGGTTGTAGATATATATATTAGTAACAGTAGTTCAAGAGTAGCTTTCACTCATTAAAAGAGGCAGCTTTTCCCTATAAAAACATCCAACCATGACAAGACTATTCAGAGAAATAAATAAGTTGGAGCCTTTTAAGTAATCATTTCGGGAATTGGTGAAGTTCTACCCCCACAAATTTTAGAAATACACGAAGTATCAAATTCACATTTGTCTCAATCATATGCAGTATGCTTAATGCAGGTCCTATATGAGATGCAAAAACATATGAAGTGTCCTACCCCTAAAAGTTGCAAGTCTGGACACACAGACTGTTGCAACAGTTCATGCAACTGCATCAGATTAAGCAACATAAATTCCCAGCGATTTTCGCAAGGAATCAAATCTCTGTGCATCAAGGGTTTTTGCAAAAACATCAGTTAATTCATTCTCCGTTGCAGCATAATCAATTGAGACAACCCCCTTTTCAACCAAGCCCCTTATGCAACAATGACAAATATCAGTAAGCTTAGTTCTCGCATGCTGAATTGGATTCATCGAATTATTTTTCGCACTCAAATTATCAAAATTCAGAAGATCAAGTTTCTTATGCCCCAATCTAATTTTGTCAACAGAACTGTTGGAACAGTTAGTACTATCATCACACGATTTTAAAGAAGTAATGGCAGATAAACAATTAAGATCAGATTTCTTTACCCAGATTTTTTGTTGAGTTTTATTCACTAAATCAACCTTTATCTTGGGTTTTTGAGACGACACAAAAGTGTGATCAATTTTAGCGGAAAGTGGTGAGCGGGCCATCATTCTTTTAACCATTTTCAAGTACTTAAAACACCTGGGTCGAATATGACCAGCAACATGACAAAAATGACAAATAGGCACAAAGCGTTTTCTTTGAAATGACTGTTTTGGCGCAACTGTCGCAACAGTCTGTGAAACAGTGCATTGTTTAACAAAATTGATTTTTCCTATTGGATCTTCTTTCTGTTTCAAAGAATCATCAGATAGTTTATTACCCCTTACACCTAGATGACCATAGTTTGGCTGATTTGTTTTCAAAATTTCATTCAAATTTACTCTACCAGTATTAAACTTAGAAATAGCATCTTGGGTTTGAGCAAATTTAGCCTTCAAACTATCTGTTTCTCTACTAGCAGAAATAGCATTTTGTTCAAGAGTAGAAATTCTTACCTTCAACACTTTGTTTTCCTCAATTAGGACAAGCTTCTCTTTTTCTAAGAATTTATTCGACTCGCATACCTGAAGAAATTTTTCGTACATCCTTTCATAGCACTCCTTTAATTCTTCCAAGGATGACACGTCATCATCGCTGCTGTTTTCTGAATCCCCATCATCACCTGCAACATTTAACGGAGTTAATCTTTTATCAGGTATTGAATGCAGCTTATCATACCTAAGTTCTGTATGAACTGTTTGTCCAACTGTTGTAACAGTTTCAGCGACAGTCTCTTTGCACTCGCTTATCAGAGTAGTTCCTTCGTAGGCCTCTTGTAGAACATCCCATGCCTCCTTTGCTGATTTGCACATTGATATCAATTTGAATTGGTCTTCATCGATACAACTCAAGATAGCATTGGTTGCCTTGGAATTATAATCTGCTATTCGTACTTCTTCATCACTCCACTTCTCTTTTGGCGTTTGAATGATCTCGTGTGACTCATTCATCGAGGTAGGAGGTGTCCAACCAATTAGAATCGCGCGCCAGGCCCATTCATCAATAGATTTGATGAACATCTTCATCCTTATTTTCCAATCAGAGTAGTTCAATTCACCCAAGACAGGTGGTAGGAATGCGCCTTCACGATGATTATTCATATCTGCACAAAAAAAATAAAAAAGAATTAAATCCCAAAATCTCACTAAGTGTATCTAGTGACAGGCTCTTGATGCCAATTGTTAGAATTATTTCGTGCAAATTAATTATAAATTTGTGTCCGATAAATCCCAGATTCAGTTTTAGCTACTGTTCTACTGTTTTACGAAGAGTTGCAACAGTTAATGGAACAGTAATAAAAAGACACAAATTTTAAAGTGGTTCGGATACAACTGTACCCTACATCCACGGGGACCTGCAAATAAAATTTACTAATTTTTAGTTTTACGAATACAATAATAGGACTTAATCAAAATACAAAGACTCCCTCTTTGTTGACGCCGTTCTTGTATACTACGCTGAATTATAAATCTTCAATTTGCAGCACGTCCCTTGCTCCGCACGGTTGAACTCCCTTCAACGCTGAATCCCTCAGTCGGCGGATCGATCTCCTCCCGAGATCTGTTTAAGCCCCTCTCCCGAAGAACCGATCTTCTTTTTGTATAGAAGAAGCAAACTTGTGATACTCGTTGAATCTTGGTGTCTTCACCACAAAGCCTTGAAGCCGATATATTTTCGATGAAAATCACGTATCACGATGGAGCAATAAGAAACGAGAGGAAAAAATATTTCTCTGAAATCTTCTCTCGATGAAAAAGACGCTCCAGGTGCAGCAAAAATAAGAGCAGAAAAATATAATTTTTCTTCTCCAACAAAAGGCGTGCAACAGCAACCAAGAAGAGAGAGATCGACTTCTCTCCAAAAAAACGCACACACCGTATTATGTTCCTGCTTCTTCTTTTATAGCTTAGGAACACTCCTGTATTAGGTTTTACAAGGTTAGAGACGTAGAAGGAATTATCTTGTTAAAAGATATGGAATAAAAGTCCATGCCTTATTAAAATATTATCATCCTAATTTAATGGGAATTCCCATGTAAACAAACAACCAATTAATGACAATAAAATATAAAAGATAATCAAGGAAATCTTTTCCTTCTTGAAAAATTATACGCACAAGGACTATTGGATAGTCTTGGTGTACAAAAACTCTTTTTGATTAATAAAATAGTTTTCTATATAAAAGAAACAATTAATGACAAATTAAAGAATTTAAGTAAACAAGGAGACTTCCCTTTTGTGTCACGGTACATAGGACTTGTTGCACAAGTCTTTACTCATCCCTTGTTTATTAGAATCCAATTAGATTCTAACATCAACTATGTGAATCTGTTGGTATATTGTGCAAGCATGCATTGCTGGTTTTTAAAGAAATGAATGTGCATAAATTACCCACAAGGTACATAAAAGTGAGATGGACAAAAGGTGTAAGAGATGTAGTGCACTTCAACGATGAGAACCTATTTGCAAGTAACCAAGAATCTGATACAGTGTATGTAAATCATGCAATGAGATTTTGTTATGATCTTACGATGCGGAGCAAATTTCATCCAGAAGCTAGAGATTTAGTGAGAAGTGGGCGAGGGTGTCCTTTCGAATCTGAATTCATTACTTGATAAATTGGATTTGAGCAATACTCATGCAGATATAGTGATAGACGGTTCTCAAGTTAAAAGTTCAGATGCTATGGAAGAACAAAGCGTTATAAACGATGAGCTTGTGAGGAATCCTCTTTATGTGAAGTCAAGAGGAGTGAATAATCTTCGTCTCCCAAGCCATTGGGATTTGAAAAGCAAAAGAGGAAAAACGAAAATTGAGTCTTCAAGTAAGTTTATCAAATATTTTACGTTGAATTTCTATTTTGTTGTATTAATTATTTTTGTCATATCTTAGAAAGAGCAGCAAAATGCACAAAAAAGAAAGCTCAGACCTTTGAAAGAGCCGCTAATGTTCGACATTTACGATACACTGCTCATCCTTTCGAAGATATTTCAACTAGTTCTCAAGCTTGTGAACCTCGATCTGATTGGTTGCATCCTACACCATATCCGACAATGCATGTGGTGAGCCATTTATTTAGTCTCTAATTATAATAAATATATTTGGCATCTTATAGTTTTTGTATTGGATATCTAGGAACAAGGTCAAGTTTTTAATTTTGGCCAAGGCCATCCTTCGCCTTACATGTATCAACATTGGGGTGTTAATATATCACAGGTATATGTATTATGCTATTTTGTTAGTTTTGGTATTTTAGTGAGATAATTGTTGATAAAGTATATATACTTAACTTACTAACTAATTGTGTTTAATTTCTTCAGGGATCTGTTAGCAACAAGGAGGGGGCCCCCAATTTTCACTAGGATATTTTCTTATCATAGTTTTTTATTATAGTTCAACAAGGTTATTTTAGTTTCAGACAGTTATTTTGTTGTTGGGAATTTGGAGAGAGTTTTGTTTGTACAATGTTAAACTTTTAATTTATCTAGTATATGGCAAACTTTGATGAGTAAACAGATGGCAACTCTATAGCTTCTGCAGATTCAATATTTAAATGAATATTATTCTTACAATTTTCTATGTTTTTGTTATATTAATTAGCTGTGAATGATTATCCTTATTATTTGATTTGAACTACTGAGTACATATTCTGCCAATGTCAAGCTCATTTATTTGACTAGGTTTTGTACAATACTCAATACTCAATTTTCAAGCTTGTCTGTTTTTAGTTTAGACACAGTGAAAAAGTAATACAATTTATAGTTCTAACACCATATCTCTCTTCAAATATTAAAATCTTTAACAATGGGTACAAATGCAAAAGTTAAGACTTTTACAGTATTTATACTAAATTTCACAATGATCGTACAATTTGAGTACTTAATGTTCTAGATGCCCAACTCCGGTATAGATGTTCTAGATGACCTGCAAGTTGTTGATAATCGACCCGACTACCTCTGACCGCTCGATCGTAGGCGAGATCCACGTCGACGCCACCACCGGCGATTGTTCCTCTGTCGACGCCCTCGTTTCGGCGGTGACCGTTGTGCCTGCCTCGCCGCACTCTCCATCTTCTGCCTTGCCGCACCCTCCATTTTCGTTGCAGAGTTTCATTTGCGGAAGCCAGAAGAAAGAAAATCAAAAGCCAAAAATCAATCGAACCACGAAGAAGAAGAAGTGCAGTAATGGGTGAAAGAGACGATTACGGAAGTAATTGGAGAAAAAATAGGAAAGATTTGGAGAGAGGATCCTAATTACCTATTTTAAAGTGATTCTTTTAATAATTAATTTCACAATAATTAAAAATATATAATTAACTAATTAATTTACTAATTGCCACATGTCGAAATCTTAGACACCCGGTGAACTTAACCGGGTGTAGCATAGAATAGACCGCTATATGCAATACTCATTCCACTTGTGCAAGACCAAATTAAAGAAAGATTCCAAAAGATTCTATTTTATTAAGATGGAATGACAAATATGTCCATAAATTAAATTGGTTTTTTTTTTCTCATGCAAGACCAAATACAAATAATGAGGAAAAAAAAAAACAAAAAAAGAAGGCGGCGGTTATATGCATGCAAGCTCATTTTTTTATTAATTCAAGACCTTCAACATAAAAATACTAATTTACCCTTAATGAAATTTAAAATTAAATAAAAAATACAAAACATTAAAAAATAAAAAGAAATCATTTCCTTTGTGCAAGACCAAATAAAATACATAAATCCAGAAACCCCTCTTCCTTATTTCACGACTTAAAACTCTCATTTTTCTTCTCCTTCTTCTTCACAAACCCACAAAGAAATCCTACACACCAAAATTATCAAATACATACCAAACATTCACGATGGAACCATAAAATAATGATATGGTGGTTTACGAGGGTGGAGAACACAATGAAATATGTTTTAACCCTTTATTTTTGCTTTTGGGTCGTTTTTTTTTGTTGGGAAAAAAATTCGACGATACAAAAAATCGGTCTGCAAATACCGATTTTTGTTACGAAAGTCGGTAACCACATTCCGATTATTTTAATAAAAATCGGTACTTAAACACCGATTTTTGTAGTAAAAATCGGCATGACAACACGTACCGATTTGTTTTTGTATTATCGGTATTGTCATGCCGACTTGTACTACAAAAATCGGTTTTTCAATACCGATTTTATTATCTGTGTTTTTTTAAGACCGTTTTCTCATACTTTCGTGCATCAACCTAGGGGATTGATGGAGGATTATTCAACTGAATTATCTAACGAATAAATATTTGAGATACGGAAATCTCTACTCGATTGGGTTAAAGGCGTGGTAGACGCCACCGAATGGTGATAAACATTTTCGTTCCAAATATTTAAAAAATATCAATTAACCAAATATATAATGTATTATTTAAAAAAAATCAAAAAATATCGGTATTCGAAAACCGATTTTGTACTCAATAATCGACATTAGAACGCCGATTTTGACTTGAAAAGTCGGCGTTGTGTCGCCGATTTGGTTAACAAAAATCGGTATTATGACGCCGATTTTCGTGTACAAAATCGGTCTGGATAAACCGATTTCGGAAACCAACGAAAAAAAATAAAAAAAACCAATTTCAATCTCAATTTTTTTTCCAAAATCGGCCAAATCATTGCAACCCAACAAGAAATAAGCATAGATTAATGTTCATTCGTACATATTTATCAAGAATCGATGTTTGATTAATGTTTTCGAATTTACAAATAAAAATTTAGTAAAAAGGACATCGATGATCGATTAATGTTTTCGAATTTACAAACAAAAGTTTAGTAAAATGGACTTACTTGTTGGTGGTGGTAATGGTGCAGTGGGTGGGTCGATAGTCATAGCCGGTGCGGTGAAAGTCTCGCTGGTTGGGAGTCGTGATATTTTTTTTTTTTTTTTTTTTTTCTTTTTTTTTGATTTTTGGTCTTGAACAAATTAAAAATAAGATTTATTTGTATTTAAATATTATTTGTGGATAAGGGTATATTTGTCATCTTTGGTCTTGATGTAATAAAATTAGATTAATATACGGGCTTGAACTAATAAACTCATTTATGTGGTTTTGAACTAATAAAAAAATGGGCTTGCATATAACGGCCGCCAAAAAGAAAACATAGAAGCATGAATTAAAAAAACAAACAGCCCCCCCCCCCCCCCCCCCCCCCCCCCCCCCCCTTGAAACCCTACCTACCCCCACCTTCTCCGCCGCTCAAGCTCAGCCGCCCAAGCTCCACCGCCGATCGCCGCCGCCAACCCCGCCACGCACATGACCTAAATCTGCTCAAAAAAAGAGGAAAAACAAATTAAATTTGAAACTGGTAAAAATCGACACCAAGGTGTCGAAAAACTATGCTACAAATCGACACTTAAGCGTCGAATTTCATAGGTAAAAATCGACATTGACATGTCGAATTTATAGCACAAATTCAAATGTCGAATTTTATACCTCAAAATCGACATCTAAATGTCGATTTTTACCTGTAAAATTCGACCTGTACATGTCGAATTCGTTGGCGCGGGATTGTTTTTTGGAAAATCGATATTTTAGCTAAAAAAACCCATAAATGCATACCTTCTTGGGTTTCCATCGTAGAATTTTCTATTTTGATGTCTTCTCACTCCATACTTGCCATATTTGTAAGATTTGTTAAGTTTTGTTAAGTTTTGACGATTTTGAATGTCTAGGTTTTGTGGGTTTACGGAGGAGGAAGGAGAAAGGTCTAGTGGGTTTTGGAAGATGGAGAAGATGAAAGTTGGTTTTGTGGACTTGTGATAGAGTTTTTTGTGTTTTTGAGTTTTTGGTCTTGCACATTTGGAATTTTCTATTTTTTTAATAAATAAGGGTAATATAGTATTTATATATTGAAAATTTTAATTTGGTATTGCACAAGTGGAATTAGTCTTGCATATAGCCGCAGCCTAAAACAAAACATGATCAATTTTGCACAAGAGATAATAAGACGCTTGAGAATTTCTTTCTAAAACCCATTTGTCAAAATTTCGTTCCTACGCTTTTAGTTCGCGGTGAACTTCGAATTTGTGCAAATATCGAAGTATCTGTTGTATCTTGGAAGACTACCGAGAGTGACTGTGGTAATATTATCGAACCTCTTTAAATTATTGTATTCTTCACCGTTTCATTTGATATGCGCATTGTGTCTGTGTTTTCTTCAACTGTTGGTTCAACGCGCATCAGATCGTAGAGTTTGCAGTGTCTTTTTGGTTTTGATTAATTTGTGGCTTAAGTTCACAAAAAAATTACAATAGTAGAGAGAGATTGAGCCTACGGACAAAGAGTCAATCACTGAAATCTTTTGAAGAAATCTTGGATGGTTGTTTTCATCTAACTAATTTCTTTTCTTGTTGCTCTTTTAGTTTTATCGAAAGACGTTGCAACAGTTTAGCTGAAGATCTTGCTACTAGCTCTGAGCTCTGTTTCTATTTGTTTGGAAGGACCTTCATCACATATGTGGTTTCATTAAAAAGGAAAAAATAAAGCTGTGTTCCTTTGGAAAATTTTGATTTTTTACATGCTTTTGTATAATCATCATTTACAAAATACATATAACCATAATATGCATAGTACAATCATATATATATATATATATATATATATATATATATATATATATATATATATATATATATATATATATATATATATTGATCTTGTTTGTTTTTAGGTTATAATGGCCAGTTAAATAAATTAATAAAGTATTACATGATGTTTGAAACTGATGATGCTAGAATTAGATTACCTTGATTGGTGAGGTAGAATGAGTTGGGAGAGCAGAATGGATCACTGGCTCACGAGTTAGATGGTCCTGAGGCACCTTAATGATATTGAGGTTCCTACGAACAAAATACATGTAATCTAAGTCGGGGGTTGATTTGGCGGAACTACGAACAAAATACATGTAATCTAAGTCGGGGGTTGATTTGGTGGAAATCCTTCCGACGCTCAAGTCAAACGTGCTGATAGTGGAGATAGTAGAGAGAATATTAGTTGTTGTATTGCATGAATAATAGAACGTACATTAACAAAGGAGTTAAAACATTAATTTATACCTCGTTGATTGGATTGAAGTTATTTTGTTGGGTATTTGAAGGTGTTTGTGCTTTCGTAGTTGCGGTCTTTTAAATCTTGCTCGTGACCCATTAGATACATAAATCATAAGCCTATTGGGCCCATTGGGTCGGTTCAATTAGACATATCAAAAACCATTTAATTAGACCGATTAAAGAAAAGTAAGGTCAATTCGAAAATTTTAGCAAATACGAGTCAGTTGCTTGATTTATCAGAAATTGAATATCGAATCTTCTTTAATTGAATTATATAAAACTGGACTATATATAGCTGCTCTTATAAAAAGTCGATGCTAGAGACCGGTGGTTACCCCGGTCAATGGCCGGAAAGAAAAGTTCAGATAAAAAAATATTTTTTCAAAACAAATTGTGAAAAATGGGGTTAATATGCAATATTTGTTAAAATTTGGGGTTAATGTTCTGTTGGCGCCAGATTTCTGTTAGTGAAGATTGAAGAAATCTATCATACGTGGAAATTAAAGATTGGTAAAGATTTATTTTCCATGTTTATTTTGGAATTAATTAGAGTCATATTCTTGTAATATTGTTATAAGGACTTAGATTTATTTCCATGCATTGTATTCTAGTTAGGTATATTTTGTACTTATCTAGAATAGAAGTAGAAATCGACTAGGATTCTATTACCTAGTTAATCGATTTCTTAGGGCTCAAGTTAGGTTTAGGGTGGTGGATTTCGTGCCTATATAAGGCCCTCAACCTCATATGAGTCCTATGGAGCTTTAATAAGAAAAATCCCAGCATAAGGGCTTTGAAGGGTGCAGCCCGTGCTGCAACCTTGTCGGCACATCAGGTCACATCAGGTGTGGCAACAGAACGGGTTTCTTCTACCAGGCCATAAAGAAGATCGGCGTTTCGGGAGAAGTGCTTAAAAGATCTCGGGAGAGGTCGATCCGCCGTTTGAAGGAAGTTCAACATTGGAGGAAGTCCAAGAGTGCGGAGGAGGAATTGCTTTGATTATCAACAAGTTCGAGTTGTGTGCAAGAACGACATATTACATAAAGAGGGAGTCTTTAGTGTTTTTATTAAGTCCTATTAATGTACACTTAAATCTGAACTAGTTTTGCAAGTCCTCGTGGATGTAGGGTACGTTTGTATCCGAACCACATTAAATTCTTGTGTTCTTTATTCTACTTTTAGTAGATTAGCTATTGTGACAACACAAGAATTCTGTTACCACACCTAATGTCGTAACACGTAATCTGTCTCAAAGATGAGTAGATATTCATAGGCATTTAAAATCAACATGTTCAATATTTGTTAAATTTGTACATTGTAGATGAAATTTATGCAAATTATATTGTAAGGGATATTTTGAACAAGAGAAAAGGGAATTGGCTTTTTTGTAAGATTGATGTTAAGTCTAAATAGGAATGCAAATTAATTTCCCTATTTGGGGTTATATGCAATTTGTCCAAATATATATATACCATGGGCCACATCCCACATGCTTTAAATATGATCATAGATAAGGAGGGGAGGCTAAGCATTTGTAATACGTGGTTCAAATTTTATTGTTGACTTGTTAATTTCCATATTGTAGGTTCCGGCATTCCTAATTTGTTTGCTTGGTGAACCAAAGACAAATCAAACAAGAAATTATGGTACGAATATTCGGTGGCTTGTTTGGCTAAGATATGTTATAAATCTCATCTTGGTGCATGTCATTATTTTCCACGTACAACTCTAGGAGAATTATATACCGATTTATCGACTTTACAGTTTTTTTGCACCAAAAGGTGAAATTTATCGCCTCTAGATCCCCAATTTCTTGGCCCGACATATTTTATGCTGACCGGTCAACACAGGTTAACAATAGCATTGATTTTTTTTCTCCTTTTCCGGCTATGATGTTGTTAACAACAACATAGTAGTGACGATCAATAGTACAATATCGGTGATCAACATCTGAGATATTTTTTTAATATTGTTGTGTTGATCGTTTAACACCGTAATATTGGCAGTCAACCCAACAACATTGATGGTTAAAAAAATATCAAAAAAAATGTTTTTTTTATTAATACTGTGTTGATCAATTAATACAGTAACATTGTCGGTCAATTTAACAACATTAACGGAAAACAAAAATTGCAAAAAAAATTGAACAACAACACGAACCGGTTTACGGTGGTTGGCGGTCAATGATTAACTATCAATGGATTAAATTGGAGTAAAAGTATATTTTAATGGATGAAATTAAGTAGAATTAGGATTTGAGGGTATATATTTTTTTTCATTGGTGAAGTTTTAGGTAAAATAGTTTAATATGTCTAAATTTTTAGGTAAAAAAGACTGGATCGATTTGCAAGAAAGTTAATTCTTATGGGCCTATAGAGAATTTGAGCATTGTGCAAACGAAAATGGAGAGTAGAAAAATCAAGAAAAATTGAAGTGCCTACCACACTACTAATCTCTAAGCTTTAATTTATTTTGACCAAGAAAAGCAAACCACAAAAATTAAACATGCGAAGAGTAACTAAAAGATTGTTTCAACTACATCAATTAAGACACTCGGTTTAAGTTAATTATAAGGTGAATAAGAAATAAGACTTCTAAGGCATCAATTACACCGACCACCTATATATCTTGCCCCTCTATCATATGATGTTTAAGCTAAAAACTTTAGAGTTATGTGTACAATACAAAACCAAACAACAAATTTAGAGAATTGAATTTTTTTTTTTTTTTAATAAAAATGGTCTAATTAGCTTTTATATCAACAAAAATACATAATTGATATAAAAGCTATTTTTTTGAGGTAATGTTTTTAAAATTAGAGTTACATTTTGTATTATTGTTGATATAAAAGCTTTTTTTTTATTTATCTGAATACTCAAACAATATATGAAATAATTATTGTTGATACGAAAAATAAATATTTATTTTGGGCTATTTTCTATTAATATCCTTGAAACAAATTTCGAGAGCGCAACCCTTGAACCCTCGTTATTTTTCTCCTCAACATCATATATGATATGTCATTGCCACTGCACATACATACACGCACGTGCACCAACACGTGCAAGAACCCCTACACCGAGAAATATGCTCACATACACTTAAAAATTACAAATGCCTCTAACTTGGTTTACAAATTTGTTCTCTCACATAATAATAATAATAATAATAATAATAATAATAATAATAATAATAATAATAATAATAATAATAATAATAATAAAATTATCAAAGTTCAACCAAGGATAAATTAAATATTATATTTATAAATATTGCTGTCCATATAAGTAAATTAAAATACATCAAGTTTATTTGACGCATCATTAAATTAAACAAAAAAAAAAATAATCATGCAAAATAGGACCAAATGTACTATATTTGCAAAGTTATAGCATATAAAATTAAATAATGCATGATAGGGGACTAAATCCTTAAATAAGCCAAACATAGAAGACAAAAAGTTGGAACTTTCCCATATAATCTAGAGATGCCAATTTAGTCATTGCATTAGGCGAAAATATAATTTATGAACATGAAGAAAAACGGAATTTATATCCAAATCCAAATTAAATCTTTGAAATGTCTAACCACAAATTAAAATCAAGAAGATCCAACGTTAGGGACACGCAACATTTTAGCCGCCAACCTTCTATATAAACCCCTTAATCCTTCATTCTTCAATACCACACACCTACTATAATTAACCATTCATCATACTAATTGATCAACATGGGATTCCTCAAAAACCTCACAATGGTGTTTTTGTCTCTCTCAATATCATTATTGATGATCACTCCCTCCCATGCCGCCACATTCGACATCACAAACCGATGCGGCTTCACCGTCTGGGCCGCCGCTTCCCCCGGCGGCGGCCGTAGACTCGAGTCTGGTCAGTCCTGGCAGATCAACGTCGCGCCAGGGACCGTCCAGGCTCGAATCTGGGGCAGGACCAACTGCAACTTCGACGGAAGCGGCCAAGGCCAGTGCCAGACCGGCGACTGCAACGGCCGTCTGGAGTGTCAAGGCTACGGGCGGGCCCCCAATACCCTAGCCGAGTTCGCCCTCAATCAACCCAACAACTTGGACTTTGTCGACATCTCTCTTGTCGATGGATTCAATATCCCGATGGAATTTAGCCCCATAACCAATGTTTGTCGCAACCTTAGGTGTACTGCTCCGATCAACGACCAGTGCCCGAATGAGCTGCGGGCCCCAGGCGGATGCAACAACCCTTGCACCGTCTTCGGTGGGAACCAGTATTGTTGCACTGACGGGCCCGGAACATGTGGTCCAACACCATTGTCAAGGTTCTTTAAGGAGAGGTGCCCTGATGCTTATAGCTATCCCCAAGATGATCCGACAAGCCTTTTCACTTGTCCAGCTGGTACCAACTATAGGGTTGTCTTCTGCCCATGAACATAACTCGTATTATGGTTCATAGTTTAAAATTTAAATAATTAATTATCCGTGGAGTCTCCTCGAATAATTGAAATTGTATGAAATATTTTATCCATGTGGCATAATATTTCATATTTATGTTGTATTTCGTATTTTATTTACCTAATAAAAATATATGTAATGAAAAAATATTCTACATATTAATTTGATGTCCAATACGCTGGTACGGTAAAACGATTGCATAAACATATCCAGAGCTCCAAACTCTATGAAATCTCTACCAAAAGAAAGAGCTCGGCGATGAGAATCCAACGGTAGTTAAACCATCGAATTCTGACCTCTGGAGAGAGAATTATGACTTTGGGAAGCAACATCACTGGTTGGAGACCGATGGGACCCGAAATTTAGATATGTGGGAGAGGAAGAAAGAGATGGTTGTGAGTTGACTAGGGTTTAAAACTGATTCTATAAGGGTAGTTTATGTACTTAAAGTCGCCCAGGGGTAAGTCAAATTTCAAAAAAAAGTGAGGGGGTTTCCACAAGGATGTAATCTCACTAGGCCAAAACACAACACTGGCGACGAAAATTTGCGACGAAAAAAGGATATTGGCGACGAAAATTCAACACTTGCGACGAAAAAACATCGTCGCAAAGGAGACAAAAAAAGGTCGCCAAACAGCTCGTCGCAAAGGCTGCGACGAAACATAATTTTCGTCGCAGAATGTTGCGACGCTTCTATATTTCGTCGCAATAATTCGTATTTGCCAATTTATTTTCTTTTGCGACGAAATCTAATAATCGACGCAAATCTCCTAGTCATCTGGCCACGATTATGCGAAAAACGTCGCAATTGGTTTGTGCAAATGTGCGACGAAAATGATTTTTGTCGCAATTATTTACTCATTTATTTGCGACGTTGTACAAAATGGTCGCAAGTTTTTTTTTCTTTATCATATTAAATAATAAATTAAGCTGTAATTAATTAATTAGCAATTCTAATAACACAAAATTAACTATTAGGTCAAAGAACACATCACATTCAAATTTATTCCATCACATTAAAATCATAAAATTAAGTGAAATACACTACAAATTCGAAACTACACTCAAACTTAAAAAAAATATTGTAGCAAAAAAATAAAACAATAAAAAAAATAAAAATTGGTCCATACTTTCTTCATTGTTCATTAGAAGTAGTTTGCTGTGGAGAAATACACGACTTTGTCGTCTCAAATGCTCGTTCAAGGAGTTGAAAGCTTTGCTGAAGTTATACACTTGATCATTATAAACTCTTTCCATCCCTGCCTGAAAAGAATGTATAAGTACATAAGTGTTACATAAATATGAACAAGGACAAGTTAAACAAAAATACGGCACCATAACAACTACAGCATGAAGTTACCTAAAGTGCCTATGACAATACAAAACACCCAAATGATCTTGCAACATATATAAAACAAAAGTTTCAACATATAAGCATATACCGAAAAAAACTCCCAATACTACGCAATAGATACCAAACACTTTATACAATGTATAACAAACATCATAAGGTGGCGCATATAAATACCAAATGATAGATCTCAAATACGAGAGAAATTTACCAAAGAGCTTCTCACGCAAATCCCTTCGCACTTGGTTAGCTTGATCAATACTTTCCTTGGAGCTTAAAACGCAGACTGTTACACCAACTCAGAGATCTTCCGAGACCATAAATAAAATCAGAGCCATCTCAGACAAAGTAGATGCTATGATAACATAGTATCAAAAACATAAGCAAACATCACATAAATATATTGCTAACAAACAATTCCCTGCTTCATCCACCATTTGATACATTACAGCTCTTTATATGCTAGCTAGCAAATGCACCAAATGCAGCTTCTAATTGATTCCAAACAAACTTCCAGAACAATCCATATATATTTTACTTAAATCCTTGATATTTAGTTCCAAATATTTCCAATTTGAGGGGTCCATCAAATAATCCCTATATATATATATATATATATATATATATATATATATATATATATATATATATATATATATATATATATATATATATATATATATATATGGTCAAATTACAAAAAAAAACAATCTTGTTTGGATAATTACATCTACCCCTCAACTATGAATCTTCTTACACCTCCACCCTTATGGTGTCAAATTCAACATAATCATCTAGATTCCATGGAATGACATCTAGTTTGTACTCGTTTTGTGTCAAAATACAGTTTCTGATGCACCACAATCTGATATATACAAGCCAAAAAACACATCTTATGATCATCTTGCTTCAAAATGTGGAACTCGAATGGTATAAAACGGGTACAAAAGTGATAATATTCCATATAATCAAGAAGATTCCACTAAATTTGAAACCGTAAGGGTGGACTTTAAACATAAGGTGAAGATTTCTGCCAAGGGCAGTAGCTCGCTCGTCCTATTCGCGTACCCACGAAAACGGGTTACGGGAGAAAATTACTTGTTCGATAGATGGGAGTTGAATGGTTTAAAGCATTGGTCTCGGTTGACACCTGTCGGACCCTTTTTAGGTGTGACGAAGCCCGTCGGGGCTTTGTGGAGAAGCCGTGTAATTGTTGTGAGGAGGGAAACTAAGCTCGTTTTCTACGATTATTCGACTCAACAAGTAAGGAGAATTTACGACATGGAGGGAAACGATTACCACCTCAACTGCCGCGATCTCATCAAAGTTCTCGAGTATAAGGGGAGTCTACTTTAGATGTATATATTATATACAGGTAAACGTCTATAAATTAATACAGTTAGGATTACTGATTAGCAAAATTCTATTAATTTAGTGAAATTTTAAATTATCGAACTAATGATTTAATAATTTTTAACCGAGTCGGGACGGGAAGAAGTTATTATTTAGCAATCTATATATCTATATATAATATAAAAATAGGATCTATGCCCTCAATGATTGACATGTGGCAAATGATGATGTCATTTATCAAAATTGCTTAGTTGGAGTTCAATTGATGAGGTGGATTGTTCAATTGGTGAGTTGTCAATTTTATTGTGGTATGTATTTAAGTTATTTCCTATTTAACATTTATACACTCATTTAAACAATTACCACATGTATATATATTATTTCCAAAATTAATATTTTATAAATTCGAAAAAAAAAAATCTTATTTACATTTCCAGTATTTCAAACTATATTTATTGAAATAATTCATGATACTCAATTTTTTTACGAATATTGAAATAATTTTCAGAATTTTTTTTAATATTAAAATATTAAAATAAAGGAATACGTTTTTTTTTTTTTTTTTTTTCAATATTTTGGAATATTCGAATATCCATTCCATTAAAAATAATTATAAAAAAAATGTTTTATTTTTTAATTGAACTGTTTAATAAATATACAATATTTTTTGTGTATAATTTCTATTATACCGTATTTCAAATTATTCTATTATACCGTATTTCAAATTAAAAATAATTATACTATTTAATAAATATGCAATATTTTGAAATTTTAAATTTTAACAATTTCTAATATACCATATTTTGAATTGTAAATACAATATATTATATATAGATTATACACTATATTTCGAATACCTTATTTAAATTTTAACAATTTCTAATATACCATATTTCGAATTGTAAATACAGTATATTATAAATACATTATACAGTATATTTTAAATAAGGTATACATAAAGTAAATGACAAAGATTGTATATATAACTACGGTATATTTGTCAATGATTGTTTCAAATTAACATATGTACAATATACATGTATTTGTAAATCATTATATATAACTTCAATGATCTAACTTCTTATATTTTCATTTTTATTTTTGTAATGAAAGAACTCGCAGTGAACCGTATAGGTCCACTGCGTAAAGATATACATTCTCGTGGGATAGCTTGCAAATAGAAGGAGAGATGTGAATCATACTAGGTAACCACGTATAATTAACGAGCTCAACCAAAAAAACGTTGGCAAGGAGATTCAAACTTGGGGTCAATGGAATTGTGAGGCAAAAGCAATCAATTTTTATTTTTTTGCCTATGGAGTATATATAAGGATATATAACTCTATATGTTCCGGGAATAGAGAAAAGATCATTAGCACGGGTGAGTAAATTAATGATAACATGACCTCTTTCAAAACCCTAATCTTATTTTCTCTTCTCTCCCGTCTCTTCTTCTCCCGTCTCTTCTCTGGTTTTTTTTCCCTCTCTATTATATTTTTCTCTCTCAATCTTTAGATTATTCTCTCTTGATCGGAAGATGAAGAACCAACCATCAACATCACCGCCAAAACAACGATGCCAATTCCGTTGAAGCCATCGTCGTCGTTGCCGTCTCCGTCGTCGTCGAGGTCGTCGTCGTTGCATATCTTAACAAAAGCCATAAAGATGATTATGATTTTGATAGCGATTCTGAGTTCGAATGCCACGATTGCTACATCGACGGCGAAAAGAGGTAAAATTGTCGATTTGTCGCCGGAATCGCATTTTGATGGGTGGTGGTTCTGATTTGGTTGGTGGTGCGAGTTGTGATTTTATTTATTTATTTATAATTTAAAAAAAAAAAACCGTCATATATAATATGAAAGTAAGGTGGTGATGGTGTGTTTTGGCGGCGGTGTGGTGACGATGGGGAGGCAGATTTAGGGTTTTTTGGTGGATTGGGCGGATGACGGCGCGTGTAGAGAATTTCGCGCAGGCTGAAACCCTAATCGACTATGTACATGTTCATAGTCGATTAAGTTAATCGACTATGCTCTGGTAGTCGATTAAGGTTCATCGACTCCAATTTTTTGATTTTTTTTGGATTTTTTGTTTATTGATTCCAATTGTATAAATCATTTATAATGTTTGTATATTTTTTGTTTTTGTAATATATAGTTGATTTTGCATTTTTTCGCAGTTGTGATTTGTTATTTTTAGTAGCAGATTCTTAATCGACTATGATTCACATCATAGTCGATTAATATGCTTCATTGACTCCAATTTTTAATATTTTTTTTTTTGCATTTTTTGTTTATTGATTCCAATTGTATAAATCAATTATAATGTTTGTATATTGTTTGTTTTTGTAAAATATAGTTGAGTTTGCATTTTTGTAGTTGTGATTTGTTATTTTTAGTAGTCGGTTCCTTAATTGACTATAGTACATCATAGTCGATATAATATTCTTCATAATCGATTAACATACCTGATAGAGAAAAAGAGTTAAAAAACGAAAAAAAAAATTAAAGAAAATTAAAAAAAATTAAATTTTTTTTTTTTAAATAAATAAATAATAATAATAATAAAATAATAATAATAATAATAATAATAATAATAATAATAATAATAATAATAATAATAATAATAATAATAATAATAATAATAATAATAATAATAATAATAATAATAATAATAATAATAATAATAATAATAATAATAATAATAACAATAATAATAATAATAATAATAATAATAATAATAATAATAATAATAATAATAAATAGAGAACTAAATACACGGTTATGGTGATAGTGGGCTGATGGGTCATGGGGATGTGTAAGGTGGAGAGACATAAATGGAAAAATGGGTGGCTGAAATTTGGAGTAAGTTTTTCTTAAATGGTGCAAAATAATTTGGACCTTACTCTATTAAAAGAAGTATTGAGGGGGTTATATCAAAGAGCCCCCTCTAAATATATTTCTGAAAAATAATATTATTGGAGAGAGGGCTTGATTGAAAGTATCAGGGACTGAATTGTAAATTTTGGAAACTTCATTTGGGGTGAATCTATATTTTTTGAAATTTATGTAAAGAGTATTTAGGTATTTTCATGAAAAAAATTATACGTCCAGTTGCATAAGGAAACAAGTATCTTTCTATAGAAAACATGGGAAGAGTTCAACAAGAAGAAGAAGTCCAATATATATATATTACTACTATATAGACGGGCATAGAATTATTTGTGCAATCCCTACTCTCTCTCTCTCTCTCTCTCTGTGTGTCAGATAAAAAAGAGATCGATGGGAAATAATAAACAGATAAAACTAGGGAGCGGCAAAGATAATGAATCGACGACGACGACGATGACGTACTTTCCAGAAGAACTTGTTGAAGAAATACTATCACGACTTCCGGTGCATTCTCTGTTCCGCTTCAAGGCCGTATCGAAATCATGGAACACTTTAATCTCTTCCCCGAGTTTCCCCGAATCGCACCTCAACAACTACGGCAAAAGCAACAACTTCGTTCTACTCGCCTTCGACCAAACCACCAGAAAGTGGAAACTATCGTTTACCACGTTCGGCACATCGTCGTCGTCGGAATTGACAACCGTAGTCGTTGGTGGCGGCCGTGCGGACGAAAAATTTATCGAATTACCGACGATGTTGGAGAAGACGAGGAGGGTCAAAGACAAAATCATCGGACCGTTTAACGGTTTCATCTGCTTCTACGGGATTGCCGGGATGGCCGGGATGGGGGGAATCGCCCTCTGCAACCCTAATCTCCGTACAACCGAGACTCTCCCGATCTGCCCCGTTACCGAGAAAGAACTCTGTCTCAGCACATACGTCACACGAAGCATGGGATTCGGTCTAGATTCGTTCACCAAAGAAATAAAACTAGTACAAACTTTGTCTTATTTGTTTTGGTACAAGGACACGCATATCGAGAAAGGAATCCGCGTGGATATCTACTCCCCGAGCAACAAGACATGGAGACATGTACTCAACGACGATGTTGCTATGTTGGACACTTTTATCTCGCACGCAATCGGATCGTACGAGGATGGTTCGTTTGCTCATTGGCTCGATAACAATCAAAGTGTCATACTATCTTTCGACATGCAGAAAGAGGTCTTTGTGAGGACCTCAATCCCAATCGTGTACGATCACTTTAAACATAAGGTGAAGATTTTTGCCAAGGGCAGTAGCTCGCTCGTCCTATTCGCGTACCCACGAAAACGGGTTACGGGAGAAAATTACTTGTTCGATAGATGGGAGTTGAATGGTTTAAAGCACTGGTCTCGGTTGACACCTGTCGGACCCTTTTTAGGTGTGACGAAGCCCGTCGGGGCTTTGTGGAGAAGCCGTGTAATTGTTGTGAGGAGGGAAACTAAGCTCGTTTTCTACGATTATTCGACTCAACAAGTAAGGAGAATTTACGACATGGAGGGAAACGATTACCACCTCAACTGCCGCGATCTCATCAAAGTTCTCGAGTATAAGGGGAGTCTACTTTAGATGTATATATTATATACAGGTAAACGTCTATAAATTAATACAGTTAGGATTACTGATTAGCAAAATTCTATTAATTTAGTGAAATTTTAAATTATCGAACTAATGATTTAATAATTTTTAACCGAGTCGGGACGGGAAGAAGTTATTATTTAGCAATCTATATATCTATATATAATATAAAAATAGGATCTATGCCCTCAATGATTGACATGTGGCAAATGATGATGTCATTTATCAAAATTGCTTAGTTGGAGTTCAATTGATGAGGTGGATTGTTCAATTGGTGAGTTGTCAATTTTATTTTGGTATGTATTTAAGTTATTTCCTATTTAACATTTATACACTCATTTAAACAACTAGTAACTCACCCGTGCGATGCACAGGGATCAATTCTAAGTACAATTTTTTAATGACTAAAACACGCCGATGAGATAAATCAAACACATTTATGAATGAAAAAGATGTTAATGCGATGATGGGGTAATATAAAACATAAAAAAATATTTTAGATAAAATAATCAAACGAAAACATTGAATAGTCAATAGTTGATATATAACACGACATCATCTAAAAAATTTAAAAACTATGTCAATTCCATTTTATAAAGTACAAATATAAACAAAATAAATGATAAAAGAAAATATAAAAAATGAAAATTGTGATATATAAAATAAAATATATATTATCTGATCCAAATGGTACAACTATCTCGTTGAATACACTCGGATCCTTAACAAAACTTAATTATCAAAGTAGTGTTTTACAACACATCCATTGACATCTCATATAACTCTCTTTGCGAGTAACATACACATTTTTCATTGTTCAAATGCAATCAGTGATACACATTACTGAAACATAATCACTTAAAGGTGTAAAAATAAATACAATTTGTACTAAATCACCTCCATTCAAAAAAATAAATTTAGTGGAGTAGACAATAAAATTTGCATAAAGTGCAAATAAACTAACACAGTAAATAATTATATATATAATAAAAACAACAAATGTGTATTTGAATCACAATATACAATTTTTATGATGTAAATTCATATTCACAGAAAATTCCTAGTAGACAATATCGCAAGTAATATTAGTCGTCTATTCCGGATTGATGATATCTTTATGCCACCTCTACTCTTAATTCTTCATATTGCGACGTATAATACTCCATGCTACTTCTAATACAAATACTAATATTAATACTAATAATAATACAAATATTATTATTAATATTATACTAATACTAATATTAATACAAAAATCAATACAAATACTATTATCAATATTAAACCAATATCAGTACCAATACCAATACCAATACTAATACTTATACCAATACTCATACCAACCTAAATACCAATACATATACCAATACCAATACCAATACCAATACCAATACAAATACAAATACAAATACAAATACAAATACAAACACAAACACAAATACAAATACAAATACAAATACCAATACCAATACCAATACCAATACCAATACCAATATCAATACCAATACCAATACCAATACCAATACCAATACCAATACCAATATCAATACCAATACCAATACCAATACCATTACCATTACCGATACCAATATCAATACCAATATCAATACTCATAATACTAATACTAACACTAATACTCATACTAAAACTAATAATAATATTCATACCCATACTAATACCAACACTAATACTAATACTAATACTAATACTAATACTAATACTAATACTAATACTAATACTAATACTAATACTAATACTAAATACTAATACTTAATACTAATACTAATACTAATACTAATACTAATACTAATACTAATACTAATACTAATACTAATACTAATACTAATACTAATACTAATACTAATACTAATACTAATACTAATACTAATACTAATACAAATATTAATACCAATACTAATACCAATACTAATACGAATACTAATACTAATACTAATAATAATAATAATAATAATACTAATAATAATAATACTAATACTATACTAATACTAATACTAATACTAATACTAATACTAATACTAATACTAATACTAATACTAATACTAATACTAATACTAATAATAATACTAAGACTAATACTAATGCTAATGTGCTAATACAAATACCAATACCAATACCAATACTAATAGTAATAGTATTAGTAATAGTAAGAGCATCTCCAATGTTAAGATCTAAAATAGGAGATTCTAAATTTATAATAGCTAATGAATAGCGTTATACCACTTGAGATTTTACTATTCTACTACAACCATATCATTTGATAGTTAGCATTTATTGTATGATATTAATTTTCAACTATTTTATGAATTGATATTTGTAAATTATATATATATATATATATATATATATATATATATATATATATATATATATATATATATATATATATATATATTATGCAAAAATTAGATTTGTGGTACATGGCTTTTATAAATAAACAAAATAAACCTAAGTGGAAAGAAATCTCTAGAACCAAAAGAAAAAAAATCAGATACACAAAATAAAATATTGGAGGATTGATTTTAGTTGTCGAGCAATAATTTATCCTCTCCGTTGGAACATGTTTTGTTCTTCACAAATGCTATATGGCTGTGTTTTAGCTGAAGGGGAAATGTGTACGTAACCCATCATAATACTAACCCTTATGTTAATCCTAATTATAATTCATAATACTAATCATAATTATATTCCAATTATAATGCTAATGGTGATCATAATATTAATACTAATATTAATCTTAATTCTAATCATAGTACTAATACTGATGTTGATACTAATATTAATCATAATCACAATCTTAATATAATTTTGATACTAATCCTAGTATTAACTATTATCTTAATACGAATACTAATAGTACAACGCTAATGTTAATGCTAAAGAATCATTGATGCTCAAATCATGAAATATATGCAAATAAGCGTACAATTAATTACTGTGTGCATAAAATTAAATTAAATAATTTAGATAAAAAAAATACGTAAAAAAAATAAGAGAAACAATTCGCATTGAACACTTGGATTGACATTGTTCATATCAGATCACATCTGCAAATAAATTTATAAATATCCACCATGTTGTGTTTCTAAATTGTAATAAAAAAAATTATATTTCATAGCACGTATTTGACATCCATCTATAAAGAAAAATATATAATTTATATTTTTATTTTAGATATTGAATAAAATAAATTTTATTTGGCATCCATCTACAGTATGAGCATATATTTGACGAAATTTGATAAGGATTAACGAAATGGATAAAACAATAACGATTTAAAAAGCTACATATATTTTATTAAAATTTGATTAAAATAAATATGAACATTACCATAATAATATAAATAAAATACTATTGTACATATTTCGAATTGAAAGAGAATGATCATTTCATATGAGTAGGATTAAAAAAACCTATTTATATTTGGCTAAAAATATATTTTGTTGTGATTAAAATAAATATAGACATTACCATAGTAATGTAAACAAAATAGTATTGTACACATTTCCAGTAATGGTAAATAGTCAAATCTAAAATTTATTTAATTATATTCAAATAAAAAAACCAACCTTTAATCCATATTATTGAATCAATTAAAAAAAGAAATAAATCTTAAATCATGCATATATTTTTATAACTATTTTCATTGTATAACAATGTAACGTATCTGAAAACGGGTTTCGATGCTATTAAAATGTGTAGATTCGAAACACTATTAAAATTTGACGAAATTTAATAAGGATTAAAAAAAAGCTACTTACATTTTACTAAAAATATCTTTTTTGTGATTAAAATAAATATAAATATGGCCATTATAATGTAAACAAAATACTATTGCACATATTTTAAATTGAAACAGAATAATAATTTGATATGCGTATGATTTTAAAAACTATTTAAAGTTTACTAAAACATTTTTTGTTGTGATTAAAATAAATATGAACATACCATAATAATGTAAACAAAATACTATTTTACATATTTCGAATTGAAAGAGAATGATAATTTCATATGGGTAGGATTAAAAAAAAAATTATATTTTACTAAATATATATTTTGTTGTGATTAAATAAATATATACATTACCATGGTCATGAAAACAAAATACTATTGTACATATATTGAGTTATATTGAATAGTCAAAAGTCAATTCATTCAAGGAAATACTTGTACAATAGCAGAAGTAAGTACAATAGCATTCGAGGCGAAACACTTTACCATTTTTAATATCATAAATAGAATATATCTATAGCATTATATAAAATTGATGAAATAAATAATAAAAGAATGATGGAAGTAAGTTCAAACATAAGGGTGGAAATCGGATGATTCGGATCGAAATAAACGAAGTAAGTTCAAACATAGAAATAACACGAATCGAATTTTTTTAATTTTTTGGCACTTCAAATATAAAATATATAATATATTGATATTATAAAAGTTATTTTCAGAAAAAGAATTTTTTGGAATTATCCTCGAATATTAAATTTGGATTGGAATCGACAAAAATAATTCGGCTATTCTATCAAAAATAAAATAATTCAGCTATTTACGGATTATAATAAATTCATTTTTTATTAAAAATAATAATTAATTTCTTTATTAAGAAAGAAAGCAACGAAAAAAAATAGTAAATCATGAAGACTATAGAATAAAAGAAATCAGAGTAATCAAATGCATTTCTTTCTATATAATAAATACATTAATAAAAAGAGTAATCAAATGCATTCTAAATACTCATACATATAAATAAACTTTCAAGTTTTTTTTGTTAAATCAAATTCTTCACTTTGTTTTCTTGTATATAGCTTTTGTTGAGTCACTCTAAGGCAGTTGAGATGTTTTACCACGAGAGAAAAAAATAACACTAAATCTAAAAAAAAATATATTAAAAAAAATTCAATACACTTGGTATAGAAAAATCTATGAACACATATTTAAAATAATAATAATTTAATTGTTACATCTGCTCCTCGAATAAAATCATTCTTGCAGAATGATGCCCTTTTATGCAACCGGCGGAAGAAAGATGATTGTACTTTAGTTTTTGTCCCTGTAACTAAAAATAAACAAAAAATTGAAAAATATATCCATGAGTTAAATGAGTGATGTGAGATATATACAAAAATAAATTAATTTTTAATAATTAATTAACTATATTAAAAACAATAAAATCAACATAATTATGGCAAAAAAATCAAATGAACACATAATAGTATACAATCTATGTAAATACGAATAAATAATAAATATGAATATTATATACTAACGAATTTCAAAATATACAAAGAATATACAACAAAATTACGTGAATCGAATAAACTAAATCCGATGTTACACAAACAATTTACAAAAAGAAATTTACGAATTAACAAAGAGAGAGAGAGAGAGAGAGAGAGAGAGAGAGAGAGAGAGAGAGAGAGAGAGAGAGAGAGAGAGAGAGAGAGAGAGAGAGAGAGAGAGAGAGAGAGAGAGAGAGAGAGAGAGAGAGAGAGATGTATGATTGAAATTGTGTAGGTGATGAATGAGATAGAATGGGTGGACTTAGTGATATTTATACTTATTTCTTGATACATATAAAAGTAAATAATATATTAATAAGGAAACAAATATTAATTGTAAAAACAAGTTATGCAATTAACTAAATATTCAGATTTAATTACGTGAAGAAATCTTTTAATTATTGATATAATTAATTACACGAATTTCATGAATAATGAAATGTAATCTTTCAAAAATATGTTGGCACATTTAACGGATTTTTTAATTTAAATAAAAAATAATTTGTTAAATGCATAGCTTACCAAATATTGCATAACAAAAAATTGGATTTTTAAATGAGAGCAAAAAAATCAGATTAAATATTGAAAGTCAATCATAAAATTAAATGCATATTCGAATTTTAGATAATGTTCAAAATATATGAAATATACACACATTTATTAATTTTAATTTTACAAATAAAAAAATATAATTTCATAATATATTAAAATTAATATATTAATTTAAATTCGAATTTGTAAACACCTAAGTCTATAAATATACCATATTTCCAAGGATAAATGCAAATTAATATGATATAAAAATATATGGAATGATTGAATTTTAATTAATTTTAAAATATGATTGATATATTATATATTAATCAATGATATATGCTATATTTAATCATTTTCATATATCTTGATAAATTATTTTATTGATAGATTCATTTGAATTATTAATGATTTGTAAAAATATTATTTTTATATTCAGTATAGCATATTAAAAATGTATTATTTGAAATACGGTATAATAGAAGTTATATATACAAAAAATATTATGTATTTATTAAATAGTACAATTAAAAAATAAAATATTTTTTTAATAATTATTTTTAATGGAATAGATATTCGAATATTCCAAAATATTGAAAATTGAAAAAAAAAAAACAATTGTATTCCTTTAATTTAATATTTTACTATTAAAAAAAATTCTGAAAATTATTTTAATATTCGTTAAAAAATTGAGTATCGTGAATTTTTTCAATAAATGTATTTTGAAATACTGAAAATATAAATAAGATTTTTTTATTTCGAATTTATAAAATATTTACTTTGGAAATAATATATATACATGTGGTAATTGATTAAATGAGTGTATAAATGTTAAATAGGAAATAACTTAAATACATACCAAAATAAAATTGACAACTCACCAATTGAAGAATCCACCTCATCAATTGAACTCCAACTAAACAATTTTGATAAATGACATCATCATTTGCCACATGTCAATCATTGAGGGCATAGATCCTCTTTTTATATTATATATAGATTACCACATGTATATATATTATTTCCAAAATTAATATTTTATAAATTCGAAATAAAAAAAAATCTTATTTACATTTCCAGTATTTCAAACTATATTTATAGAAATAATTCATGATACTCAATTTTTTTTACGAATATTCAAATAATTTTCAGAATTTTTTTTTATATTAAAATATTTTGGAATATTCGAATATCCATTCCATTAAAAATAATTATAAAAAAAATGTTTTATTTTTTTAATTGAACTGTTTAATAAATATACAATATTTTTTGTATATAATTTCTATTATACCGTATTTCAAATTATTCTATTATACCGTATTTCAAATTAAAAATAATTATACTATTTAATAAATATGCAATATTTTGAAATTTTAAATTTTAACAATTTGTAATATACCATATTTCGAATTGTAAATACAATATATTATATATAGATTATACACTATATTTCGAATACCTTATTTAAATTTTAACAATTTCTAATATACCATATTTCGAATTGTAAATACCAATGTTATCAGAACCGGACTGGACACAAAACCGGCTAGGCATTCGGGTCATGGTTGGACCGGTTCAACCGAGTTCGACTCGAGTATTTTATTTTTTTCTATTTTTTTTATTTTTTATTAATTTTAATATTTAAATTTATATATTGTATATATTTTTTAGGGTTAAATACACTTTGCACCCTTGTATTATTGCCACTGTCGCATTTACCCCCTGAACTATCAAATGCGACAAAATGACCCTTCCGTTAACAACCGTTAGCCTTTTTGTCCATTAAAGATGATGTGGTGCATTGACCAAAGTGAAGTAAATATTTGATAAAAATAAAACAAATGAAATAAACTCTAGTATTTAAAAAAATGGCAAACAATTATTAAAAAATAGTAATAACGTGTAAAATGAATAAATCTTTAAAAAATTAGTTCATCTTATAGTATACTTTTCTTCTTTTTCCCAATTTTTTCCTTCTTCAATTGAATTCCATTATTATATTTATATTTAAATCATCGAAAAGAACAAAAAAAAAAAAGAAAAAGAAAAAAAAAAAAAAAAAAAAGACAACGGGAGCAGCAGCATACATTCATCAGAAAAGAACATTAAGATTTTTGTTCCAAATAATTCATAGAAAAATTCTCTTGAGATTTGCCAATTGTAAGTCTAATAGAAAAATGAAAGCCAATTTGAGAGATTGAGATTGACAATGGGTTGTCGAAAGATGGGTTTGATAAACCCACGTTGTTGGCTGGTCTGATTTAGTACCATTAATTTCGCTCTCGACAGATTCGGGCAACAATTGGAACATGGGTTTGATAAACCTTCAATCATCATTTGATAGCCCTTGTCCACTCAACTTGACCACACCCAGATGCGGCCACCTATTTTTGTCACCATCAAGGAAATATTTTTCCGCCAGCTCGAAATTCAACCAAAATAGAAAATTAAATTACGATGATCCCAAAATCATCCCCAGGAAGAGAAAAATCTTGAATCTCTAGACTTCAGTTTCCAATTGTTAAAGTCATTCGGATGGAAGAAAATTCTCAAGTTGCAGAAGTTTCAATTCACATGCTTGTGGGGGTAAGGGTAGAAATGTAATTGCACTATGCTACTTAACGGTGTTAAGATTTTAATAGTTGACTGTTAAAATGAGGGGCTGTTTTGTCGCATTTGATAGTACAGGGGGGCAAATGCGACAGTAACAATAGTACAAGGGTGCAAACTGTATTTAACCCTATTTTTTATGTTTCACTCTTTCTTTACTTTTATTATTTATTTTTATATATAATCTATTCTTTTTTTTATTATCCCAACACCCTTTTGTCCTTTTATATTTGTTTATTCTTATTTTTCTTTTCCATCTTCTCTCTCCTCTCTTATCTCTACCTTCTCTTCTCCCGTCACCTACCCATTCATCTTCATCACTCTCTCTTTCTTCTTCACAAATATTTCTACTTTCTCTCTCCGTTTTCTTTTCATTTATTTTTCTTCTTCTTCTCTCCGTCGAATTACGGCAACCCACCGCCTGATCGGTGGAATTCCGGCCACCCACCGCCTATTTCACTGAACTCTGGCCACCCACCGCCTGCTCCACCTAGAACCGGCCATCCCTGGTGAATTTCACCCAAATCCCGCCGCCAATAGCCACCGATGAAGTGTATTAGATGAAAGCTCAGGTCTCTGACCGGTTTCCGGGTTAGCCGGTTTTCACCGGTCGAACCGGATTTTTGTGATTTGGCCCGGGTTCTTGATTTGGCCGGTTTTAGGCATCAGATCGGACCACTTTTGTTGCGGGTCGCGGTCGGACACCGGACCGGTCCGGTCCTAATAACATTGGTAAATACAGTATATTTTAAATAAGGTATACATAAAGTAAATGACAAAGATTGATAGATTGTATATATAACTACGGTATATTTGTCAATGATTGTTTCAAATTACACACATGTGATGTATTACATATTTAAAATATCAAATCACCAATAAAAAAAAGCCTTTAATATTCCAAGATTCCTGCATATCATCTTTAATTGATTTAGTTTACTCTTTAATTCAAAAAAATCAATGGTAAAAAAAAAAATCGTATCTTTATATTTAATTTTTTTATATTGCAAGATTTTTTTCTACAAGTTATTGTTTTATTTTTTTTGGTTGTTTCCTTTATTTGTTTGATTTGATTTCATTTACTAATATATAAATCTTTGGAATTTTTAATTTTTCCATAAAATTAAGTTCATGCTCAAGACTATTTAAACCCCTCCACGTTGATTTCATTTTTATCTACCACCATTCCATTACAAAGTGCACAATGTTCGTATTATACAGTTTCATATTACATTTTTTTATCCCTTCTTATAGATTATTATAAGTATATATGCATAGTTTTATATTCATAATTATTTTTACATATACATATGAGTACTATTTGTCCTTCTTTCTTTTGGGTTTTTAATTTTAATATACTTTTTTAATTGTTTTCATGCAGTTTATTAAACAAAGTCGTTCGTACTTTATGAAGATCAAAAAAATTCTTTGCGCTGAGTTCAAACAATGTGTTCTTTGCAACGCGTATTTTGACCCTAATTTCGATCCATGTATGTGCGTCGCATGTAGGGAATCAATTAAAGTCGTTCAACGCTCTGGATCTTGCATTGTATGTGGGATGACTGAAATGGAAGATTTCAAATCTTTCTTTTGTTGTGGTTTATGCGATGAGGCTTTTATACATGAACGATGTATTCCTACAAATCATTGTTAGACCAATGGATCCACATGGAGGTGTGATGCATGTGATCAGATTGGTTATTTAATATGTGTATGTACCAACCATTTGCAATTCAAGAGAATCTCAATATTGATGATGCTGAAGCGATGGATAATGGCTCGATATGTTATTTTATAAAAATATTTACGCGTTATGATATGCACAAACTGGTACATTATTTATTATATATATATTTTTTATTCAAAAGATGCGTTTTAATGTGATTATACTTTTATTCATATTTTTCATTTTAATTATGTTGTAGTACCTGAGCAAAACTTTCACCGAGACTGCTGGATTGGTTGCCAAGAAATATATCCATGTTGAATACTAAGAGGGTTCGTTTAATAAAATTAGTTTGTATGAAGCAAAAAATAAATCACGTGGGGTTTTAATAATGTTTATCATGTATATTTAATTATATAGTTACACTAATATTTTGTTAATGAGTCCAGATATTGTTCACAAATCCAACTTTGGTCCTACATTCTTGGGGTTGTCTAGGGTCCGAGAGGGTTGTACTTCTCAGACCATAACTAACCAATAAAAAACTGCCACGTCATATAAGTACGTACCCACCAAAAGAAGTACGAACCCTGGTATATAAGTAAAATTACGAAAAAGCCCCCTTTTAATTAAAACAAAATTTGATTGGAAAATGAATAATCTAAACATTAATTACAAATCAACAAATTTAAAATCATATTAAATGAAGAAAAACATTATTACGTCAAAATCTAATTAGGCTTCTTGTAGAACTTTAAACCTAATTCCATTGTTCTCATTTATTCATCATCGATCGTTCTTTCTCCAGAAAAGACAAAAAATCATCCTCAATTTTTCTTAAGAAAATTCATCATCGATCGTTAAATCCGTTTCTAGCAAACTTCTCTGGGGCAAGAAATCACCGTGTGATTCTTTTCGGCGTTCGATGTTCTGGGTTCCTTGTTGAGAAAGTATGTGAATCCGTTCTTGTATATGCAATATGCATATCAAAAAAGAAAAATCCAATTGTGGGTATCACAGTTAAGGTGTTTGATGAAATTTATCTATGACTAAAAGTTTCTCTATTAAATACTGAAAAAGAAAATGTGAAACCCCCACATTAGGGCAATTTATAAGTTCTGGACCTTATGTTGTTGAGGTACAGAACAATTTCTCCTCTGGTGCATGTCTTAATGGTTATTTTGTGTTCTTAACAATATTTTTGAGCATTCTAAAAAAAAATTGTGTTGAAAACAACCAGATTTTTGTGCATTTTCTATATTTCATGCTCGTTGTTTAATTCGTTTTACATAAATTGTTATGAGCAGATGAGATTTCTGTATGTTTTGAACAAAAAATGCATGCCACGAGATCAATATCATAACTGAACAAAATAATGCAATAGATAATGAATGCTGTTTTGAATTCAAGGCACAGTCTATGAAAATTGTTAAATGATTTACAATAATGGAACGGAAATAGCAGATGATCATTCATGTGTTCATAAAATTGGTGACGGCATGACTCATGGGCATTACTCCAATGTGTCTAATCAGGTGGATGATCTAATTTCGGTGTACAAAATTGGTTCTAGCAATTTCATATTATTTTTGTATTCCTTAAATCTATTTGGCTGATATACGTACTCAGTTTTAATCCATGCCTAGCTATACACCCTATATGCGAACTATGCCATTGGGATTACTAATTGAAGTATGCATTGATGTAATTGTACAACTATATCTCAAGTTCCTCAATAAATTTTTGAAAGGAAATTCGTTGGGCTAAGGAACCTATAGCACCCGCAACATCTTCCAGTCGCTCGATCTAGCGTGGAAAGTGCACCGGATCTTTCCTCAGGAACTTCTTTATTGTATTCGAGCAAAAACACTTGATAAATTCTAACCCCCGCTCACTCAAATCCACCCTTAGGAAGCGTTCATCCAACTCGAAATTTCTTAAGAGAAGAAAAGTTCAGAGAAGGTTGGAAAGTAGTACGCCCGGTTCACCAGGTTCTACCACTGCAGGGCCCAATCATAGTCAAAAGAAGAGTTTGATCCTGGCTCAGAAGGAACGCTAGCTATATGCTTAACACATGCAAGTCGAACGTTGTTTTCGAGGAGCTGGGCAGAAGGAAAAGCGGCTCCTAGCTAAAGGTAGCTTGTCTCGCCCAGGAGGTGAGAAGAGTTGAGAACAAAGTGGCGAACGGGTGCGTAACGCGTGTCTCCTTCGCCGGAGACTGAAAATGATGGGAATCCTATCGATAAAGAAGAGGCATAAGCATCGCCTCTCGATCCAATCCGTCTTCCCTGGCCTCCCCAACACACTCTTGATACGAAAGAAACCTCCCGCCATAGAGAAGAGATCTAAAGTCTGGGTCCCCTCGCCTCCCTTGAACCTGAACTGGTCGAGAGAGATGAACCCGCACCACATTTGAGTTCCTTCGAATCGAAACCCACAACTAGAGATGAAATTCCAGAACCTAAACAACTCAGTTGAGAGCTCCGTGACTGGAAAAAGGGAAGGTCCACCAATGATTGATAGGCCATTCATTCCCCCCTATCCGTCTCTTGATCCCGCATTCCACTAATCCGTTGTTACTGATTCATTCAAGGCATAAACTCCCCATTTCTTTGTCTTATCTTATAAGCGCAGGTGTTCGTCAACGATGAAAGTCGCTGAACTTTTCGAGTTGAGAAAGAGGGCTAGGCCCCGGGAGGGCTTGAAGGGACTGGGGAAGACGGGTGGATTAGATTATATAGCTAGAGGCAAAGAAAAGGTTTGTCCATCAGGAACGAAGTCACTCGACTGGGCCAGCATTGATGAAAAAAAAGAACAACTTCTCCCATCGCATCATTAACCGGTGTAGGATTAAAGATCAGGTCCAGGATTCGAGTCAAATCGACCTTCCCTCTCAGGGTGAGGCAAGGAAGTGTTTCAAATGTTCCTTGTTCAATATCTCGGCTGCTTAAGAAGTTGGACTAGTTGCTCCCCCGACCCGGAGTGGATTCTAGGGGAAGAGCCTCACCTTGCAGTAGGAAAGTGTTCGTTCTTGGGACGGGTTCAAACTGGACTGAAGGGAAGAGGAATTGTTTACTCCGAAACTGATGTAGAATTTCCGTTGTTTATCAAGTGTCAATTGATTTCCGTTGTCAATTGATTTCCGTTGTTTTCTCAATTTGTAAATTTATGTTGTTGTTTTGTTTTTGGTTAAATAACTATATGTTGTTGGACAACCTTTTCTATTTATTTATTATAATATTAAAATAAATAAGAGTTGTTTTGGCTGTTCTATTGTATGAATTACTTCTCAACATTTTGTTAGTGCAGAAGAATATGTCATTGCAATGAATTTTGTTATACTTAATGTCATAAGCTTGCGAAGTTAGTGCAGAAAAATAAACCACTAGTGGACTGGAGATTTGAGAATCATTTTAGCAATCAACTCTGGACTCCTATTTTTTGTATCAGACGATGTTCTAATTTTAGAATCGCATGTAGTTTGTTGTTGCGAATGGCTGAAATCGAGAATTGTTGTTTGTGCATCTTTTATGTAATTGCTCATAAGTTATTTCTATTTTTGTTGAAATGATTAAAATTAGATAGACCATAAAACACTAAGTAGCAACCCAAGTTATATATATATATAAACGAGAATCTGAAAATAGTGTGGCCATGCACAACAATGGTAGTGAAAGAATTAAAAGAAATATAAAATAAAATCATTCTTTGATATGCATAATTGGGCCAACCCAATGGGCCTACAAATTACTTACCTACTAGGCCATGAGCCCAATATCGAAGACCACTATCACCGAGGCCCAATCACCTTCAAGTAAGGTTTGGGCCCGACAATCTCAACTAAGTTATAAATAAATGTTTGAATTCATTCCTTAAGGTACGTCCTATTAACTGAGCAATACTAAAATATGTATTCTCTGGACTATTTCTATGATCAGCACGTCTGACTTGAGCGTCGGAGGGGTTTCCGCCGGATCAACCCCCGGCTTAGTTCATATGTTCTATGATCGCAGGTACCTCAGGATCATCAAGTTGTCAAGCTACTGATCTGCTTTGCTCTCCCAGTTCGTTTTCTGCACCACCCTAGGTGAGCTACATATTAGCATCATCATTTTGGCGCCGTCTGTGGGAAAGATGCAAACCAGATCACGTAGCCAACAAGATCCTCCTGAGGCGTCTGCTCGGAGAGAAAATGATACAGCTAACGACCTCCCACCTCGTGGAGGCTCTGGCTTGCCACCTCCTCCACGTCCCATGGATCCGCCTCGCGAGGTTCAGGTGATCCCCCATCGGGACCCACCACTCGCCGATCCACCACTCCCTGCTCCTCGAATGGTTCAAATAACCGATGATGCGCTTCAACGCATGATAGCAGAAGCTTCAACTCGCGCTGCCACAGAGGCCGTGACCCAATATATCGCCACGATGGGAGCAAATGCTCCCAACGCGATACCAGCACCTGCTCCACATGTGGAGCCACCTATGGCACCACCGCCATCGACTCCCTGGGGGCTTACATCTGCCCCCAAAATATTTCGTTCGCCAAGGGTTATCGACTCCCTGGGGGTATACAGTGCCCCCAAAACATTTCGCTCGCCAAGGGTTATCGACTCCCTGGGGGCTTACATATGCCCCCAAAATATTTCGCTCGCCAAGGGTTATCGACTCCTTGGGGGCTTACATCGCCCCCAAAATATTTCGTTCGCCAAGGGTTATCGACTCCCTGGGGGCTTACATCTGCCCCCAAAATATTTCGTTCGCCAAGGGTTATCGACTCCCTGGGGGTTCACAGTGCCCCTAAAACATTTCATTCGCCATGGGTCATCGACTCTCTGGGGGTCTACTTCCGCCCCCCCTCGAACGGTTCAGATAACCGAAGAAGACCTTCAGCGTATGATCACGGAAGATTCAACTCGTGATGCCACTGAATCAGTGGCACCATATATCGCCAAGGTTGGGCATCTCACCCCAGTGGTTCGTGATCGCCTCATCCTAAATGGGGTGTTATCCCATCCTAAAGTTGGGCATCTCATCTCAAGGGTGGTACATCCACTTACCTTTCAACCCCAAGGGGTTTCACATCCCATCAAGTGTTTCACGTCCCTACTTCAAAAACAGAAAAAAAGGTCTGACGCGCACGCGCGAACCAATGGCACAACCGTGCGCATCCACCTCAGACCATAGGTCTCGAGCGCCTCATCCTACAGTGGGCAGTTATCCCCATCCTAAGGTTGGGCATCACCCTTACCTTTCAACCCCAAGTGGGTTCACATCACATCTCAAGAGACGAGTATAATCTCCCTACTCAAAAAATAGAACATCGCGCGCGCGAGACCCAAGAACAAAAAAGAAGAAGATGAGAAAAAAAAAAAGAAAACGAAGAAGAAGAAAAAAGAAAAAAAGAAGAAGAAGAAGAAGAAGAAAAAAAGAAGAAGAAGAAGAAGATGAAAAAACAGAAGAAGAAAAAAGAATAAGTTGAAGACAAAAGAAACAAGAAAAAGAAGAATAAGAAAAAAGAAGAAGTTGAAGAAAAAAGAAACAAGAAAAAGAAAAAGAAGAAGAAGAAGAAAAATAAAGAAGATGGAGAAAAAGAAAGAATAAAAAAAAAAAAAAAAAAGAATTCTCACGCGCGCATGCGAAAAAAAAAAAGGAAAAGTCAGAGCAGCTGCCTGCCCGCGCGTGTCTCTCACGCGCCACGCGCGCGTGTGTTTCACGCGCGCAGCATTACTGCGCTCACTCTCTCTCAGCGCGTGCGCCGCACGCGCCAGTTACCTCTCTCTCCGCGCGTGCAATGCACGCGCCGCACTCCTTCTCTCTCGCGCGTGAGACGCACGCGCCTGCACCTCTTTCCGCGCGCGCACGCGGCTCCCCATGCCACACATCAAATCGCGCGCTCCCCTACACCTCAAATCGCGCGCGCCTCCCCCCTACTCATCTAATCGCGTGCAAATTTTACTACTCTTCACCAAATTGCTCGCGAATTTCAACACGCTCCACCAAATTGCGCGTAGATTTTGACTCGCTTCACCAAATCGCACGAGAATTTCAACTCGCTTCACCAAATTGCGCGAGCTCTCCAACGCATCTCGCCAATTCGCGCGCGCTCTCAAACGGATAAAAAAAAAAAAAATTATTTTTTCTCCACGCCACGTCTACAATTAACGGCACAACGATCTACTCTCGACACGATCCGGTACTCTTTTCAACTTGATTCCGGCATCGAATCGAGAGTGGGGGGCTTGCGAGACAACTCCCACGAGGAGCCAACTCGCTCGGTACTAGGAACCCTCAGCGAGATAACTCCCACGAGGAGCCAACTCCCACGAGGAGACCACTCGCTTCGTCCTACAACCCGCAGCGAGACAACTCCCACGAGGAGCCAACTCGCTCGGTACTACGAACCCGCAGCGAGACAACTCCCACGAGGAGCCAACTCGCTCGGTACTACGAACCCTCAGTGAGATAACTCCCACGAGGAGCCAACTCCCACGAGGAGCCAACTCGCTCGACACTACAAATCCGTTGCAAGGCAACTCCCACGTGCAGCCACCTCGCTCGATAATAAGACTCGCTGCCAGACAACTCCCACGAGGAGAGAAATCGCTCAGAGCGACATCAATCCGCACACTCGTCAGTCGCACGTCATCCAATGATTCTACAACTTCGCTGCGAGACAACTCCCATGAGGAGACAACTCGCCCGGAACTCACTATATAATCGCAAGCTCAAGTTAGCACGATTACAACCCTAGAAACACTTAGAAATATTATGGGAATCTATATAGCCTGGCCAGCTTGATTACTCAAATTTATCTACTTGTTTTCGATGGGTCCTTCATTAAAACGTGGCCACGGTCCAAACATACTTACGACCCACGAGGTCTAACAAAGGGCACGATCCCCATATAAAAATCTTGAGAGCATGATCCCCTCCTCAAGTACATCACGCACAAGGCTATATGTAAACACATACAAGCAACGCGTCACAACATTGACAATGTCGATAAATAACAACTCCCACGAGGAGAATACTCGCTTTGTGCTACTACATTATCGCGAGACAACTCCCACGAGGAGATAACTTGATCAACTCTATTACCCCGCGACGAGACAACTCCCACGAGGAGATAACTTGATCCGAGCTATTACATCGTCGCGGGACAACACCGACGACTCAAGTAACTTACATCGCGACAACTTGGTTGCGCTACGCGCCAACGCGCCTTCACGCCCCTCCGACACACGCTCCGATGCGTTTTCGCACACCATTAGGCCATACGCCAACGATCGACTTCTACAAATTTTACTCTCAACACGATCTGACACCTATTTCAACATGGCCCCCACATCGAATCGAGAGTGGGGGGCTTAATGATATGCATAATTGGGCCAACCCAATGGGCCTACAAATTACTTACCTACTAGGACACGAGCCCAATATCGAAGACCACTATCACCGAGGCCCAATCACCTTCAAGTAAGGTTTGGGCCCGACAATCTCAACTAAGCTATAAATAAAGGTTTGAATTCATTCCTTAAGGTACGTCCTATTAACTGAGCAATACTAAAATATGTATTCTCTGGACTATTTCTATGATCAGCACGTCTGACTTGAGCGTCGGAGGGGTTTCCGCCGGATCAACCCCCGGCTTAGTTCATGTGTTCTATGATCGCAGGTACCTCAGGATCATCAAGTTGTCAAGCTACTGATCTGCTTTGCTCTCCCAGTTCGTTTTCTACACCACCCTAGGTGAGCTACATATTAGCATCATCATTCTTGTACAACCTTGGCCATGCCAACGGCAACAGTATATGCAAAAGCTCCGACGAGAGCAGTTTACAGAGTGCTCCTTTCGCATAGTCAAATATGAGCAAAGGCACAGAAAATTGACAGAAGATGCACTAGGGAGAAGGGGCACCAATCCACACACTCTCTAAACAATATTTGTGGCCCCTTTGAATCTACTTCTCCAATCTCAGTTCAAATCTGCACAAGTTTAGATGTCAATTTACAAGTTCGACTTAAGAAATTGGCTCTCAAAATGGGAAGTTTACCTTTAATCTCAAAAATTAAAACCGCAAATAAATATTTTGTAGTTTAACTAAATACATTCGATTGATACAAACATGACCCAACGAAACATTGTTGGCATGGCAATGAAGCTAATGGAAATGATATATCAAAATATGAGCGTAGAGTTAAGGCTCAATTTATCAATATATCGAGACATGCTTTTGAGTTCTTCCCTGGAGCATACACCACTGTTTGCATCCTCATGAGGCTGAATCCTATAATTACATTTCTGCACATCAACATGTGTTGCAAAAACTTTTCAAATAAAAAATAAGGTGAATTAAAACTTAAAAGTATCTAAGAATTAAATAAAAATTTGGAATGACACTTTAATTTAATCATAGCCGCGGCCCTAAAGAACTAGTATCCCACTCAGAGGAACCAAGCATACCCCTCGTCTAATGACCAACCTTACTTTTGCAGCAACATAACTTGCATATTAAACAAATACAACAGCACATGGAATCCCATTTAGAAATTTATATGTCAAAGTAAGAACATAACAAAATTCTTGATTAAAAAACGTAACTCAAAGGCCAATAGAAATGGCGAGTCCACCATTTTCAGCAACACCGCCACTGGAAATTTTGTATCTAATATCGATAATAAAGATTCTCAATTCTTGCATAAGAAACATAAAAATTGAAAAAATGAGAGCAAGAAAAAACTAGAAGAGATCAAAAGAACAAAATTACTAACGCAATTCTCTCAACACAAACTCCCCCTCAGCGCTGCCCCGGAGGCGAGTTGATGAAGCAACGGAGGAACTAGGGATTCTTCTTAATCTCGATCGGCAGAGATTTTATTTTTGCGGAAGAATAGAGGTTTTGATTTCATCTTTCGTGTAATTTTGTTGATTAGTTATGATTATTATAATATCTCTTAATAGATATTTTAATTTATTGATTTTAGTTTATAAGGTTAATTAAGTAATTTACATAAAGTACGATGTGTGTACGATGGTGTACGATGTGTTTTTACTAGGTTCGTACTTTAAATTACAAATCTCTAGTATCGTACTAGGTCGTACAAAAAAATCAATGGCTGAGATTAAAATTTAATTATATCTACGTACAAGATTACATATATTATGGTCCGAGAAGTACAACCCTCTCGGACCCTAGACAATCCCATTTTACTTATGTTCAAGTGCATATCATTTTAACGTTATTTTGATTGTTTTTGTTTTACAGATATGAATTAATAGTGAAGTTTTTGATATAGACAATAGTGAGGATGACGTTCTGTAATATGGTCTCTTTTTTTACAATGTGTCGATGCAATCTTATTGCTTATACATATGTATATTTAATTTAACTTTCTTATTTTTTTTTTCATATGCTAATAATCTTTTACTATTGATTTTCCTTGGCTAGGTTAGAAGCTAAATACTAACATATCATTTAACAGGTTTGATTGGTTTTCCTTAATCATTCCCCAAAAATATTTTTTCACACTGATGTAATAACATGATTGAATTAAAAAAAAATGCCCATAGATATATTCGTTGTCATCTTCTCCTAATGAAACATATATTTTGCTAATTGCAACTTTAATTTATTTACCATTTCTTTAACATTTTCTCCAATTTTATCTTTAAATATAATCTAAATTATTCCAAAACTCTTAATGTTTTATATATATGTATTATTTCAATTATTTTCTAAATTTCCAACTATGGGTATTTTTTTATAATTCGAAAATTCAAAATTCGTTAACAAAATGTAACGCCCCACAACCTAACAGCAGAATCCAATCGGATCACCACCATTAAGTTAGGGATGCTAACCTTTTTATATATACTTAAACATTATGGTTTTAATAAAAAAAATACGTTATATGCTTTGAAAAGAAATCAAACTTTGTACTTTCTCAAAATCTGTACATATATATATTTATAAATATTTATTGTTTACAAAATTACTATGTACAAAAACCATAATAGAGCGGCTAACAAAATGAAATCAGAGTTTCTAGCTCGGCTACAAAAATGGCTCGAAGCATGGCATATGAACAAAACTCTGTCTGGCCGCTCTTGGCTAGGTCAACTTCTAAACATGTACATCATTACCTGCATCATAAGAACCTAATGAGCTAATGGCTCAGCAAGTCGAAACGGATGTAATAGCTATATATCACATAACACGTTATTCATTCAATATGTACAATATCACATATAACTTCATTCGTGATCATTTTCTTTGAAATCTTTCTCTTTTTCGGGTACCCTTGAAATGTGGTACTTGACTGATAGCAATAGGCTTTGGTTTTCGGAACCTGTTCATCATATTTGGCCAATAGATAATACGGGGTTTCCATACCGGCCTTTCGACCTCAGGTATTAGCCGTATTTCATTTCATTAATTGTGGGTTTTCCATACTGGTCTTTCGACTTCAGGTATTTGCCACCATGTGTTGGGTCCGCCGGTCCCTCCCGCGTCCCTTGCCTACCCGACCATCAATCAAGTACCATACTCCCATTTTCAAAACATATTCTTTCATATCGCTACGAATCATCAATCATTCAAATATCATGAAGAATATGTTGCAAAAGTCACATTAAAGCACACATAATTAGGTTCTTATGATGAGCAAATGAAAGCTTCAACTTACCTCAAAATCAATATGGTCTATGAAGTGAAAGAATCTGTCTTAGATAAGGTGTGCTAGAAGCTTTGATTAGAGATGAATTCAAACTTCAAAACATAGGATTTTCAGCTAGAAAAGTTGCAGAACTTGTTCTAGCTCTACTTCTATGAGTTCTTATGGTTTGATGTTCTCTTATGTAAGTATGGAAGTCAAGAAATATGAAGAGAAGCTTAAGGAAATAGGTCTGGTCGTTTTTGGAGGAAGACAAGTGAAAATGAAGACCAAAACACAAAGTCTTCACTTATCTACCCATTCCCAACAAGGCCAAATGGAGGGTGATGATTGGAAGGCTTGTATTTGCTGGATTCTTGTGGTTCCTCCACGTTTTTGTAGCTTCAGATAAGATGGGGGCTGATGCTTACTCATTATAATCAAGTGTAAACAATTTCAGAATGGTCTTGTGCAGCCTAGTCAACCAACCAATCAAATTGCACCCTTTTGCATACTTTTGGTTTTAGTCTAATATGAGTTACTTCAAGTAATTATATATGTAATTAATCATATTAAAATGTAATTAAAATGCAGATATGCAATTAAGACAAATATATCACCGTTCAGCACATTGATCCCTTCTTAACCGAGAAACTGAGCTTCTCACTACAATAAATCACTTAAGTTCATGTTAAATCATAAAGTAGAAGTTCAACAACATGTATCATGTAATAGCACATTTTAAGAAAAGTATTCGATCACGTATTAAAACACAATTAAGGCACATTTTTATGTCTAAATATTTTCTAAATTACCCCAAAATTTATAAAATAATCTTTTTAAATTTGAAAATATTACATATTTTTATTATTTAATGTCTATAATCCTTAAAAAAAAATCGGGGGCACTGTCCCCGAACCCCCGTAAACTTTAACTCAATCATTGAATTTTTTTTATATTTAGTTCCGAACACCCTTGACAAAAATCCTGGATTCGCCACTGCATGTAATTACTTGCAAGGTATTGTCCGGTAAGAATGTTGGCGACATGGTATTTTTTCCTCGGATGACTTTGATACCTTCGAATTCCACATTACCAGTTAAATTTTAAAGACGATAATATTCGGTGATTATATCATTTACTATGACAATCAACAAAAGTCAAGGCAAAACTCTCTCGCGCGTTGGATTGTACCTTCCAAGGCCTGTTTTCAGTCACGGTCAATTGTACGTAGCGTTGCCTTGGGTGGAGAGTAGATCTGGAATAAAGATTTTAATCAAGGGCGAATCCGGTGAGTTGTTCAATGTTACTAGCAACGTCGTGTACAAAGAATTATCCGAAATAATATAAAGGTACACATTGACAAACATATATATATCGGTTTTCTTTATGTTTAACGTTGTTTTTCTCAATACGCTCACATATATATCAATATTCTTTATCTATGTAATGTCTTCAACTTATATATTGAAAATGATGAAAAATAACGAGTTATTTGTCCTCTTATCATATATCTGATTATAGTTTCGTTGTCTCCTTTAACAACATTCAGATTCATGTGCAAAACTGGTGCATTGCTTTGATTTCAGTATGGGAGTTATTTGCTACATTTCAACGTGAATGGTTTTTAGAACGTTGTCAGTTTATTTTTTATGCAAATTTTTTATTGATTGATTAAGATACGAATTTTTATTTTTTTGTTCGATTGTATTCTTAACATTCTCGACATATTTTTTTTTTCGTTGGTTTTATACATTAAGTCATTTTGATGTTTTTAATTAATCCACGGGTGAGTTACTAGTAGTAATATAAATTAACAGAAAATGACTAGGTTACCAATAACAAGTTGATTAATAAAACTATATAGTATTAAAGTGATGCATCACAAATTCCAAGATCTCCCTTATGTGTGACTAATTATGGTATGATATATCCTTTTATATCTTAAAGAAGAAAGCAATCAAAGATTCTTTAGACCGTAACTTTAATTACAATTCTTCATTCATATTTGTTCTAATTAAATTCATGTATTAATCATATAAGCTGTTGCACATGTAGTATATAACTATATATCATATCAAATTTGTATCAAGAAATCCTACAACAACTTTCTTTGATTACTTATATACATACAACATATATAACTTACATTGTTATTCATTTTACGTATAGTGAAATGGAAAACAACGAAACGATATATTTCCAAGGAAATTTGGACCTTGTAATTATATTATTGAAGCTCGATGCATTAGAAGCATGGAGTTCGTCTCTTAGCACTTATGTCGGTTCCTAAAACACCCTTACGTTAAGGTGTACATCGGAGAAGCATGGAATGCTACGTAATAAAGTAAAAAATTTTGCCATGTAATAAAGTAAAAAAAAAAAAAATCTTATTTATATCATATAAATGTAAGGGTTAAATGGTAACTACGCTATAAATTAATGGTGTTAGCGATTTGAGGATTGACCGTTAAGTTGAGGGGCCACTTTGTCGCATTTTGTAATACACCACGGTATACACGACACTGGTGATAGTACAATGGTGCAATTTGTATTTAACCAAAATATATACGATGGGGTACATGCTTTAGGGGCCATTTGATATACACCCTTAATATGGAAAATATACCCCCTGAAGAGGCAAAAAGACTATGCTGCCCTTACATGCAATTGTTGCCCTAACTGCATTCAACATTTCCACCAACTGCATTTAGCATTTTCTTTTTCTTTTTTTTTTTGCCTTTTTTGAATAAGTTTTTTAATTTAAAAAAAAAAAAAACAAAATATAATATTTTTTTTTTAATAGTTTTTTTCCTCGAAAAGTTCACTGTTTCAAATATGATTATATATGACTATAGTCGACTATAGTCATATTCTTGCTTCATATTACCGTTTTTTACATTTTTCAACTTAAACTTGTATATTTTCGATTATACGTATAGTCATATTTATCAAATTATATAAAAAAAAACGAATATTATTTACGAAACAAATCCATCAACATCACTGTACATTAGAAAAAACCCTACATATCTTATATATGACTATATATGACTACAAATGACTATATATGACTACATGTATATGACCATATGTGACTATACGAGTATAGTCATATGTAGTGTAGTGTAGTTTGTAGTTTATAGCAACAATGGGCAGTGATTGTTATAATATGTAAACCTCCATGGAATTGAATTCAATATTATAAAGTATGTTTTACAGAGAAAGAGAGAAGATACATTGGGGAAGACGACTAATTGTTAACTCTGTTATATCCCTATTTTCTCCACTAACTATTCCTATTTATAGTAAAGTAATATAAGCGTGTTTACATATGAATAAGTATAAAACGTGTTTTCTAATAAAACGTAATATTTATTAATATAGCTAATACCCTCCCCTTCAAGATGTACGGTAAATGTCTTTTACTGACATCTTGGAAAGAAGAAATTGAAAACTCGATCGTGGTAAGGCTTTTGTGAAAATGTCTGCAATCTGGTGCTCAGTCTTGACTGGTAGGAGGCGGATAGTGCCTTTAATAACTTGTTGACGAATGTAGTGGCAATCGATCTCGATGTGCTTCGTGCGTTCGTGGAAAACGGGGTTTGTTGCGATGTACATGGCGGCTTGATTATCGCAATAGAGGACTGTATTATGTCGGACATGAAGCTGTAAGTCTTGCAAGATTTGCTGCAACCAGACCAATTCACTCGCGAGGGAGGCCATGGCGCGATATTCGGCTTCAGCGGAGAATCTGGAAACGGTGGCTTGCTTCTTGGCTTTCCAGGAGATGAGGGAGTCGCCAAGAAAGACACATAAGCCAGTTGTTGATCGGCGCGTATCTTGGCAGCAGCCCCAATCAGCATCAAAGAAGGATTTAAGTGTGATTGGCGAGCCGACGGGGTAAAACAAACCTTGACCTAGATGACCTTTGAGGTAGTGCAAAATATGGTGAACAACCTTGAGGTGTGGTTCACGTGGCTTAGAGACATACTGGCTTAATTTGTGAACTGCGTAGGTGATGTCTGGCCTTGTTGTCGTAAGATATAAAAGCTGGCCAATAAGTCTGCGAAAGAGAGAAATGTCTTGTAAAGGCTCTCCATCTTCGGAATTGAATTTTTGGTTGGCATCCATAAGAAGATCTACTGGCTTGGCTGCAAGAGTACCACTTTCGTCTAAGAGTTGAAGTGTGTATTTTCTCTGTGAAATGAATAAACCTGCAGCTGATCGTGCTATTTCAATTCCTAAGAAATATTTTAAGTCTCCCATATCTCTTAGCTTGAAGAGAGAGCTCAACTGTGATTTGGTCTTGGAAATTTCATCCAAAGATGGGCCTGCAAGGATAATATCATCAACATAAACAACCAAAGCTATAAAAGAATTATCTTTACCTCTGGTAAACGAGGAATAATCAGCTTCGGATTGTGTGAAACCGAGCTGGGAAACTGCCTCGGTGAGCTTAGAGTTCCATTGCCTTGAGGCTTGTTTTAAGCCATAAAGGGATTTGGTTAGCTTGCATACTAAATTATGACCAGCACTGGATTTGTAACCAAGTGGAAGACTCATATAAACCTCTTCAAAGAGGTCCCCATTCAGGAAGGCGTTGTTGAGTTGGTGTAAAACCCATCCTTTGGAAGCGGACACGGCAAGTAGAGTTTTGACTGTTACCAGCTTGGCAACGGGACTAAAAGTATCCATATAATCTATGCCCTCTTGTTGTGTGTAACCTTTAGCAACTAAACGAGCCTTGTATCTTTCAATGCTCCCATCTGCTTTCCTTTTGACCTTATATACCCATTTGCAACCAATAGGAACTTTACCTTGATGGAGGGCAAGGACAGTCCAAGTATTATTGTGCTCTAGGGCTGTGATTTCCTCTTCCATAGCCTTTCTCCACTCAGGGAGCTTGACAGCCTCATGGTAAAACTTGGGTTCAGGTTCTGAGGAGATGTTCATCACAAAAGACCTGTAAGAGTTGGATAAAGAAGAATAGGATAGAACATCGGAAATAGGATATTTGATGTGTTCATTGACAGAATTACAGTGATAAGAATTTAGATAGCCAGGCTTTTTGATGGCTCTTGTAGATTTCCTTGAGGGTACTGGCAGCGTAACACTAGATGATGAATTTGCTAAGACATCGTGAACATCACTATTATTTGTAGTGAATTCAATAATTTGTGAAGCTTGTTTAGCCAAAACATCAAAATTAGGTAATACCAATTCATGAAAAGGATCAATAAGATCAAGAGATGATGTATCTAAAATGTCAGTAGCAAATGGAAAGACATGTTCATGGAAAATAACATCTCGAGAGAGAAAAATCTCTTTAGTATTTATGTTATAGAGTTTGTAACCCTTAACACCTGATGGATAACCCAGAAACACACATATTCTGGCCCTTGGTTCAAACTTGGACCTACCAGCTGGCAAAGATGAAGCAAAAACTAAACAGCCAAATACTTTGAGGTAAGAATAATCAACAGGGGAATTATAAAGCCTTTCAAATGGAGTAGAATTATGAAGCAGTTTGGAAGGAGTTCTGTTGATTAAATAAGCAGATGTAACCACACAATCAGTCCAGAACTGTATAGGAACTTTGGATTGAAAATAAAGGGATCTTGCAACATTTAAAAGATGCTGGTGTTTTCTCTCCACAACGGAATTTTGTTGTGGAGTCTGAACACAAGAGTATTGATGCAGAATGCCTAACTTAGCAAAAAGGTCAGTGAAAGCAAGCTCAGGTGCATTATCTGACCCAAAAGTTTTAATAGTGGTGCCAAATTGATTAGTAACCATGTGAATAAAATAATGAATAACTTGAGAAATGTCAGATTTAGTTTGAAGAAGACAAACCCAAGTATATCTAGAATAATCATCCACTATCGTAGCAAAATATTTATGTCCAGAGTGAGAAGGAATTTTAAAAGGACCCCAGATATCACAATGGACTAGATCAAAGCATTTTGTAGAAAAAGATCTATGAGAATTAAAAGATAACCTTCTTTGTTTAGCTAACGGGCAAATGTAACATATTGAATCTGAAAGTTGAGGATGTAATACATATAAAGCTTGAGTAGAGGGATGGCCTAATCTGCTATGCCAAAGCTCACTAGAAGCTGAAACTGAACAAATGGGAAAATAATCTATCTTAGGATAAGTGTTGTTTAAAACATATAAACCTTGTGTTTTATCACCCTTGCCAATCATCTTCTGCAACTTGTCCTGAATCACAAAATCTTGATCAGAAAAGAGTATTGTGGAACCTGTGCCTGAAAGCAAAGCACTCACAGAGACCAAGTTGAACTTGAAATGAGGAATATAAAACACATTGTACAGACAAATGTCAGGACTAAGCTTGATATGACCAATATGGTTAACTGGAAAGAAAGTATGATTTGGCAAAAGAACAGATGCATTATGAATGGCATGTAAAGAATCAAACATAGATTTGTCATTACATATATGCTTGGATGCTCCAGAGTCCAAAATCCAACTAGAGGAGGACAGTTCAGGGGGCAAAACACAACTAAGGATAAGATTACCTATATTACCTGATACACAACAAATGATGTTGTTGTTAGTGTGATCATCCAAAGACTGTGTGTGGGAAGAAGAACCACCTTGGAGATGATGAGAGAACAAGGTCATCAGTTGTTGGCACTGAGAAGCACTGAATGTCTGCAACAAGTTATCCATAGAAGAAGATGGATCACCAATGGTGTGATCAAGACCGGATGCTTGATTGATAGAGGCACGATTTCCAGTGGGAGGATTGAACTTTCTTGACTTGAAACCAGGAGGAAACCCATGAATCTTATAGCAGTTTTCCACCGTATGACCATGAGTATTGCAGTGAGTGCAGAACGGACGCCCTTTGCCTTTATTGAATTGAGAAGAGAGCTGTTGTCCATAAGGCTTCTTGGATTGTTCAGACTTGGCAAGCATGGTGAGATGATCTGTATGGGCAGGCATGATGGAATGCTGCCTCTCTTCTTGCACCATGAGAGCAAAAACACGATTGATAGGTGGCAGAGGGTCAACGAGTAAAATCTGACTACGAGCTTGATGGAACGAATCATTGAGTCCCATTAAGAAATGCATCACATATTCCATATTGGAATATTCATGCAGTTGTTGAAGACCACCACACGTGTAAGTATTCGAAGGATGAAATGTAGAAATTTCATCCCAGATGGATTTCAATCTGGTATAATAGACATTGACAGATTGTGTTCCTTGCGTTAGACTCACCAATTCGCGCTTCAATTGAAACAAACGCGGTCCATTGCTCTGTCTGAATCGTGAGCGAAGATCATCCCAAATTTCTTGGGCAGAGTTTGAATAGAGCACGCTGGCTTGAATTTCTTTCGATAAAGAATTTAAAATCCAGGAAAATACCATATTCTGATTGCGGATCCATGAATTGAGAAGAATCGCATCATCAGCATCAGGTTTGATGATTGTGCCGTCGAGAAACCCTAATTTATTCTTCACTGTGAGAGAGATAGTGATTGAGCGGCTCCAAGAGGCGTAGTTATCTCCGGTGAGCAATTGCGATACCAGAATCAATCCGGGACCGTCAGACGGATGAAGATAGTAAGGACTTGACGGATCGTCGATGAGTGAATGAGACCGAACAGGATTGGGCTGATTCGCCATTGATGCAGCCCAAAAAAATCACAAACGAAACGAAAATGGAAAAGAACACGATGTGAACAAATGATTGAATGCGGAAACGTAATTCTCAATCTGATACCATGTTATAATATGTAAACCTCCATGGAATTGAATTCAATATTATAAAGTATGTTTTACAGAGAAAGAGAGAAGATACATTGGGGAAGACGACTAATGTTAACTCTGTTATATCCCTATTTTCTCCACTAACTATTCATATTTATAGTAAAGTAATATAAGCGTGTTTACATATGAATAAGTATAAAACGTGTTTTCTTATAAAACGTAATATTTATTAATATAGCTAATAGTGATGAATCAAAACTAACAAAAAATGAAGGAAATTAGAAAAATGTAATGTAATTCGCATACATATAACTATATGCTACTACACATGACTATAGTTAATTATCTACAATTATCTATAGTTATATATAGTGGCATAAAGTCTAGACTAGTGTAGCATTAATCCAACTTCACAAGGCACTTCTCTGCATCTAATGAAGTTATACAAATAGCAAAACATGTGACAAAAAAATACGAGTTAAAGATGGATCATGCGAATTACATTACATGAAAAGCACAAACACCAATATCCATACCTCAAATCTCGCCTAAAAAATCCATGGTAAAAAAATGAGGCTTTTCTTTTCTTTTTTTTTTTTTTTTTTTTTTCCCAACAAAGTAAAAAGCCAAAAAGAAAAATAAAGTCTAATATGAACCAATTAAAATATGGCTTGAACTTGTTCTTAAGAAAAATGGATATTTATTCTCTTCGGAGCTTATGAGAAAAGAATTCCTTGTTTTTGTTGCAGTTATTTTTGATCTCATTTGGAGAAAAAAGAAATGATATCATTCATAGCCCAATTGCTTTTGTTAATTTGGTTAATTTGTCTTCCATGCAGGATTTATCAAAAAGAATTGGAATTTTGGCTAGCTCCCACTGGAAAAGTCAGCTTTCCAAAATCACCACTGCCGGCAATAACATTTCGCATTCCTGGAAAGCTACTCCCATTGGTTAGCTCAAAACCAATTCAGACAACAATTTTGTTGATGGATCTGCCCAGATTGCTTTTGTGATTAGAAACAGCAATGGCTCTACTCTTTTTGCATACTCAATGGAACATAAATGCCTTGATTCTCTTGCTGCTGAATCTCTTGCGATTAAAAGTGCGTGTCTGTTCATTCAAAATGCAAAGGTGGATAATGTGATTTTCGAATCGGATTGCCTCAACGCAATTACTTACTGATCATTCCTCGACGATTCGATGGACTGCGAAAATTCTCATTGAGGAAATCAGACGTTATTGTTCTCTTTGGCCGAAATGGAGATTCAAGTTTTGTTCTCGTAATGCAAATTTCGCTGCACACAATATTGCTCAATGGGCAGCTTCTTTGCATTGGAATGGTTCTATCCCTCTATCTTCGCTTCCTTGTAATTAAAAAAGCCTCTAACCCTACTCAGATCTCTCCATCCGGCGATTCTCCCTGTACTCCTCATTCAGTATCTTAGACCAGTAGGGAACGTTCACCGGATCCATCGACTGATCCGGTCGCCGCCGCCGCCGTGGACAGCGGTTTCCTGGAGATTCTAGCACTCGCCTTGCGAAAATCCGGCGACTGCGATCGGTGAACCGAGTTCCAGATGTCGGACTCGTCGAGCTCGTAGATCACCGAATCGCCGGCGACGGCGCGATCGGTCGGGAGGAATCTGTAGTTCGATCTAGCGAAGTAGCTTTTCAATGCCGCCATTTATGCAACCTCGAAAGTTTGTGAGCAAATATTCCTTTTCACCTTCCTCCGTCCTTACCTTCTTGCTGGCCTTCGGCTTCTTCTCCGCCGCTGGAGAGTTTTCCGCTACGGTGGTTTTCTTTTTTGGGCGAGACAGAGTTAGAGAGATGGAGAGATAGATATGTAACGGTTGATGTGGTGTGATGGGAAGAGAGAGAAGGTTAATAGGGTTAGGGCAACTAAAATGACAAAATAATTACTTTAAGTTGCTTAGGAGGGGTCTCACAAATTAATATTAGAATTTGAGTTTTTGATTAGGGCGGAAAAACTTATAGAACCTCCTCGTATATATTTTCAAAACTATGGGATATCACACATTTACCCTATCTTATATATAAAACGAAGATATTTTGAACTAAAACCTAGACTTAACCTTAGGGGTAATTTTATAAATTCTAAATTTCTAATTTAAAATTTCTCTATTTTTTATTCAGCTCCATAGTTTCAAAATTGTTGGAACTAATATTTTCCTATTCTTCAGGAGTAGTGCTATAATTCTACTATTATTTCGCCCACCACAAGTTAACTGCACACACATGTACGATACAACTGCCTACACCATGTTGCCTATTTTTTTCCTTTTTCTTATTAGGTAGTTTTTTAAAATAGCCGATATCAGAATAAAATAAATGAATAAACGGAAAAATAACCGTCCCCTCTCTAAAAAACTGAATAAATACACAATTCCTCTAAAATTTCATACTTTTCTTTTTCCCAATTATCTATCCGCCTCTTTCTTATTTTTCTCATTTTTCATTCAACTATATGTCTCCACCTCTTTTAATTTTCTCTCTCATTTTCTTCTCTCGGTCTTCAGAGTTCAGGCCACCCATCTTTCTTCACTTTTTGTTAAGGTGAAAAGGGGTTTAATTTGCCTAGGGTTTCATCATCGATATCTGCCCCTTATCATTTTCCTCTCACTCCGATAAGCCTCTATTTCTCGATGTTCTTTAATTTTCTGCGGTTTTTTTTCTCTTGAATGTGTACTTCTGGTGATGTATGTTCATGTATATGTTTTTGTTCTTTTTTTTTTTCATTTCGGGATTATTGGGTCGATCATTTTGTTATATGATAATTTGGGAAAGAAAGTGTCCATATGAATAATTACATGCCCTTTTTGTTTCTTCCGTCTCTGGAATAAAGAAATTTGTGTAATTACATGCCCTTTTTGTTATTATTAATTGTTTGTTGTAGATGATAATTAGGGTAATTGGCACTTTGCACCCTCGAATTACATCTCATTGGCACTTTGCACCCTTAAATTAGAAAAATGGCAAAATGCACCCTCCAATTAGAATTTCTTTTGCACTTTGCACCCTCATTCATATTTTGCCCTAAAAAATGACCGGTTACCTGTTTGTGGGATTTGAAGAATGGTAGATTTGTATTTCTTTTATTTTGTCATAAATTTAAAAACCCTTCATCATGCAATAATCATATTCATCATTTTACCCATGTTCTCAATTCGACCCCCATTTTCTTCATGCTCAAAACAATAAAACAATCGAAAGCAAAATATTTTTAATAAGCAAAGAAGTAAAAGTGGAGCTTTTTTATTCATTTTATAGTCTAGTCCTCAATACAAGGCAGACAACAACACGGCTGAACCAGACCAAGCAGCCACTTTGACTTCAAGAAACATCGTCTAACAACAGTAAAAGCATAAAAATTTAAAACTAGTTTTAACTAATTTTGGTGAAGCAAAGAAACACATGTATTGCTCTCTTAATAAATATTTTCTGTTTGAAAAAGATTTGGTAGTGACAGTACCATAATGTGAGAAAAGAGAGAGAAACATCAACGAGAAGAGGAGGACAACGTAAGTCCACGGGCACTACAATCTACTTATAGTACGATTTCAACCAATTTTTGGATTTACACAGTTTTTGTTGCCATGTTCCTGATGGATTAAGATGGTTTAGAATGTACAATTTTGGTTTAACCAAAATACGATATGATTGCAAGTCTGATCTGCTCATCTGGTATGTTTACAGGAATTTAAGACGTATCTTTTCAAGTATTACCTAGAACGTGTATACAAAACTCAATCAATGACCACATTTAGTTTTCCTGCAATTGGCCTTTACAAAATGCATTTCATCTAGGGTTAAAGTTTTTTCTCTATCTCATCCCCTTTCACACACGTTTTGTATGTTTTCACTCACCACTCCTCGCTTCCTTTCTGTATGAACTGCTTCAGAAATTCGAATTAAGAGTAAAAAAGGCAAATAACAGAGACGGGATAAAGACTAGTCGGATTTCTCTTGAGAAGTAATTAAGCCAATTCTCGATTGGGTTTCTGAATTAGGATTGTATATTTGTGTTCGATTCGTTTTTTAAATCGTTTGCATCAAGTTTCTCCATCAATCTTTTTGGTGTGGATGATTCGATCTTTTACTTAGTTTTCGATTTGTATTTATTTGCAAGTGTTTTTTTCCCCCAGCATATGCTATTTTTTCTTGGTTTTTCATTAGATTTTGCTAATGTTGATTTGCAAAAATGATTTGATGCAGTCCACAGTTCCAAGTCTACAGAAAAATATGATTCTGGTGTTTCGAGATTCGAGGAGTTGATTAAATGGAACATTGTATCTACTTCTGTTCTGCAAATAAGGGGATGAAATCTGCAATTTCTTATACAAGTTACCGACTTAGAAAAAATAGAAAAACACTGAGAAAACGAATTTCTTATACTGATTATGATTGAAGAAATTTTTTCTTCTTAAGAATTTGGGTGGGTACATGTTGGAATTGTATTGTACATATACTTTTTATTATTTCCCCATTTATTTGTCGGCGATTATCTAACCGTAAAACTCATTTTGTATATTAATGTTGATTGTTGTGATTTGTCCGATGATAGTGCTACTCAGACTTCAAGCAATGACCATTGGAGAAGATCTTAATCGAGAAGGACAAAGTGGCATAATATTTCTTAGAGTTCAAAGACGTTTTGTTCTTAGACTTTAGAATATTTTAAATTTGATAAGGACTTAAAATTATTATCTTTATATTGCTTGGGAAACATACTATTTATAGGATAAATGACATTTTTTTCTTATATTATTTTAAAAATCTATTATTCCTGATTATAGTTAAATGATGATCGATATGTGCATTTAAACCTACATTTTAAAACATTATGTCAATGGTCATGGGCTTAGAATTCTTTTACAAGCCCAAATTCATCAGTTTGCATGAGGTACTTATCAGTTAGTATGCATCACTTTGAGAATGAAAAGTAATATTTGGCAACACAAAATTCATTTTTTCCTTTTAAAATATTTCTTTGCCGCTATCATCGACTCCTGCTTTTTTCTCACAGAATATAAAAAATATTTATTTTTTAATTGAAAGCATGAGAATTTAAAGAGCCTCAGTATTTGAACAAATTGTCACGGTTTCCTCAAATGTTAAAGAATGTTGAGAAACAACGGAGCAAGAAATGACGAGTGATGATATGTTGGAATTTAGCAAGTGACTCCACGTGTTTACATTATGATATTGGAGCCTCAAGTTTGATTCTTCAATTCTAAAAACTATTGTTAATAGTATTGATCTAGTTCTAAATATTATATATCTATTTATACACAATTTTTTATGATGTAATATTTTCTCAATTATTTAATTTCTAAACTATTGTATAATATTATATTAAGTTTTATATAATTATTTTCTTCAATTTTGAAATGGTACCCGTGCGACGCACGGGGCATGGTTACTACTTACTAGTGTTTTAAATATCATCATTTTACCCATTTTACATAAATATTGAATACAATTCTTGGATAATTATATACCCATGTTACTTTAAGTTCATATTAATTGAATTTTAATCTCCCTTGGCGAATTCAAAAAAATAATTTAAAATATAAGAGAAAATTACTTATAAAATTGTATATATATTAAAAAAAGTAATTTAAAAAATATATATATTCGTTAGTTACTAATTTTAAGATACTTTAATTTGTAGCATGATAATTGATAATTAATTCATTAATTTTTTTTTTTATTGCTGGAAGAAATTTATTGGAAATTTGTAAGGATAATTAAAAAAATAAAATTATTTACGGATATTTTTGCGGGGTGTGTACGCCTGCATGATGTTCAGGGGCGGGAATGGAGATACCCAAATTCAAAATTCGGGAATTTCCGAGCGGGACGGAGACGGAATTGCAATACCTACCTCATTGCCATCCCTAATTACTCATGACCCTTTAAACACATACAATTTATAATTTGAAATGCTAATATAATCCCAATTTCATCAATTGACTATTTTTATCTGTCCACCGATAATGTTACGGAATTAAAATTGGACTTCCCTACTGAATTTGTTTAGAATTTAAAATATTTTCAGAAATAGAATACACATTTTGGAGGCCTAATCAATGTCGAATCACAAATTAAGCTATAACGATGAAACGAGGGATAAAGTAATCAATGATAAGCATGTTTAATTTGGAGAGCAATTAAAGGACATTTAGCAAATAAAATATCGAACAAGTTACTCAAATAAATATTATCGTATCATTTTCCTTATTTTAGTTCGACTACGAGCTAATTTTTTCTTTATATATTAATATTAAGTTTGAGACAAAGAAAATAATTGCAAATGGGCAGGTTTTGAAATTGACGAAGACTTGAAAATTCAGCAATACAATAATTAGGAGTTGGGTGTTTTTCTTCTTTGTATATACTTATTTGAAAATATTTTTGGGGGAAAGTGACAAATGGTTGCCGTCAAATGACAAATCTGATGAAAACCTGAAGCAGCCAGCCATTATTAAGGCATAGAGGACCAAAGAAATAAATTTGGTGTGTAATTCTGTTAATGAATGGTTAATACATCTGGTTTTATACACACCTGATATTCACTATGTTATGTCACGTGAGAAGCACGTGAGTTTAAGTTGCTTTTGCTTACTCATCTAGCCTAGTCAGCAGTGTAGTTCTTTACACTTGAGCTGATTTGATTGGTGGATGAAATGGACGGCTCTGGTGAGTTACTTGGAGAGTAAGTTCTATATATATATATAGAACAGAGGCAGCAGAAGCAAGTGGAGAGGCAATACAGGGGATACACATTGTGAGAGAGAGAGAAACACTTGTGAGAGGGGTTTTAGGGTTTCTGGCAGATCTCATGCTTGTTCATAGCTGAGATTATCATCTCTTGGTTTTGTATCTGTATTGATCGTGTTATATAGTGAATTGGAGCTTGTATTGCTCCCGGGGATGTAGATCTCACACTGAGATTGAACCTCGTAAATTCTCTTGTTCTTCTTTACTGTTTTGAAAGCTGCATGAGTGTGTGTTTGATGTGTGTGTGTTTAATTCTAAACAACTGAATCAAAGCTTCATAAAATCATAACAAGTGGTGCGGTGAGCGTGGATCTAAGTGAAGCTGGTTAAATCCAATCAACACAAAACCAGATCAGCAGCTGAAAATTGTAAGAGGTACACTCCTGACTTAGATCTACTGGAGATGAGTAATTCTAAGTTTGAATTTGAAAAATTCAATGGTGATAATGATTTTACTCTCTGGAGAATTAAGATGAAAGCATTATTGGTTCATCAAGGACTTTCTGCTGCCCTAGATGCAAAATTATTATCAGATTTAGATGATAAGAAGACAGTGCCAGAGATACAGTCTAAAGCACATAGTGCACTGATTTTAAGTCTAGGTGATGAAGTTCTTCGTGAAGTCTCTGAAGAAACAACTGCTCTAGCTATATGGGAAAAACTTGAGTCTATATACATGAAGAAATCACTAGCTAACAGGTTGTATCTGAAGAAGAAACTCTATACTCTTCAAATGGAGTCAGGGCAGGAAGTCAGAAAACACCTAGATGAGTATAATAGGATTATCCTAAACCTGCATGCTGTTGGAGTCAAAATTGAAGAGGAGGATCAGGCTATTATCCTATTAAGCTCACTTCCAAAGGATTATGAGCACATTGTAGATACTATGCTTTATGGAAAAGATACCCTTACAATGACAGAGGTAAAATCTGTGCTAAATTCAAAAGAGCTTCAGAAGAAAAATGAATCAAGCTCTAATGGAAGTGGTGAAGGACTTAATGTAAGAGGAAGGCCTGACAAGAAGGAGTTTAAGAAGAACAGAGGAAAGTCCAGATCTAAGTCAAGACCACATGGAAAGGACACCAGAAGATGTCATAAGTGCAAGAAGGAAGGGCATATTAGAAGATTCTGCCCTGAGAGAACTCAGAAGTATAAGAGTGACTCAAACCAAGGTGATAAAGGAGATGCATCCATTGCATCAGATGGATATGACTCTGCTGAGGTGTTGTTTGCATCATACTCTGATTCACCTGAGGCACTGGTAGCATCACACCTCAATTCTGCTGGAGAGTGGGTGTTGGACTCTGGATGTTCATTCCATATGACCCCTAACAGGGAGTGGTTTCAAGAGCTCAAGGAATCTGAAAAAGGTATGGTGCTTTTGGGAGATGATAAAGCATGCAAAATTCTTGGGATTGGGGCTGTTAATCTGAAACTAGCCTCTGGACAGGAGAAACAAGTAAATGGAATGAGATATGTTCCTGCTCTTAAGAGGAATCTCATCTCAATTGGTATGCTTGATCAAGCAGGATATGAGATGAGAGCAAAAAATGGAATCATGAGGATATTGAAGGGTGCTCTAGTGGTCATGAAGGGCTTGCTGAGAAATGGTATTTACATATTAGATGGAACCACAGCTGTTGAAACAGCAAATGTAGTAGTACAAGACAAAACCTCACTATGGCACAGAAGGCTGGCACACATGAGTGAAAGAGGACTCCAAGAACTGGTGAAACAGAAACTTCTTGAAGCAAATGACATTGAAGAACTAAAGTTCTGTGAGAACTGTGTTCTTGGAAAAGCCAAGAGAGTAAAATTTGGGAAATCTCAACACTCAACTCATGACAATCTGAGCTATATACACTCAGATATGTGGGGTCCTGCAAGAACTGAGACCATGGGAGGTTGCAGATACTTCTTGACTTTAATTGATGATAGGTCAAGGAAGCTGTGGGTTCACATCTTAAAGACAAAGGATGAAGCATTTCCAGTGTTTAAGACTTGGAAACAAAAGGTGGAGACTCAGTCAGGGAAGAAGATAAAACATTTAAGGACTGATAATGGACTTGAGTTTGTGTCATCAGTATTTAACAGATTCTGTGATGATAATGGAATCACAAGGCACAGAACTGTTAGAGGAACTCCTCAACAGAATGGTTTAGCTGAGAGAATGAATAGGACCATTCTTGAGAAGGTGAGGTGTATGCTTCTTAGTTCTGGTTGCTCTAAGAAGTTCTGGGGAGAGGCTGTCAAAACTGCATGTCACATCATTAACAGAAGTCCATCATCAGCTCTGAACTTCAAGACACCTCAAGAAATATGGACTGGAAAACCACCTTCATATGACCATTTAAAGGTGTTTGGTTGTGCTGCATATGCACACTTGAGACAAGACAAACTTGAAGCTAGAGCACTGAAGTGCATTTTCTTGGGATATCCTGAAGGAGTAAAAGGCTACAAACTGTGGTGTATTGAAGCTGGTAAACAAAAGTGCATAGTGAGCAGGGATGTCACATTCAATGAAGAAATGATGCCACTAAAAACTATGGAGTTGTCTTCTGGTGAAACCAGTCAGAATAAGACACAGTTTGAGGTGGAGCTTCAAGATGATGTGATAGACTCTGTTGAAGATGATTTTGAAAATACTACAAAAACAGAAGAAGCTTCTGGAGAGATTTCTGAGGAGAGACAAACAGATGAATCCTCAAATCTGCAAGATTATCAACTAGCCAGAGATAGAACCAGAAGAGAAATGAGAGCTCCAAATAGACTTGGATATGCTGATATTATTGCCTATGCTCTGACTGTTGTAAATGAAAACTGTGGAAGAGAACCAGCATCTTTCAAGGAAGCTATTGCATGTGAACAAAGGGACATGTGGATTACAGCTATGGAAGATGAGATGCAATCTTTAAAGAAGAACTCTACCTGGAGTATTGTTTGTAAACCAAAAGATCAAAAACTAGTTGGTTGCAAATGGATTTACAAGTTAAAGACTGGTATACCAGGAGTTGAAAAAACCAAGATTTAAAGCAAGACTTGTTGCAAAAGGCTTTACTCAGAGAGAGGGGATAGATTTTAATGAAATTTTTTCACCTGTTGTCAAACAGACTTCTATAAGGATTGCATTCTCACTAGTTGCTCAATTTGATCTTGAGCTTGAGCAAATGGATGTGACCACAGCTTTTCTGCATGGAGAATTGGAAGAGACTATATATATGAGGCAGCCAGAAGGTTTTCACATTGGAGGTGAAGACATGGTGTGCTTATTAAACAAGTCACTATATGGTCTGAAACAGTCACCAAAACAATGGTATAAGAGGTTTGATATGTTTATGCACTCCATTCAGTTTGAGAAAAGCAGTTATGATTACTGTGTGTATCAAAATGGGAAGAGGGGTGAAGATCAGATCCTGTTGCTTCTTTATGTAGATGATATGCTGATCATAGGTAAGAAGCACAGTGAAATTACCAGTCTAAAAGCCAAGCTGAAGGGAGAATTTGAAATGAAGGATATGGGAAAGGCTAGTAGAATTCTTGGTATTGATATTCTGAGGAATAGAAAGTTGAATCAGATATTTTTATCTCAGAAAGATTACTTGGAGAAGGTTTTGACCAAGTATGGAATGGCTGAAGCAAAACCTGTATTAACACCTTTAGCTCCCCATTACAAGCTGAGCATGAATCAAAGGCCAAACACTACTGAAGAAAAGGAATACATGAAGGAGATTCCATATGCTAATATTGTTGGCAGTATCATGTACTGTATGGTATCTACTAGGCCTGATTTGGCTTATGCTCTAAGCATCTTAAGCAGATTTATGGCTGAACCAGGGAAAGAACATTGGTTTGCCTTGAAAAGTCTACTGAAGTACCTAAAAGGATCTAAAGGAGTTGGTCTTCTGTATCAGAAGAGAGTAGATGCTACTCATGTGGTGAATGGATATGTTGACTCTGATTATGCAGGGTGTTTAGACACTAGGAAGTCTTTGTCAGGTTACATATATACTTCTTATGGAGGAGCTATAAGTTGGAAGTCATCACTTCAGAAAGTAGTTGCTCTTTCTACTACAGAAGCAGAATATATTGCTGCAACTGAGGCAGTAAAAGAAGGATTATGGTTGAGAGGTTTTTTTGAAGAATTGTCTGGAAAGGTGAAAGAAATCACATTGCATTGTGATAGTCAGAGTGCCTTGTTCCTCATGAGAAATCCCATGTTTCATGAGAGAACTAAGCATATAGAGATCAAGCTGCACTTCATCAGACAGGTGATAGAGGCTGGGAAGGTTAAAGCTGTGAAAGTTGCTTCTGAAGAAAATCCAGCTGATTCATTAACTAAACCTCTACCATTCAATAAGTTCCAACATTGCTTGGAACTGGTACAAGTTCAGACTTGGCAGAATTAAGGAATTACAGAAGTAATCTTCTGGCTGCATGTTCTGTGGGGGAACATGGAGGAGCAGTACTAGTGGTGTGATGATGTTTTAACCAAGGTGGAGATTTGTTAATGAATGGTTAATACATCTGGTTTTATACACACCTGATATTCACTATGTTATGTCACGTGAGAAGCACGTGAGTTTAAGTTGCTTTTGCTTACTCATCTAGCCTAGTCAGCAGTGTAGTTCTTTACACTTGAGCTGATTTGATTGGTGGATGAAATGGACGGCTCTGGTGAGTTACTTGGAGAGTAAGTTCTATATATATATATAGAACAGAGGCAGCAGAAGCAAGTGGAGAGGCAATACAGGGGATACACATTGTGAGAGAGAGAGAAACACTTGTGAGAGGGGTTTTAGGGTTTCTGGCAGATCTCATGCTTGTTCATAGCTGAGATTATCATCTCTTGGTTTTGTATCTGTATTGATCGTGTTATATAGTGAATTGGAGCTTGTATTGCTCCCGGGGATGTAGATCTCACACTGAGATTGAACCTCGTAAATTCTCTTGTTCTTCTTTACTGTTTTGAAAGCTGCATGAGTGTGTGTTTGATGTGTGTGTGTTTAATTCTAAACAACTGAATCAAAGCTTCATAAAATCATAACAAATTCTTATCTTCAGCAAGAGGCTACAAATTAGCTAACCTTCACTTACTTTTCCACAATTTTATTGGTAGATCTTGTGATCATTATATCATTTCATTAATAATATGTATAGCAAAGGTTTAATATATGCTACACCCGATAGATTTTTACCATTAATATACACACAAATACAACCACACCCACATTGGTGTGTGTAGATCAACGGTAAAAAAACATCCGGTCTAGTCTTCAACGGGTGTACCATAGAAATAACCGTATAGCAACATCACTAATTTGTACGATCATCATTCATCACTAATTGCATGTTCCAATTTGAAAGATGTGAAAGAATGTTTATACACACACACGCGCACACGCGCGCACTACGAGAATATACGATTATGAGAATTGTGGTTCAGTTCGATTTTGTCTCGCTTTTCTACTTGCAACCCGATCACATGAACCAATGTGTTTGGTTTTGGATAGATAAAATCATATCACAGGTTTTTAATTCGGAACGATTCGCATCGGTGTTTGTTTCAATTTTAGATTTTTTTTCTCAATCCTAGCTTGAGATATATCAATAACAATTACAAGAATTAATAACACTGAGATAATAGCTACATAAAAACACCTACAAACTTCAATAAAATTAAATTGTATTGTTGTGTGGTTATTCGAATCCTCTTGCCAACTGTCACTAGCTAGGTCGAATTTGTCACACGTGGTTAGCCTAGTGTGGCTTACGTCTCTCATATAGTTTGCAAGTTATTATGCGAGAGTGTAGGTTTACCCAGTGTACACTACACCAAAAAAGGGATTTTGTAACAGCCATAATTTTCAATTTCTAATGGCTAATGGCTGTTAGAATTTTTTGAACGGATTATATTCGTATCATAGCTAATGTGTTAGAATTAATTATATGTTATTTTTTTGAAGTTTCTAAGTAGTTTAATATTTATGCTAACGGCCTTTGTCCATTAGAATAAAAAGTCAACTTTTTCTAAAATAAAAATATATTCTAATTAATAAAAGTAAAATAAATTAAAATAACTTTTTGTTTTCTTTGTTCGTTTTTCCGTAAAATCTCTTATTTCCTATTCAATCTGCCTCTTCTAAAAAATAAAATTTCTCAAAAAAATATGTCGTCTATCTCGAATTGTCGCCAAAACCCCATAAACTCCTAATTATTCTCAGCAACCATTTGTCACTTTGCCCCAAAAATATTTTCAAATATAATAATTAGGAATTTAAAATATTTTCAGAAATAGAATACACATTTTGGAGGCCTAATCAATGTCGAATCACAAATTAAGTTATAACGATGAAATGAAGGATAAAGTAATCAATGATAAGCATGTTTAATTTGGAGAGCAATTAAAGGACATTTAACAAATAAAATATTGAACAAGTTACTCAAATAAATATTATCGTATCATTTTCCTTATTTTAGTTCGACTACGAGCTAATTTTTTCTTTATATATTAAGTTTGAGACAAAGAAAATAATTGCAAAGGGGCAGGTTTTAAAATTGACGAAGACTTGAAAATTCAGCAATATAATAATTAGGAGTTGGGTGTTTTTCTTCTTTGTATATATTTGAGACAAAAACCCTAATTAAATAATGCAAAGGGTACTGTTGAAATTGAAGAAGACTTGAAGATTAATTAGAGAAATTTTCCACAAGACACTTACGACCAAAGTATATGGATAAGAATTCTTGGTGGGCCGGTTCGTACGCAAGCAAGTTATTGCACGATAGTGGATTTTAGTGCAGCACTTCGAGTGATTGAGGTTTCTGTTGTCGATATAAAAAAAAATTGTTTTCACTACAAATACAAAAATCACTTCATTTTTAAAATCCATTTTCTAAAATATACGTTTCTTTCCAATACCTTTAAATATAATTTAAACCCCTTGAAAAATATAATTTAAAAAGTATAGTACTATACTTTATTGTTAATGACATGACTCTCGTAAATAATTGTCCTTCGACCCATAGAATAATGCAAGTATACAACTGCATGTGGAAAAATTGCAAGTAGATCCAATTTTTGTTGGCCCGCCAATCTTCTATTTAAACCGACACCCGATTTCCTTCTTGAAACCACGCGCGCACACACACACACACCACAACTAATTATCTAAACCTTTGGGCAAACAACATGGGATTCCCCAAAACCCTCCCATTTCCATCCTACATTATTCTTCTCTCGTTATTCTCGATCATCGCTACTTTCTCCCATGCCGCCACTTTCGACATCACAAATCGATGCGGCTACACAGTCTGGGCTGCCGCCGTCCCAGGGGGCGGACGCAGGCTCGGCCTCGGCGAGTCCTGGCAGATCAACGTGGGCGCTGGGACGGCCGGGGCACGAATCTGGGGCAGGACCAACTGCAACTTCGACGGCAACGGCAATGGCCGGTGCCAGACGGGCGACTGCAACGGCCGTCTGGAGTGCCAGGGGTACGGCCAGCCCCCCAACACCCTAGCCGAGTACGCACTGAATCAGTTCAACAACTTGGACTTCCTCGACATCTCACTAGTGGACGGTTTCAATATCCCGATGGAGTTCAGCCCGACCAGCAATGCTTGTCGTAGCATGAGGTGCACGGCCCCCATCAACGAACAGTGCCCGAACGAGCTGCGGGCCCCGGGCGGATGCAATAACCCGTGCACCGTGTTCCGCACCAATGAGTACTGCTGCACTAACGGCCAAGGAAGCTGTGGGCCCACAGGATATTCGAGGTTCTTTAAGGACAGGTGCCCCGATGCTTATAGCTACCCGCAGGATGACCCGTCGAGCACTTTCACTTGCCCAGGTGGTACTAACTACAGGGTTGTCTTCTGCCCATGATCAACAACTACTACTATGTTTCATATATATAATGTCTAAATAAATTATGCAAGTACACTATATATAAATAATTCGGTTTAGAGACTGATATTTTGTTGTCGCTAAATATAATGGAAGAGAAGTATCGTTGGAATAATGTACCTTATATATATAGTTGGACTTGTTTGTAATAAAAGTTGTTGAACTCTCTTCGAATTGTTGGAAATTTAAATAGGGTGCGAATTTGGGACGAACTCACCATTAATAGAAATTAATGGAAAAACGGATTCCACTTATTTAATGACACGTGGAAAATTAAATTAAATATTAGTTAATAATCTTGATGGAACCCAATTTAAAATTAAAATTCTATGGACGAAACAAGCGAATTGTATATTTTCTCTTTGTTTCTGTCTTTTTTTTTCTTGAGAAAAAAATTAATTTCCTTAGATTATCAATTACCAAAAAATTCAAATATTCTTTTATTTAATTTTTTTGAAAATATATTTTTTTTATTTAAATTGGAATATTCAAGTGTGAGTCTTCTGCTGCCACGTGTCTTTTTTTTGTATTTTTCTAAAACCCCTAAAGGTTAACCCAAGTCGGGTAATATATAATAAGTAATTAAATATTACACGTGGCAGCAAAAGACTCACCCGACATTTATCACCGGGTGTGGGGTCGAAAGAACCATGATTGTACACAACAAAAATATTTTATTAAGAATTATGCTAATTAAAATAAATAATGTAAACTAAGATGTGAAGCATGACAAAGGTCAACAAATTTTAATTAACAAAAAGATAAGAAAAATAAAAATACGAATAGGATAAGTATTTCTATTTTAAAATATGGGTTGAAATGTAACGAGAGAATGATAGTGCAATTCTTAATTATTTTGTACAAGTGTCATTCAATTAGTGGACTCCGTTTATCACTTATTAACGGAGAGTCCGTTTATAATTTAATCTCATTTAAATATAATCAATTATGTTCGAGTAACTGATCTACCTTTTGTATTGGTAAAATGTAATATTGTATTAAAGTAATAAAGTAATTATTGAAGGGCTTTCCAATTACTTAAAGAAAGTAATATAATGTTGAAACCGTGAGTTGATAGTATTTTTAACACGGGGACTTATTCGAAATTGAACATTACAAAGGGGCTCTGTGCAATCAACTCTTGAGAATATTATAGATGAAATGAGATTGGAATTTTTTGTTCCAATATCAATTATCAAGTCAGACCATAACTCTTTTGTCTTAAGAATTTGGAGTATCTACATAAGCAGATAATTTTAAGTCGACCAATTGCTCGATTACTTTGTCATTCGATACTGGTCTATGAGATGCTACACCTGGTGAAATATTTCAGGTGAATTCAAACAATAGATCTATTTAAATAATAAATAGTCGACTATAAAATAATTTGGCAATAAATTCGATCGGCTTCAATTTCATCCCTTAGTTGTTTTCCGGCAATATAATCAAGTTAAAATAATATAAATTTTCAGAAATATATTTAATGTCATACTATGTAGCACGGAATCTTCAACTTCTTAATGTTTCCGCGTTTCAGAAAGGTTTCATGTCCGAAACTCGAAGACATTTGCCGGACACCTTACGGGCTATTTTACAATTTCTAAAAGGTTAGAAACATGTTTGAATAACAAATTTTCAAATATTTTTGTTGCTTCCCTTATTTTCATAATTTAGTGACCAGTTGCAAATTGATGGCTGATATTAAAATTTATTTTGAATATGTTTGCATGAAAATATAGAAAAATAACTTATATATAATCAAAAATTTATATATATTTATAAATATGCCCCTATACTTTAATTTTAATATTTACACGTTTCCTCTAGCTCCCGTATCCCCATTTTTCGAATATACCATTTCCTCCTATCGCCGTTTTTGTGTCTGTGCTACACAGATGTCATGTTATCTTTAATTTACTCATCCGGGCTAATGATCTTTCCTCTATTCCCACAATATATAGAGTTATTTTATATCCTTGTACTCCATTGGCAAAAAAATAAAAATGGGTTGCTTTTGCCTCACAATACTACTGACCCAAGTCTGAATCTCCTCGACAACGTTTATTTGGTTGAGCTCGTTATACATGGTTGGTTACCTAGTATGATTTACATCTGTCCATCTATTTGCCAGCTATTGTACGAGAATGTATATATTTACTCAGTGCACATATACAGTTTGCGAGCTCCTTCGTTACAAAAATAAAAATAAAAATAGAAGAAGTTGATCATATATGTTATATAATGATTTACAAATCATGTATATTGTATAAGCGCCATCGTAAAGCTGTTAACGGGTTGCCGTTTCTATGAGTGGTCCCCCGTTAGTTAGGTAGTGCGACGGACTATATTAGAACCTCCGCCTTTCTTACCACCTTTCCGGCCGCCAGTGCGGTTGCGACCATCGATCATTGCCACCATCATCTCCTCCATGTCCTCCACCGCTGCCTTTATTATTTGAGCCGCCGCGATTCAACCAACTGCTACCTCCACCTTTTCCGCCGCCACTCCCTCCACTGCGAACCGAAGGGATGTTGAAGTATCCTTCTCCGTGGTGGGCGGGGTTACCCAAATCGGGGCGGCTCCTCCCCCAAACTACCCGGGGTAAATTAATTTATTTTCATCTACTTCCTTCTATGATAAAAAGGTGATACAACAACCTACATGGAATGGGGAAAAAGAAAATAATAATAATAATAATAATAATAATAATATCTATATCTATATCTATATATATATATATATATATATATATATATATATATATATATATATATATATATATATATATATATATATATATATATATATATATATATATATATATATATATCAGTGTTCTAAACATTGGTGAGGCGGCCGATTAATCGGTCTCCGAGGCGGAGGCGGTCCAAAACCTATACGATTTTGATGTAAAGGTTTGAAAAATTCAATTGATGGAATAAACTTGAATAAATCCCATGGAACCGTCATGCCGAATCATCAAGAATATTGTGCATAAACGTAAATCGGAAGCGTACCTTATTTCGTAATTCATTCGTAGAATTGATATGAAACGATCATAGATCTTCCAGATCATCATGTACATCCAAACCCGAGAATCCTTTAGACTTCTCTTCGTTTTCTTTATGTCGATGGAATACATAGAGAATGAAATCCGTACATCTGATCCGGGGACCATGACCAATATATATATATATAACCTAATGGGTTATCTTGTGTAATTTTATTTTAGCCCATCACTATAATAAAATTACCTTAATGTCTCTACACATTAAAGGCCCACACCCTATTAGACACATTAAAGCCCAATCCAGATAAACCTTAGTCGATCACTTTAACGGGCTTAACCTTACGTGACGGTCTTGCAACACATAATATTTCACATATAAGTCCAACGTTGGATTAATGATCCAACAATCTCCCACTTGGACTATATGTGTAACTTTATAATTATAGTTTGCATAAATTACCTTTGAGCTCAACTTTGCTGTCATTACTGAAGTGTGTCTATAACCAATCTCGTCCATCAATCATGCTAACACTGAATCAAAGGGGCCTTCATTCACATTTGTCGTAACGGGACCCAACAATGGTCACAATATCAACACAATTGAATGACATAGATTATGATGTGGATGTGTAACATGGAAATGTCATGCAATGTGACCTTAACATACCTATTTCCAATTGATCCTCCTTAATGAGATCAAACCTTAACAAATGAGAGTGTGAATAAATCAAACCTTATTTATGCATAAATTATCCTAAGAGTATCGTTAATCCGAAATAACCCAAAAAATGTGTCTACGCCAAAAGAACACATTTATTATAAACTCCCACTAAAACCGAATATCCTTAAATAATATGACACCCATACGAGCAATATGCTCATGAGACCTTTTGGGTGACATCCTTAGTGTGCACACATAATGGAGTTTATATCGACGTATTTTATAGACACCTATCCACTCTGTATATTACAAAAGTAGTTGCTTTTATAAACTGGTTACCATAGTTAAAAGAGTTTTGGGTGTTGGCTAAACACTCGTACTTAAATTCTCTTTTAATTAGGTATACATTAAATCGATCTATAATGTTCAAGCATCATACAAACTCGGAAAAAAAAAAAAAAAAACCAAATGATCTCCCAAATGAACTCATTTCGATAAATGAGCATATATGGCCTTATATTCTCTATAATTACTGCATAACCCTTTTGTTTCTTTTCAAAGATCCACTTTAAAGGGTTATTTAAATATCTGCCTAACTTTATGTACGATTTAGCTGAATGCGTACATATCGAAATATGCATATAATTTCCCAAAGCTGACAACATAAGGAACCTTTTGCATTCTTCTTTACCTTAAGATCTTTATTGGGCATTGAATGAGAGGTGCAGGATTATCTCCCACATATCACATGATATATACAAACATTAATTTTATTTACCTCTCAAATACGATATAATCATTATGAGTTGTAACACCGTTTAGGGAATCCTAAAAAGCTATAAAAAGCAATATTTTGTAAAGGAAAAGAATTGTAGAAGCAATCACTCTGTATATTATTTGATGAATTAAGATGTACAAAGGCTTCTTTATTTATAGAGAAAATAGAACCGAGCTTTCCCACTATTAACTAACCACTACTAATTAGCTAAAAATTAGGAATTTATTTGACTAACTCAAAACATAATATTAGGCCACTTCTAACTAATCTAAATACTTAGTCAGACTTTGAATTAGTCTTCAACACTCCCCCTTGATTCAAAGTTGCAGACACCAAGCAAATTTCTGAAATAGATGAACTTCTCCTTGGCTAAGGATTTGGTGAGCACATCAGTCAATTGATCGTTGGTGTTACAATACTTCAAACTTACCTTTTTCTTTTGCAACCAACTTTCGAACAAAGTGGAATCGAAGATCGATATGCTTCGTTCTACTGTGGGAATTTGGATTCTTTGTCATGGAGATTGTAGATTTGTTGTCACAAAGTAGCTCCGTTGCTCCTTTTTGCTCCTGTTGAAGTTCGGCTAATATTCTCCTTAACTAAACAGCCTGACATGCTGTCGAAGCCACGGCCATACATTCAGCTTCCGAAGAGGATAGTGCTACCGTTGCTTGCTTCTTTGAGCTCCAAGTTATTACTCCGGAGCCAAGAGTGAAAACATTCGCCGAAATGCTTCGCCGATCATCCAATGAACTAGCCCAGTCACTATCGGAAAAGCCGCATAATCGAAAATTGGAAACTTTGGAGTACCAAATCCCATAATCAGTAGTTCCGGCAATGTAGCGCATGATCCGCTTCGCTGCTCCGAGATGAATCCTAGAAGGATTGTGCATAAACCTGGAAATTACACCAACAAAAAAGGCAATATCGGGTCGAGTGTGAGTTAAATAAATTAACCCTCCAACCAAGCTTCTGAACCTTATAGCATCAACCCTCTCTGCCCCATCATCTCGCTGTAATTTTTCATTCATGTTCACAGGAGTAGCTGCCGACTTACAATTGTGCATGCCAAACTTCTTGAGAAGATCATTGGCATATTTGTTTTGACAAACAAAAATGCCATCTTCTGTTTGTACAACTTCAAGACCAAGAAAGTAATGCAAATAACCCATGTCTGACATTTCAAATTCATGCATCATACTTGATTTAAATTCAGCGAGAATAGACTTAGAAGAACTTGTATAAATGATATCATCAACATAAAGACAAATAATGATGAAATCATTTTTACCCTCCTTCTTCACATAAACAGCAGGCTCATTTTCGCTCTTTGGAAAACCATTTTTCTTAAAGTAGCAGTCAATTTTGCTGTACCACGCCCGGGGGGCCTGCTTCAAACCGTACAGGGCTTTTCTCAATTTATACACCTTTGTTTCGTTGCCGGCAATGACGAAACCTTCCGGTTGAGCAACGTAAACTTCCTCTTGCAAATCACCATTTAAAAATGCCGACTTAACGTCGAATTGATACACAGGCCATTGTAGTTGTGCAGCCAACGCCAAGACAATTCTCACGGTTTCGAAACGAGCTACCGAAGAGAACGTTTCTTCAAAATCAATACCATATTGTTGTGCATACCCTTTTGCCACAAGTCGAGCTTTGTGTTTTTGTATGCTTCCATCCGCAGCAAACTTCGTTTTGAATACCCATTTCAAGCCAATTGCATTTTTGCCTTCTGGCAAGTGCATCATCTCCCATGTTCCGTTCTTTTCTATTGCCGTCAATTCCTCCTTCATAGCCTTTTGCCATTCTTCTTTTGCAGCCGCTTCTTCATATGTAAGAGGGTCTGAAACAATAAGAGCAAATTGACAAGATGCATATATATCTTGCAATGATCTATACCTTATTGGTGTTGACTCATCCGAAGAATCTTCAAGAGTTGACGAAGAGTTTTGGCTCGGTGATGATGGAGTGGACGAGCTGGGTGATGCCACTGAAGAACCAGGTGCAGAATTTTCAAGAATTTGCCCTTCACTTCCATTTGGAAAATTTTCCATGGGCAGAGGAATATTTTGTTGTTGATTGTCATCACCTTTATGCCAATCCCACTTTGCATTTTCAGCAAATACCACATCTCTTCGAATCAAAATCTTACAACTGAGAGGATTATATAATCTATATGCTTTGGAATCCATGCAATAACCAATGAAAATACATTTTTCGGATTTTTCATCTAGTTTATGACGGAACTGAGAATTTACCAAAGCATAAGCTATACAACCAAAAATCCGTAAATGACTTACAGATGGTTTTCTACCATGCCAAGCTTCGAAAGGAGTTTTGTTCATAACAGCCTTCGTGGGAGAAATGTTCAATATGTATACCGAAGTTGCTACGGCTTCAGCCCAAAATTCATTCGAAAGCCCCTTTGCTTGTGACATGCTTCTTGCCATCTCAACCACCGTTCTATTCTTCCGCTCGGCAACTCCGTTTTGTTCCGGAGTGTAAGGAGTTGTTAATTCCCTGTGAATGCCATTTACTTCACAAAAATAATTAAATTCGGAAGATAAAAACTCACCACCTCTATCAGTGCGAAGTGCTTTAATGAAAGATCCACTTTGCTTCTCCACCATAGCTTTAAAGTGTTTGAATTTTTGAAATGCTTCCGACTTATTTTGCAAAAAATAAATCCAACTCATACGACTATAATCATCGGTAAGGAGAAAGAAATAACGAATCCCACCAAAAGAAATAGTACGCATAGGACCGCATAAGTCAGCATGGATTAATTCGAGACTCTTTGAAGCTCTCCAAGCCTTTCCAACAGGAAACGGTTTTCTAGTTTGTTTCCCATAAACACATGCTTCACAAAGTTCGATCGAGCCGATTTTTGGTAGACCGAAAACCATACCTTTATCACTTAGTAATTTTAGACCCTTGATATTGAGATGCCCATAGCGTAAATGCCATAACCGTGAGTCATCTTTTCCGCCAGCAGCAAGAGCAAAATTTCCCATGCTTGAAACTTCAAGTGGAAACATTTTGTTCGGAGTCATCATGATATTAATCAATATTTGCCCCGATTGCTTGTGTTTAATGACACATGTATAGTCATCAAATAATAATGAATATCCACTAACCAATAATTGCCCAACACTAAGCAAATTGTATCCTAAATCAGGAATAAATTGAACATCATGGACGAGCTTTACGTTACCATTGGAGGTTTCGATGCCCACCGTTCCTTTTCCTTCAACTTGCACTTCTTGGCCGTTGCCAAGTTCAACCTTCATTCTTTGCGTCACGTCAAGCTCCGTAAACATTGATTTGGTGCCGGTCATATGATTCGAACAACCGCTGTCTACGAACCATATATTGCGCGACTGAGTATCAGCCGTGCAATGAGCCATAAAAAGCTTGCCTTTGTCTCCATTTTCTGCCGCAAAGTTGATTTGTTGGTCTTTGTACCAACAATCAGCTTGTACATGCCCAAACTTTTGGCAATAATGACATTGGACGTTGCTCTTGTTGTTCCTTAGTTCATTGGATTGTCGTTGCCCATCAAAACGACCTATGCCTCTTCCATTACCTCGACCACGACCACGGAAACCTCCTCTTCCACGACCCTTGTATGTCGAGTTTTCACTCCAGCCATTTCTTGCGGCTGGACCTTTCACTTGAAATGCCTTTTCTTCATTTTTTTCATGTGAACGGTTGATTCTAGCCTCATGTGCTTGCAATGAACCCGTTAGTTCATCAAATGAATAAATTGATAAATCTTTCGATTCTTCAATCGCAGTGACTACGTGGTCGAATTTTGGAGTCAAGCTTCTCAATACCTTTTCAACGATCGTTTGATCGACAATTTTCTCTCCGTAGGATCGCATTTGGCTGACTATTGTCGTTGCTCTAGACAAAAAATCAGCAACCGATTCTCCACTTTTCATGACCAATGTTTCAAAGTCGCGACGAAGTGATTGCAATCTCACAACGATCACCTTTGAGTCACCTTGGAACTCTTTTTGCAGAATAGACCAGGCATGCATTGACGTGGTTGCCGCTGCAATTCGCTAGAAGACGCTATCATGGACTGCTTGTTGGATTATCACCAATGCTTTTGAATCTTTCTTCTTGTTTTCCCTCAATCTGGTCGTCAGGGTCGGTAAACCCTTTTTCCACCAAGTCCCAAAGATCTTGAGATTTAAGTAGAGTCTTCAAACGGATACTCCAAAACTCGTAGCATTCCCCTTTGAATATGGGAATAAGCTTACGGCTAAAAATTTGAAGAACCGAAGGATACTGGAGGACTGCTGTTGCGTAACATGTGGTGAGAGGGAAGGAAGTGTTTTACACAATTTGTTCTATTGCTCTTTCACACGTCAAGTTTGGGCACTAAGTGACCTCCCTCGGGCGATCTATCATACATTGGAAATAGAAGTATATAAGTGGTTGTAAGGCGTTAGAAAGAAAGTTGATTCCAAAATGTTTGAAAAAATTGTCCTATTATGCTGGGTTATTTGATATGCTCGAAATAAATGAATCTTTAAAAGGAAGCAAACTGAAGCAGTAAAAATTGTAGCGTTCGCGGAGAAGTACTGGAAAGAACTTCATGCTGCCACATCCGTAGTGTTGCAGACCTATGTTCAAAGTGATAGAAACTCGGTGCGTTGGGAACCCCAGGAAAATGATGTGGTGAAAATCAACTTCGATGCAACAGTTAATTGTGTGGATGGAGTTTGTGGATTAGGAGCTATCGGTAGATCGAGTTCGGGTGTATACTTAGGGTGGTTAACCCTGTGTGTGACACAACCTCTAGATCCTACTTCGGCGGAAGCCAAAACTGTTTTTTTGGCGGTCCATTTAGCTCGCGAAAGGAATTTGTTGAAGATCATCATAGAGGGCGATTCTTCTGTGGTTATCTCTGCCATAAAGGGACCTTCTGATTCTCGAGCGGCATATGGAATTATCATAATGGATATTAAACGCATTAGCGAAGATTTTGAAGAATTTAGAGTCCAACATATACTCCGAGAAGGGAACTAGGTGGCTCATGAAGTAGCATCTCTGTCAAAACAGGGCCAGTGTCTTTTATTCGATCTTCCTCCACTAATACATTTTGTAATCTCTCTTGAAATGTGTTTGAGAATGAAAATTGATTTTGTTTCTAAAAAAAACAAAAAACCTTTTTGTTTAATTAATTAATTTAGTTAATATACAAACATACCATATAAATCTTCTAGATCTAAAGGTCATAGATTATGTTAGTTTCTTTGTGGCCCCGACTCTAGTTATACATGTTCTATTAATTCCTATTTTTTCCATTTTTACAAGAATTGTATATCTAGTAACAATTTCTCAGCTAAAATTTCACAACTATGCATTATATTGCACATTCGATAATTATTAATTGGATAATTATTAATTTAAATTTTATTTCATTTTTGCATGTTTGGAGAGTAATTAAAGGACATTTAGCGAATAAAAAATTTAACAAATTACTCAAATATTAAATATTATTGTATCATTTTCCTTATTTTAATTCTAATATTAGCTATTTTTTCTTCATAAATTAAGTTTGAGGCAAAGAAAATAAGTGCAAAAGGGATGGTTGAAATTGACGAAGACTTGAAAATTCAGCAATATAATAACTGGGTGTTTTTCTTCGTCGATAGATCTTTGAAGCAAAAACCCTAAATAAATGCAAAAGGTATTGTTAAAATTGACGAAAACTTGAAAAATCAACAGTATAATAATGAGCTTATGCATTTACTATCCCTGTGAAAATTGCAATTGCGTGATTCCCTCTTCATAAAAGAAATAGCAAATGCCACATGTCCACTAACTGCGCGATTCTCCTTAATAAAAGAAATAGCAAATACCACATGTCCAACGGTCGCCTGGAGTGCCAGGCATACGGCCAGCCCCCAGTACCCTGACGGAGTACGCTATGAATCAGTTCAGCAACTTGGACTTGCTCGACATTTCTTTACTGGACAGGTTCTATATCCCGATGGAGTTCAGTCCCACGAGCAATGGTTGTCGTAGCATGAGGTGCACGATCCTCATGAACGAACAGTGTCCGAATGAGCGGCAGGCCCCGGGAATGCAACAACTCGTGCACCGTCTTTCGCACTAATGAGTATTGCTGCACTAACGGCCAAAGAAGTTGTGGGCCCACGGGATATTCAAGGTATTTTAAGAAGATGTGCCCCGATGCTTATAGCTACACCCAGAATGGCCCGACGAGCACTTTCACTTGCCCGGGTGGTACCAACTACACGTTTGTCTTCTGCCCATGATCAATAACTACTACTATAGTTCATATATATATATATATATATATATATATATATATATATATATATATATATATATATATATATATATATATATATATATATATATATATATACTAGTAATTGTACCCGTGCGATGCACGGGACAACAAATTGCATGTTTTGATGTTGTAAGTATATACACAAACATTTGATGTATTCGTATGATGAAAATTTTTATTACAATCATTCATTAATAATTCATCAGTGGAACATAGTAAACTAAGTACTTACTACACAAAACAAAAAATAAAATATATATAAGCAAATTTTATCGACAACATATCATCGGAAAAGGCTATCTCTGCATCTTGCATCGTAACTAAGCCATTCTCCTAACCTTCCATATATTTGTGTCAAGATCAACTTCATGCTTCCCCGACATATCGATTGCATCGACGCTTAGAACTGAAATGATTTACACATAGTAAAATAAGACGTGGAAAATGTGACTACACTAAGAAGATAAGAGTTTCACGGAAGCACATAAAACCAATGACTGCAGGAACAAAAATGCCATGATTGCAAGTCCAACGATAGAAACTATTATGAAACACAAAAAAGTTTTGAAGTCAGTATTGCATCACTTACACCAATTGACTATCATCTCAATGTATTGCATTGAGTGTTCATACAACTGCATACATGATATACATAGTAATACACTTAGATACTTAATAACCACAATCAAGAGACATTATAGTTCTTACCAAACTTATGATTTGAAATACTAAAGCACATCCATTATGTTCACCTCAGATAAAGCCAAGATAGCAAGTTTTATATCTAACTGCAAGGAAACTGAAGATTAACAACAATAAAGTTAAAAACTATTATACCTTGCTTGATAATAGCAGTGGATTTCCATGATAGGGTCGTCAACAACTGATTTCCTATTATTTGCCACTGTAAATAGAAAGCAATACATTATTCATATGTTTTTTATATTAATTATTGAAGAAACTCCTGCCAGTTTACGAAACTTCCGGAAATTGCATCATAGCCACAACGGGGTCAATCTGTAATCATTGAGAAAAAACTCCTACCTGACTGAGAAACTTCCGAAAATTGCATTATTGCCACAATCTTTATCTATCATGCAGCTTAAAATTCTTAATTTTACGATGCTTCTCACCCTGTTTCATTTATTATTTATGAATCCACCGATTGAAGCATTATGAAAAGGAAAGTCTGTGCTGAAAATGAGAAAAACACATATGCAAATAAAATGTATAGAGAGAGTGAAAAAAAGTTGAAAGGGAGAATCCTTACCGTATCTTCTGGTTTCACTTTGCAAAATAGCTAAATATGAATGGGTTGAGAAGTTGAGAGGTCGGATATAAATATGAAGAGAAAATGTAAACGTGTTGAAGTGGGAGAGAGAAGTTGAAAGTGTTGGAAGTTTTTGGGAATCCAACAAAAAAGATTGAGATGGAAAATAAATAAATAAATACAAAAACTATGCTGGAGATAAAATAATATTAAAAATGTGATAAAATTCGAAAACAAATAAAAATAAAAAAAAATATGCTGGAGATAAAATAATACAAAAAATAATGCTGGAAATAAAACAAAAAAATTACAAAAAAACAAAAAAAAAAAGAGATTTTAATATTTAGAAGATTTAATTAGTTGTGCATTAGAGATTTTAGGGCTGAAAATTAGGAGCGAAAGTTACAAAAAACGAAAAAGAGATTTAATAATTAGAAGATTTAATTAATTACAAATATGCCATTAGGGTTTTTCTAGGGTTGTCCAACGTTTCTTTCTTTTATATATAAGATATATAGTCTAAATAAATTATGCAAGGACACTATATATAAATAATTTGTTTAAGAGACGATATATTGTTGTCGCTAAATGTAATGCAAGAGAAATATAGTTGGAACGTACCTTATATATATATATAGTGGGGCTTGTTTATAATAAAGTTGTTGAAGTACTCATTTCAAACTGTTGGAAATTTAGATATAATTTAGATATAATCAATTATGTTTGGGTAACTGATCTACCTTTTGTATTAGTAAAATGTAATATTGTATCAAATTAAAGTTGTTATTGAAGGGCTTTCCAATTGCTTAAAAATGTAATGTTCAAACTGTGTGTTGAGAATATTATTAAGTGAAATGAGATTATAATTTCATGTTCCAATATCAATTATCAAGCCATACCAACTTTTGCCTTAACAATTTGGGGGAGTTAGATACTACACCTAGTTATTTATATTAGGTGAATAAAATAACATATTTGATTAAATGTATAACTACCCACTAAGTATGTATAGACATGGATGTATGTGTAATTATGTGTGTGTTTGGGATCCAAGAAGCCTATTGCAGGCTTCGAACACAAATTTCACTCCGTATTGATGTGCGTACGGATATCTTGCAAACTCGGATGATCTGCCAAGAATTTCGTGATCAAAGTATTATCTACCTGACGATTTAATTGATTTAATTTTATGTTTGAATATGTCGACTTCACATGTTGACTTTCTTGTCAACAACAGTTATAATAGCCTTGTCCTTTTTTTTTTGACATTTTTACCCCTATGTTGATTATATATACTGTGTAAGGATTTAAAGCTTATATGTGCCTCATTTTTTCATTCGGTTGTATTCTTTTTCTTATTTTTCTTCTTAATTTCTCTATAATGTTGAACTCTAGGTGTCATCATGAGCCCAATTTCAAATGACAATCCTAAGCAAACCACATTAGTAACTGAATGTCTAATTTCTTTAGTTAAACCAAATACCTCAAAATAGGGCATCACATCAGCGTAAACATCTCTCTCAATCTAAGTTACCGAATATCTAGGTTCTTTAGTTAAACCAATTATCTCAAAATACGACATTAATCAGGTTAAACATCTCTTTCAATGTAAGCCAAACCCGCAACATATTCAAACTCCGTAAATATGCCTCCATAATGGATTTTAATTATAAAAAAATGATTTGCCATTATAACCTACAAACAAATTATGCTCAAGTTAGTAAAATATTAAAATAAGCTAACTGCATAAATAGTCATCCAAGGATTATATGCAAGATGAGTTATGTTTGAAAAAAATGAAGGAGATAGTAAATTTGTATTTTTTATTTTGGCTGAAATATTTCTAAGCACTAAAACTTCACACACACACACACACAAATATATATATATATATATATATATATATATATATATATATATATATATATATATATATATATATATATATATATATATATATATATATATATAATATAGGGTGGGGACTGCAAAAATATACAACAACGAGTAAAGCTAATCGACCAAGTAGTATCGGCTAATAAGATTTTCGGATGTAAATATTTAAAGTGACTCATGTCTTAAAATAATATGAATTGAATCCCCCTGTATTTAAAGAAATTAAGAGTAATGATATCAAATACTATATTCCAACATATTTTTGCACATCACATCACATCACATTATCATACTAAATATTTCAAATGTCTCTCTACATAATATCAACGAATTAATATTAAAGAATATCACATTCCTTTTATTTTGAATCATCATTTCTTGCTGAAAATGTTCGCTTAGAAAAATAAGAATGAATTTGCACGTATAATCACATAACATGCACGAGATTTGTACGCGATTTGCACTTGAATTCCGTTGGGACAATTGAAGACATTTTGAACGACGAAAACTAACCATATATATATATATATATATATATATATATATATATATATATATATATATATATATATATATATATATATATATATATATATATATATATATAGACACACACACACACACACACACACATAAACAATGGAGACACGAAGGCTCGGCTGCTTATGATGCCATATTAAAGACAAATAATAGGGACAAAGATAATCGTTCCATGATTTACATGGTCAAATTGAAGGCTCGGCTGCTTATGATGTGCTCAAGAACTTTGAGCAACGGTGGGAAAAAGTGACTGAATGCTATCCGGGAATAAGGTAATTCCTCTTAGTGACCAATTTAGTGATGCCGACGACAGGTGTCTCCTGGAAAGCGCCAGTCCCCATGACACATCTGGGGACTTGTCCGGTTATCACCACTAGCGGGATGCTGTCCGAGAGAGCGTCCGCCAGGCCGGACATAAAGTTTGTCGCTCCGGGGCCGGAGCTGGAAATGCACACACCGGGGGAACCCGAAACGCGCGCGTAGCCCTCGGCAGCAAAGATGCCGCCCTGCTCATGACGCGGTAGCACGTTGGTGATCAGACCCGACCGCGAAATTGATTGGTGTATCTCCATTGATGAGGCTCCTGGATATGCGAACACGGTTCTCACCCCCTCGCGCTCCAGCGCCTCCACTATCACTAAGAGGAATTACCTTATTCAGGATGTACCTCCCCCACGATTAATCTCTTCTTCAATCGTTGCGGGAGCGTTTTGAGCTATCCGTTTATTTCTCCTGGCTTGCCTAAACGTTCGCTCAATTTCGGGATCAAGAGGTAGTAGGTTCGTGCCGTGTCCTCTTCGCATAAAAAGTACCTAAAACAAAATAAAAATAAAATAAAATAATTAAATAAAATAAATAAAACGGATGAAGTAAGAAAAATTGCTCAAATTTAATATTAGGATAAATAAATAATTTAGCCGTATTCCCCGGCAACGGCGCCAAAAACTTGTTGGTGTGAAATACCTAACACGCAAGTGCACGTATCACAAACAAGTAGTAAAAGTGGACTCGTGAGAGTCGGATGTCGATCCCACAGGGAATACTCAAATTACCTAATCCTAAGTACCAAATTCTAACAATTATGATTTTTATCCAGCCTACGCAAGTTTGTCAATTTAAATCAATTAAACAATTAAACTAATTAAGAAAGCAAATAATCACGAGAAAATATCAATATAAAAACGGATCTAGGATTTTATCTCCCCCCTATGCGATAATTCATCACCCAATTAACTTCTATCATGCAAGTTACGATTCCCGATTATTAACCCGAGACACTCAATTACTCATAACCCGTTGTCGCTTGTATTATGGGTCTATTATTCATAAACGATTCACTATATGTCTATGCAAACCTATTATGAATAAAACATTAAATAACAAGTCTCGAAAACGGCTACCTAAGGTATTATCTGTATGTCTACGATAACACATGCAACTAACACACTCATCCGGTGAAAACTACTCGAAGGCTCTCCTATCCTTGTTCTAATTATTGAAACGATCTGTCAATCAATTCTAACAATAACATATAACAACATAAATTAGCTACATTCATGCGCTAAATAAGATCAAATAGAAGAAATATCAAAGAATTTAAACTTGCATAATATTAGAAAAATAGGTTCGAATCACCACATAGGGTTCCAACAAAATCCTAGAATAAAAACTTAGCTACTCATGTTCTCTACGAAAAGCATGATAAAAATACGAAAATTCATAAAAGTTATGAACAAAAGTAAAGGGAGAACTATGATGAAGAATCGTCAAGTCTTCGTCTTCGTTGCTCCGTTCTCTTGCTCCTAGAATGTGTGTAAAAAGATAGATTTCTTATTGTGTGCTTTTTGGCCTTTAAATATGGTGCAAAAATATAAGAGGGCGGTTTCCTTGTGTATTTAAACTTCCTTCACTGCGCCACCTCGTGAACCCGGACGCCCGTGCGAGAAATAGCCTTGAAATCCAGACGGCCGTCCGGTCTTTAATTCTTCAGCGTTTTGATTTTTTTACTTTTGGCCCACTTTTTCTCCGAATTTGCAGTTTTTACCCCATAAGTTGCCAATTCTTCGATTTGTACCTAAAATACAAATAATAACCATTTTAAGCACCAATTATCGTTAAAACACACCAAAAGCTCCAATTAAAAGGTGCAATTAAGTGTAAAAATATACACTTAACAACATGTATGTTTTAGATAATCACACGAAGAAACAATTAGATTGCTCTCTTTTAACAACAATAGTGGACTTAAGGTAAGTTGCTAATATAGGTTATTAGCAAGACATTTCAATAGTATTTGGCCTAAATTTCCATTTGAACCTAACTTTGGTGCTGTAATATGAACTCGACGAAAATATTTGTTAACTTTTTTGCCTAATAAATTTCTTTTAACTAACAACTTTTTGAGCTCTTTCTATTGCATCAATGTTACATAAATGTACCACAACTGTTGTTGTCATGTGCTAATAATTTAATCCCAATATAACTAGCTTGAAAGTTGCCAGCAAAATAAGGGCAACTGAGAGATTCGTTGTTTATATTATCATCCACATGTGGCCGGAGGGTAAACCTTATTCCCACTGTACAACGATTTCTTTATTGACAGGTATTTCAGTTTAGACAAAGAAGTGCATCTAGTGTCTGCTCATCAATATTTTAAATATAAAACATGCTTGGAGAACTAATTGATTCGTTACTTTTTTGCATTATGTTGAATCTTTTATTGTCAATGTTCTACGTGTACATTATTTTATGTAATTGTTCATTGTTGCAAAGTCAAACAATGCAAATGATGTATAATATTATTACTCACGAGCTCAAATCTATCAATCTCAAGAATTCACATCCAGCCGACTATCTGAATTTCTATTGTCTTGATAATCGAGAGGAAAGCCATAAAGAAGAAACGTCTAGCGTAAGTGTAAATAATGTAATTGTTCTTCAATTTGATGTATTATGTTTGCATAAGTATTTTGTATGTTCTGCTTCAACTGAAGTGACACCAAATACTTACACAAACACAGATCCCTTATGTTACATAGTGATATGTTTATCGATATAATTTTTTTTATTGAAAAATCAAAGGTGTTACCATTCATTCAACGAGAAATCGTCAAACATGTTTATACTATGGAACTAATATACATGTCTCCAATTTTTTTTTTTTGGTTCAAACATTTTTATCTGCTTTCAAGTTCAGGAATTTAAATTTTCAATAATATATATTTAAGCACAATTATAAAATAGCAAGATTCGACTTCACGATCAATTAGACGATTTATGTTATATATGCATTCCAAAAGAATGATAGTAGATGATGAGTATGTGATTATTGGTTCGGCCAACATCAATCAACGGTCCGTGGCGAGATATAAGGATACATAGGTTGTTATGGGAGCTTATCAGCCCCATTATACATGGACCAACGCGAAAAAACACCCACTTGGTCAAGTTAGTCTTTTCTTTCTTTTTATATTTATTGCTTTTATATCAAATATAAACGAAGATCCAAAATTTTGAAAAACAATATTGACAATTGTACGAAATTTATTCTTTTAAAAATAATATTGACAATTTTGAAATCTCATGTGCAACATCGGACTCTAACAATCCAGTTCTAGGGTGGAATATATCTTTGGTAGGGGAAGAAAACCCCTTCATTTACGAGATTACTTCCACAGAGCCTAGGAGCAGTTTATTGAGGATAGTTCATATTTCGACGAGCACATTCTAAATAAGTATTTGTAAATTAGTTCCGTCATCCACATGTTAGCCTTGATAGAACAATGTTCGTTAATTTTCATTTGCACGTCGAGAAGAGCTGTCGACCCATAATCATCTAGACCGTCAATCTCTTTGAACATTTGAACCTGTTCATTATCGTTCGCCAAAGTACTGAACAATATGCCCTTCTTTTTTAGCTCGTTAACATCCTCTGTATTCTCAATTAATGTTTTCATGAAAGTAATATACGATGCCACGGCATAGTCGGTATTGGATTCCGAGGACATTTTGAAGGCTATAGTGTTGGAGAAGAACACTTTTGAATTGCTAGTGACATGTAGAATAGGAAGACAAAGCTCCCCATATAAGAAGTTAGAATTAAACCTCATGTATTTTAAGCAATTAGAGCTCGAGCTGAAGTGGATGCCCTTTGCTTTAAGTTCAGTCACTGAATGCGTGGGCTACTTTGAATTTTAAAAGCAACTCTTCGACTATAGTTATTTTGTCGGTCGATATTTTGGGATCTACTATCAGCACCGATCTCTTTGAAAAGAGTAATGCGATGGGCTTCAATAAGGTACAAAGGTTCTTATCCTTCTTTCCATTGAACTACTGTGAGTCTATAGTCCGCAAAATTGCTATCACTCGAGAATGTGCATAGCAGTTCGTCCCCATCCTCAACTGTTAAGTTGATTATGAGCTTGATTATCCAAAACGGGATATGATTCTCCAACATTAAGAAATCACGAAGCATGGACACAACTGTTGTGCGTCCCAGCCGAAGAACTAATAAGTCGACCTCTTTTACATCGAACTTGATTATGTGCAAGACGCAGCAAGCGTCGAGAAGCATCATTTGAGCCAATGCATCATCATCATCATCAAACTCATGTGTCGAAATTCCACCGTAGAAGTATCTGACCTCATCAATCCGCTTGAGGATTTTGCGACGGAACAAATCTTTGTCATTTGAGTTCAACGTCAAATTAACGATCTTCTTCTTGAGTTATTCGGTCTCTTGGAACCCTGACGACCGGCCGTGGTGATATGGGCCGATGAAAAGAACCATGGGATCATAGATATGCATCTTGTTTTCTCGCACATGGTGTGGCACTCTGTGCAATATTGTTTGCATATTTAATACTTTATTGAGGATAGTCCATATTTCGACGAGCACATTCTAAAAATTAGAGCTGAGTTTTAGTGTATTCTTTGAGCTGAGAGAGAAGAGGGAACAACAAAAAATGAAACACGAGGATAGTAGATCTTGTTTAGATTTAGATCTTGCAAATTTAGTTACTCTTTAGCATGGTTATTAATAGGGGTGTGCACGGCTCGATTCAGTTCGATTTTTGGCTAAAATCGAACATGAACCGTGTAAGGCCCCGCAATTTAATAAGCATATTATATGAAATTATATTGAGTAAATCGATAATTTTCATTTCATGAATTAACTAGTAAATATTTATTGCATCCTAACTGTTTATGTGATCTATAATATTTGATTAAATGTGATTAACTCGATTTGATTGAATGATTTAGTAATTTTATTTATATGATTAAATGAAATATGTGCTTTAAATAAATAATTAATATATGCTAATAATGATATTAAATTTAGATTATATTGATTTGTCTCTCATGTACATGCTTAACTATACCAATAAGTGACACGTGCATTGCACGTGGTTTATAATTTTTGTTAATTATTTATATATTTATTAAAAATTTATTTTGTTAAAATTAAGCTATATTTAAAATAAATATTTAATAAATTAGTGATATGATTTAGTATGTTAATGGATTTTTATGAATAAGTTTATGACTAACCATTTTTATTATTCTAGTTCAAGGGTTATATCTCTTTCGTACCGTTAATGTCAGTACAATTACTGTGAACCACAACAATATTATTAATTTTTTGGATTTTTTTGATTTTGTTTGATTTGTTGAGGGATAATTACACTTTTCGTCCCTATACTTTGCCACTTACACGATTTTCGTCCCTAAACAAGATGAAGTTACAATTTTCGTCCCTAAACATGTCACTTTTACGATGTTTTTGTCCCTCCGTCCATTTGTCCAGTTAGTATGGACGGAAAATCGCACGTGCGCCGCACGTGACACACAAAAGCACCCCCCTCCCCCTCATAATGTTCAGATTTTTAGAATATTTCATAAATATCCAAATTCTCGGCAAAATCCTAAGCCCAAATTTTCGAAATCTCTTAATTCCTCATGAATTCATCATTGAAAGCACAATTAGAAAGTTGGCAATTCATATTTTGAAGCTTCTTCAGCGTAGGTAGCTAATTTCAGCACTTGCAGTCGCGGATTCGAAGTACATTTCATTCTCTCTTTATTTATGCTATATTTTTAATTTGGAATAAAAAATTAAGAATTTGTTGTTTCTAGCTATAATTCAAGATCTGCTGTTAGAAGTCAATTGTTTTATTGTAAATGTGGAGATGAGATGCCCTTCTCGACCTCATGAACTCCTAGTAATCTTGGAAGAAGATTTCGTTGCATGTGTAAATTGAAAGATTTTTGGGTCAAATCTGTAACTTTTGAGAAGTCAGTCCTAAATGTGTTTTCAAAACAGGTTTCCAGCATTTATTGAACAAAAATTTCTGATTTAAAGAAGTTTTGTAAGAAAAAGTGTTTTTTGAACTTCTAGTAGTCTTGCATGTGTAGATATAGAGATTTTGGGGTAAAATATGTAATTTTCGAAATTTATGCATACAGTAAATTTTTAACTTAGTTTTCTGCATTTATTAAAGTAAAAATTCAGATTGTTAGGGGTTTTTCATGAAAAGGTAGATTTTGAACTTCTAGTGTGATTGCATGTGTAAATCTTGAAACTTTTGGGTCAAAACTGCAATTTCCGAAAAATCTCTCATTTTTAAAGTTTGGATCTGTTTTCCAGCAAGTATTTAATGAAGAAAAAGTTGTCTTTACAAAGGTTTTCAAAGTAATTAAGGTTATATTAGAGGTTTTGATTTTTAAAAGAAAAAAGGGGTTTTCTAGTTTTTAATTTCAAGAAAATTCGAAACTTTGTGAAAATTTAAAATAATTTCAGAATCTGAAATTTGGATCAGTTAGGAGTTCTAGTATTTAATTTGGGAATTTTTGGAATTGGTTTGCTATTATTTCGAAATTTGGACAAATTACATGTCATTTATTATGTGTTGTGCTTTTATTGTCATGCCTTTGATTTACTCCCTCCTTCCCTTAATATTTGACACTTTTTCAATTTTTTCATATTTCAAATTATTTGTCATTTTACTATTCCAATGAATAATTAATTACATTTTTTTCAATTTTGCCCTTTTCTCACTCATAATTAATTGAAATAGTTATTTAAAAATCAATTAATGGCATGGGTATTTTAGTGATTTACTATACTTTTTGTTACTATCTATACATATTTATTAAGTTTCTTAATATGTGTGCAACTAACAAAAGTGACAACTATTGAGGGAAGGAGGGAGTAATAAGTATGAGTGATGAGATTTGGGATTTTGTACCTTAAAATGGCTGCATGGATGAGTTTATTACTGCTGGAATTTATTGGAATAGATTATTACGTAGAAGTGGTAATTAATTCATTAAATGAAAGGTGAAAAAAGGGGTGCTTGCTTTACAAGCATGGTTTCATATTAAATGGTGATGTTTTAATGTGTGGCTGCATGTGTGTGTGCTCAGAGTGTGTGTGTGTGTGTGTGTGTGTGTGTGTGTGTGTGTGTGTGTGTGTGTGTGACCGTGGGTGTGTGTTTGTGTGTGGATTTGGGGAATTTTGCCCAAAAGTACAATTATGTGGTAATTGTGATATTTGTGTGGTTTTGTGATACTTGATTGATATTTGTGATGTTTAAATGACTTTTACATAAATTGTAGTCATTCCATGACATGCATTTGCTTTTGACAAAATTGAAAGATTAATGGAATGTTTGGGTAATAAACGAATCGGATACGGTGGGCCGGTATCCAACTAGGGTTGAGAGGAGTGATACGAGTGATATGAGTGGGATCCATAGACGGGCTCGAAACGGTTTATTATCCGAATATAGAAATTAATCTTTCACGGATCCGATAAAAAAAAATGATTTTTACACGGATTGCATTCATGAGCATGTTTGTGACTTATATGCTTTAGTACTTTTTGACTCGATTCATGTTTGATGTTTGTATGACTCGGTGAAGGTGATCGGAATGTTATATATACTATATATATGTATAACCTATTTTCAACCCTCGGTATTTCCTCGAGTTTCTTATTGAGCTTAATAGCTCATATAGATATTTTCTAATTGCAGGTAGTGCTAGTGGTAAACCTCCCCCGGAATGGACCGAGTAGTGGATCGAAGTCTTGCCCGGAGTTTTTTGGAAGTTCGAACGAGGGTTCTATAAGTGTGGCTAAATACTATTTTGGTGATGTAATATAAAGTAACTTCCGTTTCGTTTACTATCGTACTCGTTTTTAAAGTACGGGACTTTAATCGGTAACGGATCCTATTTTGAACTCTATAATATATTGATCCGTTTATGTTTATGAATAGTTCGTATATTTCGTGCTTTAATCGTTTATCGCCAAAATATTTCTGAACTCTGATTGTAATTTCGAACCTATGTTTCATGATAGTGTAGCACTCGATTAAACTCCTTCAAAAAAAAAATATAAATATAATCGACTCAAGCTTTTCAAAACAATGTTGCGAAAATTACTAGAATTCTAAATATTCAAGTATGGTTTTGAAATCGCAAGTGTTGATTCTTCGTATTTTAAAAGTGATCCTATAAGTTGCTTCCGCTAAATAACTTAATTCCGATAAACCGGTTCGATTTGTCGCCTATAATAGAGGGGGTGCTACATTATTATTATTATTATTATTATTATTATTATTATTATTATTATTATTATTATTATTATTATGATTATTATTATTATTATTATTATTATTATTATTATTATTATTATTATTATTATTATTATTATTATTATTATTATTATTATTATTATTATTATTATTATCATTATTATTATTATTATTATTATTATTATTATTATTATTATTATTATTATCATCATCATCATCATCATCATCATCATCATCATCATCATCATCATCATCATCATCATCATCATCATCATCATCATCATCATCATTATCATCATTATCATTATCATCATTATCATTATTATTATCATTATTATTATTATCATTATCATTATTATCATTATTATTATTATTATTATTATTATTTTGAACCCGGTAAAAGGTTATGATATTTGATTGATTATACAGCTTAGATTCGTTCTTATAGAGACTCATATATCCAAAAGTGAATTTGGTGCCTTTGTTTCGGCAAAGAGAATTACTACGGACGAGCTAATAGATGAATGGTTTCCCGTGGTAGAAACAAATGAGATTTATACTGCAATAAGATTGCATATCACATTCATTCCATTTGTCGTAAATCCAAGCTATGCGAGTGGTATCGTGGAAAATTATGCAGTAAAGCGTAGTTATTTTTCATTGCGGCATGGAGGGAAATTAACTCTATATCAGGACGCACACGTGATTCATGGGAAGCTACCTGATATCAGGTTGGATGATGGGAGAAACTTTGAGCACCAAAAATGTTGGGAGGATATATGCCATGCAATATCAGAGGCACAAAATTTGGTATATATTGCAGGGCGATCGATTTATCATAAGATAATGTATGTGAGAGAGCCAAGTAAACGGTTGCCGAATGGTAGGGACTTGAGTTTGCGGGAGCTGTTCAAAAGTACAAGTCTCAACAAGGGGTCACAATAGTGCTACTCATTTGGGATGATAAGACTTCACACCATGATGGATTTTAATTATAAAAAAATGATCTGTCATTATAACCTACAAAAAAAAATGCTCAAGGTAATAAAATATTAAAATAAATTAAACAATTGCATAAATAGTCATCCAAGGATTGTTTGCAAGATGAGTTATGCTTGAAAAAATGGAAGGAGATAGTGAATTTGTATTTTTTATTTTGGCTGAAATATTTCTAAGTACTAAAATTCACACACACACACACATACATAACAAGATGTTCGGATGTAAATATTTAAAGTGACTCATGGCATCAAAAAATATGTATTAAATTCCACTCTATTTAAAAAAAATTACGAGCAATTATATATAATACTCTATTCCAACATATTTATTACTTTACACAATATTTTTGCACATCACATCGCATCACATTATCATACTAAATATTTCAAATGTCTCTCTACATAATATAAACGAATTAATGAATCATTATTTCTTGCTGAAAATGTTCCCTTAGAAAAATAAGAACGAATTTGCACATATAATCACATAACATACACAAGATTTATACGCGATTTGCACTAGATTTGCACGTGAATTTGGTTGGGACAATTGAAGACCTTTTGAACGACAAGCGGGTTTGGGTTCAAAAATAACCCCATATATATATATATATATATATATATATATATATATATATATATATATGTATATATATATATATATATATATATATATATATATATATATAACAATGGAGACACGAAAGTTCGGCTACTTACGATGCCAAATTAATTAAAGACAAACAATAGATAGCATCTGTAACAACAAATTCTTATCTGCGATTTAGACAAACAAGAAAAACTTGCACAAAGATAATTTATTGAATTAAAATAAAATATTGCGGGTTACAAACTCTAATTTAATCCTCTGATTCTTCTCTCAAGAACAATATGTGTTTGACTTTGAATTTCGGAGACGGGTCGTTGACTTGATCTTCTCCGGATTTGATTTGGATTTGAATAACGTCTTCCGAGGGTCTTGCGACTTGAATCTCGGATCGAAACGCTGAACTTTGATGGGTTTTGACTTGAAGATCTTGAAGTTCTTGGTGGATTTGACCCTTCAATCTTCCTTCGATCTTGATTTGTTGAAGAACGCCCTCGATTTGATGAAGAACGCCTTGAATTTGATGAAGAACTACTTGAATATTGTAGAGAGAATTTTCTCCTACGGTTTTTCTTCTTCTTGAGTTGTCTTCTGAATTGTGTAGAGAAGGTCCCTATTTATAGTGGTAGAATAAGAGTCCTACTTAAAGTCTACTTGATGACGTGGCGCGATTTGATTGGCTCTCTTTAAATTGATATTTATCTCTTATAACTTGGAGAGAAGAAATAATCCTATTGGCCAATAATTAATTGATAATTATCTCCATAACTTATTTTGTAAGATAAATTATAATTTAATTTAGACACAATTTAATTGGCTAATTTAATTAACCAATTAATTAATTTTATGCGTCTACAGCATCTATAAAACCTTATTAAACAAAAAAAGTGTAGAATATAATCTATACTTAGGATAAGGGTCACAAGTTGGTCCTTGTATGTGTCACACAAGACAAAGACAACCGTGCCACGACTTACATTGCCGAATTGAAGGTTCGGCTGCTTACGATGTGCTCAGGAATTTTGGGCAATGGTGGAAGAAAGTCACTGACTGAGCTTACAAGACTTTGCAAATAAATACTAAGTTGGCATGATTATAATTTAGTTGATGTCGAACACATTTCACAAATAGCTAGTTATTCCGGTACTATTTCGAATGACCACCAATTATCGTGGATCTCTAAGGAAGATGATCCTAAAAACTGGCATATTCAGGTAATGCACGGTTTACTACCGTATAAAAATTCTCTATTCAAAACTAGGTGATTTAAATATGATCTTGTGTCTTACATTGATTTGAACAGATTTTTCGATCTGCGGATTCAAAATCGATGGAAGGGTTCCCAAAAAATGTCCTTGCAGCAAAGGAACAGGTAAATATGAGTCTTCAAATTTATCAATTTCTACACTTGTTTAACTTCTCTGTAGTCTTTTACAAATAAATTTATAAATATTTTATTTATCGTAGAACCTTTTGTTTGAAAAAAATAGGCAACAGATAGGAGCATTAAAATAGCGTACATCCAGGCAATAAGATACGATCAACGCTTCATATTTATTGAGAATCAGTATTTTATTCAATCATCTTTTGTACATCTCATAATAAAGCAGGTAGAGTGCCTCTAAAAATATTTATCTTTTGCGGATTATACAAATATTTATCTTTCGTTTTGAAGATTACAGCTGAGCTTCGGTCTATTCTTTGAGCTGAGAGAGAAGAGGGAAACAACAAAAAATTGAAACACGAGGATAGTAGATTTTGTTCAGATTTAGATCTTGCAAATTTAGTTACTCTAGAGCATGGTTATTAATAAGGGTGTGCATGGCTTGGTTCGGTTCGGTTCGGTTCGGTTCGGTTTATGGCTAAAATCGAACATGAACCGTGTAACGCACCGCAATTTCATAAGCATATCATATGAACTTATATTGAGTAAATCGATAATTTCCATTTCATGAATTAACTACTAACTGTTTATTGCATCCTAACTATTTATGTGATCTATAATATTTGGTTAAATGTGATCGACTCGATTTGATTGAATGATTAAGTAATTTTATTTATGTGATTAAATGAATTATGTGTTTTAAATGAATAATTAATCTATGCTAAAAATGATTTTAAATTTAGATTATATTAATTTTTCTCTTATGTACATGCTTAATTATAATTTAAATGGTCTCATAGGAGTTATGATCTGGTTATTAATCTATGCAATTTATCTCTAATTGTTTTATAATTTATGGCAAATGGCAAAGAGGGACATGACAAGGGAGTTAAATGTACATTGGTCCAGACCAATGTTTTGAAAACCAGATCAGAGATCAAACCGGACAAATAACTAGGTCACGGTTGGACCGATTCAACCTCGGTTCAACCGTGTTTTTGAATTTTTATTTTTTATCTTTAATTATTATATAATTTTAAAATAATTGTACTTTATACTCATCATTAAATATCAACCGGAAGACTTTAATTAAATTCCTTGAAAATAAAGAAACTAAAATAAAATTTATAAAAAAAATAACTAATTTTCATTTAAGCACATACCCACAAAATCTCAACCAGTATATATATAGAAAGACAATCCATGGGGTTTCCAACCCTAGGGCAATTTTTGTAATATTTTGATAGTCCAAAAGCTTATACGTATTTTCGGATGTGAGGCGAATCGTCGCTTCTTTTCAAAACTTTTACGGAACTGCTTATTTCTTGCGTAACTCTTCTTCTCTCGCAAAAGACAGTTCAATTCTTCCTTCTGCAACCGTTTGATTTGTTTTTTCGCTTCCAATTTTACTTTCAATTGCTTCGCTTCTGAAATCAAATTGGGAAATTTTTGAATGTGGGATATTGAAGAAAAAAAGATACGTTTTCGGGGGGTTCAATGAAGGCGGTGGTGTTGTTTGGATTGATGTGGTCGTGCCATTACGTTAATTTTCCGAATTGATTTTAGCCCTACGGCAATTTTTAGAAATAAAAGTTCTCATATTGTACGCCATTACGTCAATATTATTGTGGTTGTGTTATCAATTTCACCTTATTTTAGTGGGAATTCTTGATAATTGTTCTTAAAGTTTAAGGCATCTTGATTTTAGGACTTAACTATTGTATTATTCCAAAACATACTGTTCACTTCACGACTCAGTTAGAGTGCAAAATTTGCCAATTCAAAGTAGCAAACTTGAAAATAAAAATGAATTATTTAGATGTCATAGCAAGTTATGATGGTTTATTTATAACACTTTACAACAATTTAATCTTAAAGAATCCCGTGCATCGCACCGGTGAAAAACTAATTGCAGCAATAATATTCCGGTCGAAGACAGCAAAATTGCAGGCCAGGACGATAAAATTAATTAATAAAGTAAAATTATTGTCTCAGACAGCTAAAATCACTGTTTCCGACATTTAAATAATTGTTGGAGATAGTAATTTAGCAGTCAAGACAGTAATATTAATTAAAATAATATTTTAAAGAAAAAAAAATCAAAAAAAAAAAATCAATGCCGTAGACAGTAATATTACCGTCTCAGATATTTAAATTACTGTCTCCGGTAGTAATTTAGCAGCAAAGACAATAATATTAATTAAAACTATTTTTTTTAAGAAAAAAATAAATTTCAAAAATAAAAAAAAAAGCCAACGCCGGAGACCAGTGGTCAATGGCGGTTGACCTGCCGTAAAAAAATAAATAAGGTTTTCAAAAAAAAAAAAAAAAGTTAACGCCGGAGTCCGCGGTCAACGACGGCTAACCAGCGGTCAAAATTGGAATAATGGTTAAAATTGGTTAATTAGTGAACTTGGGCTAAATTATGGTGCAAATCATGAAATTGAAGTTGAATTGGATGTAATTTTAGTATGTATAAAAGGGTTTACGTGATTTACAAATAAGTTTGAATGTGTTGAAATTATTTAGAATGCAAAAGAAGTTAAATGTCATTTTTGTAATTAAGTGCGAAGGGCCGTATTCTAAATTAAAAAATAAAAATCTTAATTTAAATAAACTTATAAAGTAATTTAAATTATCTAATTTAAATAAACCGAATACCAAATCGAATTTAAATAAACTTATAAAGTATTTTGAGAAAAATATTTATAAAATAAATCATCTAAAATCTTTAGCAATCTCTTTTTGTTTCTTTGCCAAGTAACTCATTTTCCATAAATCGATTTATGTTACTCTTTTTTTTTTTAGTTATCCATAAATTAATGTTCTAATATAAAACAATTCAATAATATATCTAATGAATAATTCCAACTACTCCCTATCAAATTTTTTTACCTGTTTATGTTTGTGATTATTCTCTCCCTCAAGACTTTGAGACAAGCAAAATTAAACTTGTTCATCGGAGAAACTACGGTAAAAACTTGATAAATTAATATTCGATAAATTAATAATTTCTTCGGTCCCAACTCGGTTAAAATCAAGGATAAATGGCAAAAAAAGACATAACAAGGGATTTAAATGCACATTGGTCAAAAAGAAAAAAAACAGTCTTTCAAACAAACTCATCCTCATAATATATTTTTTATCAGTTTCATCCATTATACTCTAAGTTCCTTAATATTACACATGACCCCGGATTTAAACAAATATATCACATTAACCCCCATTTTAATAATTATTTGAATTTTTTTTTTTTTTCAGAATTTTTTTTTTTTTCTGAACTTTTTTTTTTCGGCCAAATTCCGGCGTTGACTTTTTTTTTATTTTTGAATTTTTTTTCTCTGATTTTTTTCCGGCCGGTCAACCGCCGTTGACCGCGGGTCTCCGAAGGTGACTCTTTTTCATTTTTTTTGAAATTTTTTTTTTCTGAGAAAAAAATATTTATATTAATATTACTCTCTTGGCTGCTAAATTACAGTCTCTGACAGTAATATTACTGTTTGGGACAGTAATATTACTGTTTGGGACAGTAATATTATGAATATTAATTTCCCGAACAGTAATATTACTAATATTATTGTCCCAAACAGTAATATTATTGCATAAGGCAGTAATATTACGGTGGAAGACAGTAAAAATGCAGGCCAAGACGATAAAATTAATTAATACAGTAATATTACTGTCTCGGACAATTAAATTACTGTTGGAGACAGTAATTTAGCAGCCAAGACAGTAATATTAATTAAAAATATTTTTTTTAAGAAAAAAAATTAAAAAGAAAGTCAATTAACATTTAAATTACTGTCTCAAACAGTTAAATGACTATTGGAGACAGTAATATAGCAGGCAATATAGGAATATTAATTAAAATATTTTTTAAGAAAAAAGTAAGTCAATTAACAGTTAAATTACTATCTCCGACAGCTAAATAACTGCTGGAGACAATAATTTAGCAGCCAAGACAGTAATATTAATTAAAATATTTTTTTAAGAAAAAAAAAAGTTAACAAACAGTTAAATTACTGTTTCCGACAGTTAAATAACTGCTGGAGACACTAATTTAGCAGCCAAGACAGTAATATTAATTAAAATATTACTTTTAAGAAAAAAAAAAAAAAATCAAAGCCAGCGACCCGGCAGTCACGGCGATTGACCTACCGGAAAAAAAATCCATTAAAACAACGTTTTCAAAAAAGAAAAAAGAAAAGGTCAACGCCGGAGGCCGGTGCCCGGCTGACCGGCGGTCTCCGGTGGTGGCGGGTAAAATTGAAATTATGTCAAAATTGGTTTGTTGGTTAAATTGGGCTAAATTGGGGTATAAATCATGAAATTGGAGTTAATTGAGTTTCAAGGTATTGGGGGTAATTTTGGTATATATAAAAGTTTTTTCCTTATTTGCAAATAAGTTTGAATGAGCTAGAAATATTTGAAAGACAAAAAAATCGGATGTCCCTTTTTTAATTAAGTGCCCTTGTCATGGCCTTTTAGAGATTAACCCTAAAATCAATAGTACCGCTAAATTAATATAATGTTGCTAATCCAAACTGTATTAGTTTAGATGTTTAAAGTAGACTCCCCTTATACTCAAGAACTTTGACGAGATCGCGACAGTTGAGGTGGTAATCGTTTCCCTCCATGTCGTAAATTCTCATTACATGTTGAGTCGAATAATCGTAGAAAACGAGCTTAGTTTCCCCCCTCACAACAATTACACGGCTTCTCCACAAAGCCCCGACCGGCTTCGTCACACCTAAAAAGGGTCCGACACGCGTCAACCGAGACCAGTGCTTTAAACCATTCAACTCCCATCTATCGAACAAATAATTTTCTCCCGTAACCCGTTTTCGTGGGTACGCGAATAGGACAAGCGAGGTACTGCCCTTTGCAAAAATCTTCACCTTATGTTTAAAGTGATCGTACTCGATTGGGATCGGGGTCCTCACAAAGACCTCTTTCTGCATGTCGAAAGATAGTACGACACTTTGATTGTTATCGATCCAATGAGAAAACGAACCATCCTCGTACGACCCAATTGCGTCCCAGATAAAAGTGTCCGATGTAGCAGCATCGTCGTGGTCGAGTACATGTCTCCATGTCTTGTTGGTTGGGGAGTAGATATCCACACGGATTCCTTTCTCGATATGCGTATCCTTGTACCAAAACAAATAAGACAAAGTTTGTACTAGTTTTATTTCTTTGGTGACGGAATCTAGACCGAACCCCATGCTTCGTGTGACGTATGTGCTGAAACGGAGTTCTTTCTCGGTAATGGGGCAGATCGGGAGAGTCTCGGTTGTACGGAGATTAGGGTCGCAGAGGGCGATTCCCCCCATCCCGGCCATCCCGGCAATCCCGTAGAAGCAGATGAGACCGTTAAACGGGCCGATGATTTTGTCTTTGATCCTCGTCGTCTTCTCCAACATCGTTGGTAATTCGATAAATTTTTCGTCCGCACGGCCGCCACCGCCGCCACCAACGACTACGGTTGTCAATTCCGACGACGACGATGTGCCGAACGTGGTGAACGATAGTTTCCACTTTCGGGTGGTTTGGTCGAAGGCGAGTAGAACGAAGTTGTTGCTATTGCCGTAGTTGTTGAGGTGTGATTCGGCGAAACTCGGGGAAGAGATTAAAGTGTTCCATGATTTGGATACGGCCTTGAATCGGAACAGAGAATGCACGGGGAGTCGTGATAGTATTTCTTCAACAATTTCTTCCGAAAAGTACACCGTCGATTCATTACCTAGTTTTATCTGTTTATTATTTCCCATCGATTCTCTTTTTTATCAGTTGATAGAGAGAGAAACCGAGAGAGAGAGAGTAGGGATCACACAAATAATTCTATGCCCCTCTCTCTCTCTATATATATAATATATATATATATATATATAGATAGGACTTGTTGTTCTTGTTGAACTCTTCCCAAAAGTTTTCTAGAGAGATACTTGTTTCCTTATGCGAGTGGAGGTATAATCTTTTTGCATGAATAGACCTAAATATTCTTTACATAAATTTCAAAAATTATAGATTCACCTCAAATAAAGTTTCCAAATTTACAACTCAGTTCCTGATACTTTCAATTAAGCCCCCTCTCCAATAATATTATTTTTCAGAATTATATTTAGGAAAAATGGCAAATAGACCCATGACAAGGACATTTAATTCAAAAAGGGACATCCAATTTTTTTGTCTTGCAAATATTTCCTGCTCATTCAAACTTATTTGGAAATAAGGAAAACCGTTTTATTTATACCAAAATTACCTCCAATTTATTGAAACTCAATTCAACTCCAATTTCGCAATTTACACCCCAATTTCACCAATTAACCAATTTTGACCATAATTTTAATTTTGACCCCAATTTTGACCCACCACCACCGCAGATCGCCGGTCAGTCGTCGTTGACCGCCGGTCTCCGGCGTTGACTTTTTTTTTTTTTTTAAACTTGTTTTTTCTGAATTTTTTTTCGGTAGGTCAACAGCCGTTGACCGCCAGGTCTCCGGCGTTGACTTTTTATTTTATTTTGTTTTTTATTAAAAAAATATTTTAATTAATATTACTGTCTTGGCTGCTAAATTACTGTCTCCAGCAGTTATTTAACTGACGGAGACAGTAATTACCTGTTAATTGACTTTTTTTTTTTTCTTAAAAAAATATTTTAATTAATATTACTGCCTTGGCTGCTAAATTACTGTCTCCAGCAGTTATTTAACTGTGGAGATAGTAATTTAACTGTTAATTGGCTTTTTTTTCATAAAAAATATTTTAATTAATATTACTGTCTTGGCTGCTAAATTACTGTCTCCATCAGTTATTTAACTGTCGGTGATAGTAATTTAAATGATAATTGACTTTTTTTTTCTAATTTTTTTTTAATTAATATTACTGTCTTAGCTGCTAAATTATTGTCTCCAACAGTAATTTAACTGTCTGCGACAGTAATATTACTGTATTAATTAATTTTATCATCTTGGCTTGCATTTTTGCTTTCTTTGACTGTAATATTACTGTCTTTGATCGTAATATTACTGTCTTATGCAATAATATTACTGGTTGGGACAGTAACATTAGTAATACTACTGTTCGGAAAATAATATTCATAATATTATTGTCCCAAACAGTAATATTACTGTTTGAGACAGTAATTTAGCAGCCAAGACAGTAATATTAATTAAAATAATTTTTTCTAAGAAAAAAAATCGATAAAAAAAGTCAACGCCGGAGACCGGCCAGGAAAAAAATTTCTAAAGATAAAAAAAGTCAACGCCGGAATCCGGTCGAAAAAAAAATCAGAAAACAAATTATTTTCTGAAATCCGGAGTCAATGTGTAATATTTGTTTAAATCCGGAGTCAATGTGTAATATTAAGGAAGTTAGAGCATAATGGGTGGAATTGACAAAAAATATATTATGGAGGATATTTTTTAGTAAAGACATAGGAATGGGTTTACCTTTGCCGGAAAGTACGTCATCGTCGTACATAAATTTCAAAAATTATACATTCACCCCAAATGAAGTTTCCAAAATTTACAATTCAGTCCCTAATACTTTCAATTAAGCCCTCTCTCCAATAATATTATTTTTCAAAAATATATTTAATGCCACGTTATCTTTAAATTACTCACCCGTGCTAATGATCTTTCCTCTATTCCCGGAATATATAGAGTTATATATCCTTATATATACTCCATTGGCGAAAAATAAAAATTGATTGCTTTTGCCTCACAATTCCACTGACTCCATGTCTGAATATCCTCGTCAGCGTTTTTTTGGTTGAGTTCCTTATACATGGTTACCTAGTATGATTTACATCTCTCCTTCTATTTGCGAGCTATTTCATGAGAATGTATATGATTACTCAGTGCACCTATACGGTTCACTGCGAGTTCCTTCATTACAAAATTAAAAATAAAAATATAAGAAGTTGATCATTGAAGTTATATATAATAACTTACAATGCAAATACATGTATATTGTACATATGTTATCTTTATGTTTACTAACTGCTTGTGTGGTTAGCCAATACATGCTTGTGTAATTGATCATTTTCAGGCTGATTTGGAGACAATTTCTAAAGAGTTCATGATTGATGGAAGTGACGAAAACACAACAATTGCGATTAAATTAGTGTTGCGAAAGAGTAAAATGACTTCGGATTAAAAGCACAAACACAAGGGTTGTGAAGTCGAGACTTTCTTCAGCTACACAAGAAGTGGAGGCCCAAATAAATTTATCGCAAGTGAAATTGCAAATTAAAGATAAAAAAGTGGATCGATTGGAAGAGCAATTGCCTCTTCAAGATGGTAAAGTAGATTGAATTGAAAAAAAAAAATGTGAACACCTTGCTCGAGAGTACTTTAAGACAATAAGGGATCCGAGCCACAATTCTAACGGAAATGATTTCATATTATCACTTTCATCTTGTTACCGCTTTTATATGTTTGTAACATATATGGAAGAAAAGTAGAGCTCCATAGAGATATTCACACTTTTTCTTTAATTTTACCTAATTCCCAAATTCATGTAATATCTAATCAACGATTCCAAATTCTCTTTTATATATATATATATATATATATATATATATATATATATATATATATATATATATATATATATATATATATATATATATATATGTATATATATATATATATTACAAGTGGCGGAACATAAGAGGGGGAAGGGGGTTGTGGACTCTCAAGATTAAAACAAGAATAGTAATTTTGAGTAGTGTTATAAAATCGGACGAGGCGGCTGATTAATCGATCTCCGAAGCGGAGGCGGTCCCAAACCTTTACGATTTTAGTGTAAAAGTATGAAAAATCAGATTTTTGCCTGTGAGCCGGTTTTAGGCGGCCTGAGGCGGGTTGAGGCGGTTCGAGGCGGTCCGATGTGGTTTGAGGCGATCAAACCTTGAAGGCGGGTCAAACTTCAGTGGCAAAAATCCGTTTTTCTTTTATTTTAACTTAAATTACTTTATATGATTTGTTAATTTATGAATTATACCTATAGTAATATAACTTAAATTAATAGAAAATGACTAGTTTACCAATAACAAGTTAATTAATAAAACATATATAGTATTAAAGTGATGCACCACAAATTCCAACATTTCCCTTATGTGTGACTAATTATGGTATGATATATCCTTTAATATCTTAAACAAGTAAAGATTCTTTAGACCGGAACTTTAATTAAAATCCTTCTTTTATAAATTAACTTCATGTATCATATAACTAGGGGTGGGAACGACCCGAGCTCGAGCCGAGCTCGGCTCTTTTGGCCAGCTCGAGCTCGAGCTCGAGTCCATGTTCCCGAGCTCGAGCTCGAGCTCGAGCTCATCGAGCCAATTTTTTTTGGCTCGAGCTCGAGCTCGAGCCAATTTTGGCGAGCTCGGGCTTATTAATTTTTTTTTTTTTTATTATTATTATTATTTAATTTTTTTATTAAAATTATTTTTTTTTATTAGAAATTATTCATAGGAAAATAAAAAAAATTATAAAATAAATAATGAACTCTAGTTATATATATTTTTTATTTTTTCTATTATTATTATTATTATTATTATTATTATAATATTTTATATAATTCTGAATTATTTAAGTAATATAGATTTGTTTCTATTTAAATACTAGATATATTTATTATTATAGACTATTTACTATTTAGTTAATAATAATAATAATAATAATAATAATAATAAGAATAAGAATAATATATATATATATATATATATATATATATATATATATATATATACATATATATATATATACATATATATATATATATATATATATATATATATATATATATATATATATATATATATATACACATATATATATATACATATAGATATATATATATATATATATATATATATAAAAAGAAAAAAGAAAGAAAAAAAAAAAAAAAAAAAAAAAAAATAGAAGGCAGCTCGCGAGCCGGCTCGCGAGCTGTCGAACAACTAATTTTGGGCTCGAGCTCGAGCTCGTCCGAAGCTCGAGCTCGCGAGCTCGAGCTCGAGCTCGAAAATCCCGAGCTCGAGTTCGAGCTTTTTTCGAGCCGGCTCGTCGAGTTCGCGAACCGGCTCGGCTCGTTTACCACCCCTAATATAAACTATTCCACCTCACTAGTATATATTATATCACATTTCTATCAAGAAATCCTACAACAACTTTCTTTGGTTACTTATATAACTTACATTGTTGCTTTTGCTGCTTAGTTCATTTTACGTATAGTGAAATGGAAAACAACGAAATGATATATCTCCACGGAGATTTGGACCTTGTAATTATCGAAGCTCGACGCATAACAAGCATGGAGTTCGTCTCTGAGCATTTCCGTCGGTTCCTAAAACACCCTTATGTTAAGGTATACCTCGGAGAAGCTAGAGTTGCTAGGACCGCCCGTGTACGAGCACATGACACACAAAATCCCGTGTGGAACGAGCATTTCGAACTCCCATTAGCTCACCCAGTTGATCAGGTAATATAATAATAATTTTATATAGTTTAAGTTGTTTTATTATTATTATTATTATTATTATTATTATTATTATTATTATTATTATTATTATTATTATTATTATTATTGTTGTTGTTGTTGTTGTTGTTGTTGTTGTTGTTGTTGTTGTTGTTGTTGTTGTTGTTGTACATCATTCATGGGAGGCTACCCGATATCAGGTTGGATGATGGGAGAAACTTTGAGCACCAAAAATGTTGGGAGGATATATGTCGTGCAATATTGGAGGCACAAAATTTGGTATATATTGCAGGGTGGTCGATTTATCATAAGGTAATGTTGGTGAGAGAGTCAAGTGAACAGTTGCCGAATGGTGGGGACTTGAGTTTGGGGGAGCTGCTCAAGTACAAGTCTCAACAAGGAGTCAGAGTAGTGCTACTCCTTTGGGATGATAAAACTTCACAAAACAAGTGTTTTTTTAAAAGTGTAAGAAATTCGTTTGCATAGTTACATTTTGTTGTAGAGATTATGTAGAAATTACTGTTGTAGATTATCTTATAATATATGATTGACCAATTCTGATACAGGGAGGACTGATGCAAACTCATGACAAAGAAACTCGAAAATTTTTCAAGCACTCTTACGTCACTTGCGTGTTGGTAATTTTATACCACAGGCATGTTTTACACTTTACTTTATACAAATCAACTCTAGTAATACTAATGCCTTAGTAATCTCGAATTTTGGTTGATTTTCATACAAACCTTAGACAATGATCATTTGTACGTTTTCTTAATGTATTCAGGTTTGTCGAATTTTCTCCAGTCAACATCAGAAATGTGTGATAACAGACACTAAGGGGCATGAAAATAATCGAAAAATAACTGTATTCCTTGGTGGTTTGGACCTCTGTGATGGACGATATGATACACCGGATCATCGATTATATAATGACCTCGACACTGTCTTTAAGGATGACTATCATAATCCAACATTCAGTGTAAGCACTTCATTTAGTATATCTCTAGTTTCAATTCGTCATACTTTTAGTAGCACACTTCCAATAGTTCAAGAAACATGATTTGTGATAAAGAAATAACAAGTGGTATATAATAAATAATAACAATCAGGTGTTCTCGGCTAAGAGCCATCATTCATCCTTTTCTTTTCCCTTTTTCCTTTTTTCTTTTCCTTTTTTTTTTTTTTTTTTCTTAAACATATTAACAATGATATTTTATAGTATTTTCCATTTTGTTGGAAAAGAAAATTTGGCATGAATGTTAATTTTATTGTCAGTACTAGTGTGTGGATTTACATTAGAATTCATAATAGACACACCGGTAACTCCATTAAGTTATATCATAATATTACATGTAGTGTAGGTTTTTCATATAATGATTTGTATTTATATTTTTCAATCGAAAGGACAGAAGGGACCAAGACAACCGTGGCATGACTTACATTGCAAAATTGAAGGTCCGGCTGCTTACGATATGCTTAAGAATTTTGAGCAACGGTGGAAAAAAGCCACTGAATGCTCTGATCTTACAAGATTTTGCAAAAAGATACTAGGTCAGCATGATTACAATTTAGTTAATATCGAACATATTTCGCAAATAGCTAGTCCTTCCGGAACTATTCCGAATGACCACCAATCATTGTGGGTCTCCAAGGAAGGTGATCCTGAAAACTGGCATATTCAAGTAATGCAAGTGTTACTATTGTATAAAAAAAATCTCTATTCAAAACTAGGTGATTAAAACTTGATCTTGTGTGTTACTTTAATTTGAACAGATTTTTCGATCTGTGGATTTAGAATCGGTGGACGGGTTTCCCAAAAATGTTCTTGCAGCAAAGGAGCAAGTAAATACGAGTCTTCACTTTTATGACTGGTTTGACTTGTTTAACTTCCTTCTAGTCTTCTAGGAAATAAGTTCATAAATATTTTATTTATTGCAGAACCTTGTGCTTGTAAATAAATGGGCAATAGATAGGAGCATTCAAATGGCATATATCCAGGCAATAAGATCTGCTCAACGCTTCATATTTATTGAGAATCAATATTTTATTGGACATCTTTCGCTTGGCCATCTCATAATAAAGCAGGTAGAGTGCCTGTAAAATATTTATCTTCATTATACAAATGATATACCTTGTGTTCTACAACAATAATTGAGATTTGAATTCCATTAAGATGTATGCTTTAGATAATCTGAAAGATATAGAATGCTCACTTTTAACAACAATAGTAGTTGCCATAAAATTTTAAATATGTAAGTTGGTTTAAGGCAGGTTGTTAATCAAGGTTATTAGCAAGAGATGTTTCAATAGTATTTGGCATAATTTCCATTTGGACCTAACTTTGGGGGTGCAATATGAACTCGACCAAAATATTTGTTAACCATTTAGCCTAATATCTTTCGTTTAATTAACAATTTTTGGAGCTCTTTCTATTGTATTTGTGTTACATAAATGTACCACAATTGTTGGTGCCAGGTCCTAATAATTTAATCCCAATGGAACTGGCGTTAAAGATTGCCAGCAAAATAAGGGCAAATGAGAGATTCGTTGTTTATGTTATCATCCCCATGTGGCCGGAGGGTGAACCTTCTTCTCCCACTGTACAAGGAATTCTTTATTGGCAGGTAATACTTCTGTTTAAGGGCATCAATTGTGTGGTCATCAATTTTTTTAATTATAAAGCATGTTTGAAGAATTAATTGATTCGTTACTTTTGAATCTTTTATTGTCAATGTTTCATGTGTACATTATTTTATGTGGTTATTCACTACTGCAGAGTCAAACAATGCAAATGATGTATAAAATTATTGCCCATGAGCTGAAATCTGTCAATCTCAAGAATGCACATCCAACCGACTATTTGAATTTCTACTGTCTTGGTAATCGAGAGGAAAACCATAAAGAAGAATCGTCTAGCGTAAGTATAAATCGTGTAATTGTCCTTCAATTTGATATGTTTGCATAAGTATTTTGTACGTATTATGTATGAAGTTGCCTCAATTGCAGTGACACTAAGCACTTACACATACACACAAAGTGACCATGTGAGAAATAATTATATGTTACATCTCTACTAATTATTATTTACATTATGCAACTATTTTACACAGAACCCTTATATTACCTTAGTGATCGATCTGTTTATCAATATATATTTTTATTAGAAAAATCATATCCGTTACCATTGATTCGAAGAGAAATCGTCAGACATGTTTATGTCATGGAACTAATATACATGTCTTCGTTTGTTTTTTGTTCAAACATTTTTTTATCTATTTCGAAGTTTAGGCATTTAAAGTTTCAATCTATTATTTTCAATAATATATATTTAAGCACAACTAATAATAGCAGGATTCAGCTTCAGAAGCATTTAGGCGATTTATGATATATGTGCATTCCAAAGGAATGATAGTAGATGACGAGTACGTGATTATTGGTTCGGCCAACATCAATCAACGGTCCATGGCGGGTTATAGGGATACAGAAATTGCGATGGGAGCTTACCAGCCCCATTATACATGGGCCAAGAAGAAAGAACACCCACTTGGTCAGGTTAGTCTTGTCTTTCTTCTTATTTTTTTGCTTTTATATCAAATATAAATGAAGATCCAAAATTTTGAAATCAATATTGACAATTGTAGAAAATTTGATGTTTTAAAATTAGGGGTGTGTATACTTGCAGATATATGGATATAGAATGTCACTTTGGGCAGAACACCTTGGATGCATTGAGAATTGCTTCAAAAATCCTGAGAATTTGGAGTGTGTTAAGTATACAAATAGTATTGCCGATAATAACTGGAAGAGATACATAGCTGAGGAGTACAGTTCGTTACAAGGGCACATTCTCAAATATCCGGTGAAAGTTGAAGTTGATGGAAAAGTAAACCATTTGCCTGGACAAAAATTATTTCCAGATGTTGGTGGTCTAGTGCTAGGGAATCCGACATGTCTACCTGATCTAATCACTACGTAAACTACTCTAGGTTTCATGTCATCCATATTTAAACAATTCTCGATTATATATTGAATGAAGTTTATCAGCCAAAAAGTTAATTAATTTGTTAATTAATTACTCTTAATCCAATGTATTTTTATGATCATGTATCTTTTGTCCAATATTATATATCCAGATCACAAAATATATAACCTCAAGGGGAACTGGAAAAAAATGATATGTTTGTAACATTTCTCTCAAAAGCAATATCTAGAATTAGAAAAGGTATATATATATATATATATATATATATATATATATATATATATATATATATATATATATATATATATATATATATATATATATATATATATATATATATATATAGGGCAAATGGTAAATAGGCCCATGACAAGTGACAAGGGCATTTAATTAAAAGAGGGACATCCAATTTTTTTGTCTTTCAAATAAATCCAACTCATTCAAACTTATTTGCAAATAAGAAAAATCCTTTTATATATACCATAATTACCCCTAATTCATTGAACTCAATTCAACTCCAATTTCATGATTTACACCCCAATTCAGCCCAATTTCATCAATTAACCAATTTTAACCTTAATTTCAATTTTGACCCCAATTTTGACCCGTCACCACCAGAGACCGTTGGTCGCCGTTGTTGACCGCCGGTCTCCGCCGTTGACTTTTTTTTTTCGGTAGGTCAACTGCCGTTGACTATTTTTTTTTATAATTTTGTTTACTCTTAAAAAAATATTTAATTAATAATACTGTATTGGCTGCTAAATTACTGTCTCCGGCAGTTATTTAACTGTCGGAGATAGTAATTTAAATGTTAATTGACTTTTTTTTTTCTTCAAAAATATTTTAATTAATATTACTGTCTTCGCTGCTAAATTACTATCTCCAGCAGTTATTTAACTGTTAATTAATTAATTAATTTTTTTTAATTTTTTTTCTTAAAAAAAATTATTTTAATTAATATTATTGCCTAATATTATTGTTCGAGAAAATAATATTCATAATATTACTGTCCCAAACTGTCTGAGACACTATAATTTAGTAGCCAAGACAGTAATATTAATTAAAATATTTTTTTTAAGAAAAAAAATTAGAAAAAAAAAAAGACAACGCCAGACGCCAGAATCTGGCCGAAAAAAAAAATTGAGAAAAAATTTTATATATATATAGAGAGAGAGAGAGAGAGACACGCACGAAAGTGCTTAACTGAGCATCAAACGACTATCTAATTGTTATTTAAATTATTTGGACCATGATTTAGCTACATGTAATTTATTAATCTATGAGTACTACGCCGCTTGCTAGGTTTTATTCACTTCACGGGGGAGCTACATAATCTGCATCATAGAAAATTAATGTCAAAACAATTGTAACATATTTATAATAATCTCCTATTAAAACTTCTAACCATCATTTGTATTGAATGATTTAAAAGAGAAAATATTCATAATTCATCAAATATTTGCATTCAATGATTTAGATAGAGGATTTCAAATCCATGCTAATATATCCGGCATTTTCTTTTTGTAGATGATTTGAAGGGAGGATATAAAATATCTTAAAACTTATTTCTAAATTATAGTAGTTTTCCAACTTATTTAGCTAACAATTAAACATTAAAACTACATAAAATTTAATGTAGCTACACAAAAGTGCTTTCAATAAGAAGATTAATTAAGAAATTGAGACTTACTTCCACATTTTGTACCAACAGGAATAGGATTACCACAATATCTTGCGAGAACTACCACTTTATAAGAACTGTATATTATATCCCTGCCACTAACGATTTTTTTGCAAAAGAGTTTTATGTCTGTCTTTCGGGCATAATTGCAACATCTTTCATTTGGTTTGTAGAACATAGGATAAGGAATTATTGTAGATATGTAAAATGAACAATACACAATGAAATTGGTAATGCCCGCACAACGTGACGAGGTTCCGGAGGATTTAGGAGGTTGGCCAAAGGCCATGTCGATCTTCATTGTTGTAAACCCAATTATCAAAAAAATTACTAGCGAAACATTATTAATACGAGGCGCAACCATTTCTCGTATGTGTCTCTATGCCTATGATGTGTCATGCAATTTTATAATGTAAAGCAATGCTAAAAATTTTGCTAAATTGGAAAGATATATTAATGGAGATTTTCTTGAAATAAAATCGAATTTTGTAAGATAAGAGGCTCGTTAATTACAGAATATGCATCAATGAGATCAAGTGATCTACATTGATGAGCATGTAATCTTTTTTACACTATTACTTTTTTTTTCGTGTTCAAACTTGGTTCTTGTAGTGATAAGATTTTCGTAATAAATTACAGTATTTGAAAAATAGTACTCCCATTAATCTCACGAACATATAACATCTGCATTGAATAATTTGAATCGAGGATTTTAAATCCGTAATAATGTATCTATCAAAACATTGCATCCAAATAATTTGAAGAAAGGATCTCAAAATTTTAAAATTATTTGTAAAATTATTACAAGGACCATGATTTAGCTACATGTAATTTATTAGTATCTGAGCAGTATGCTGCTTGCTAGGTTTCATTCACTTCATGGGGAGCTTCATAATCTGCATTATACAAAATTAATGTCAAGGCAATTGTAAGAGATTTATTGTAGTAAATTTTACTTTATTTCATTTGTATTGAATGATTTAAAGAGAAAAAAAATTAAATTAATAATAATATTTGCATCCGATGATTTGAAGAAAGGATTTCAAATCCATGCTAATAAATATGTCATTATCTCTTTGTAGCCTATGAATTAAAGGGAGGATTAAAATCCATACCAATGAATTCATCAAATTAAAACCATTTGATGAATCTATTTTATGATGGATTTTAAATTATTAACTCTATTTTGACATATTTTATGTTATTTTAGTAGATTTTCAAATGCAACCGAAACATTTTTAAAACTTCTTTCTGCATTATAGTAGTTTTCCATCTTATTTAACAAAAAAAAATTATATAAATATTATTGTAGCGACACGAAAGTGTTTTCAATACGAACTGTAAAGTTAAGAAATTGAGACTTACTTCCACATTTTGTACCGACTGAAAGTCGATTACCACAATGTCTTGCAAAAAGTATCACTTTATAGTATTATATCGTTGCCGCTCACAAAACATTTACAAAGGAATTTTATGTCTGTCTTTTCGGGCATAAATATAGGATAAAGAATCATAGTAGATATGTAAAATGAAAATTTTACGATGAAACTGGTTGGCCAAGGCCATGTCGGTCTTTATTGTTGTAAACGCAATGCTAAAGATTTTGATAAATTTGAAGGATTTATTAGAAGAGGTTTTCTCGAAATAAAATTGAATTTTGTAAGATAAGAAGCACGTTAATTTCATAATATGCAGAAATGAGATCAAGTTATCTTGGTAGATTTTAAATGCATTCTAAAATATGCTAAAATTGATTGACTTTTTTACACTATAATATTTTTTCAACTTATTTAACTAAAATTTAACATTTACATTGTATAAAATTTATTGTAGTTATGTGAATGATTTCAACGTGAACATAAAAGTTTAGAAATTGAGACTTACTTCCGCATTTAGTACCAACGGGAAGTGGATTATCGCAGTATCTGGCAAGATCTACCACTTTATAGGAACTATATATTATATCCTTGTCAGTCACAAGTTTTTCGCAAAAGAGTTTTATGTTCGTCTTTCGGGCATACTTACAACATCTTTCATTTGGTGCATCGAACATAGGATGCCTATTAGATATGTAAAATGAACAATATACGATGAAATTGGTTATGCTCCAACAATGTGACAAAATTCTAGAGGAATTAGGATGCTGGCCCAATGTCGTGTCGATCTTCATTGTTGTAAGCCCAATTATCATAAAAATTACTAGCAAAAATTGATGAATACGAGTTACGGCCATTTCTCGTTTGTGTCTTTGTGTTAATGTGTGTCATGAAATTTATAATGTAAAGAGATGGTAAAAAAATTTGCTAAAAGATGGAAGGATATGTTAAAGTAGTTCGTGAACTAAAATTGGATTCTCTAAGATAAGAGATTAATTAATTTCATAATATGCAAGAATTAGACCAAGTAATTCATATTTATGAGCATGTAATTTTTTTAGCTAATTCTAATGAATACGTCAATCCATGTTTAATATACAGTCGACGAAATAACAGTCTACAGGATCCTTTACTTTCCGGCTTCCGCTTTCGGGTTTTGTCCATAAAATTAAGGTTTTTTTTTTTTTGTTGCAAAAATTACCCTTGTGTAATCTTGAATTGTCGAAAAAATCCTCCTATTAAAAAAGATAGCAAATACCCCCTACGAAATTTAGTTAAAGCCACCGGTAAGGTCTCTGAGAGCTTATCGTGTGCTACACTCGCCAATTGTGCAACTCGGAGTGTATTTTTGACACAAAATACCCTTAAATTATAGATTTCAAAAATTACATACTAACCTCGAACTTATATAGGCCTAAAATGAAATTTTCAGAATGTTCAATTTGTTGTAAAATGGCCTATTTATCTAGCTCTTTGGTTTGTGTTTGTGGAAATACATAAGAATGTAAATAACAATAATGAAGAGAGAATGAGAGAATACATGCAAGTAAACAAGATCCGTAGAGAGAAAATTGTGGGTATTTAGGGGAGGGGAGATTCTCATTTATATAGGTGTAATCCACCGAAAGTTACAAAGGAGTTATATAGGAGTTACAACCACTACAATGTGTGGGGATAACGGGGTAGTGGGAAGTTGAGAATCTATAGTGGAATATGGAGGTTACAACCTCTCATGTGTTAGGATAGGAAAACCCACTTTTCCATATTATTTACAACACTCCCCCTTGGGGATTCCTATCAAAACACTACTGTGCTTTTCATGTTGCCTCGTTAAAACCTTCCGAGTAATAAAAACCCAGTGGGAAAAAAAACAATCTCGGTTAGGAAAAAGAGTACAACGCACAATCTTTCCAATCAGCATGTGTTGCCTCGTTAAAACCTTGGCGAGTAACGAAAACCGCGTAGGAAAAATAAACCTCGCACACAGGAAAAAGAGTACAACAGGGCACCCGGGTATCTTCTGGATACTGAGTACCTACATGGTACTCCCCCTCAAGTTAACTCCCCCTAATATGTACAAGGGAGTGAACTCGGATAATCTACTCAAGTCAATAGCCTTAACATGTTTTCAAAAGTTGACTTTAGGCAAAACTTATTCTTAAAGTTGGAGCAGTTATCTCAAATTTTGATCTGCGGGATCATTATTTGTTTAGGCTATTGTCGTTGCTGATTGAAGAAAACTTCAAAGCTATGTACATTGAGTTGTCACTTTAATGAAGCCCGTCTTCATTTGCTCAATACATACTGTATTACAGCAAAATACAATCTCGTAGGATCTTCTGTGTTAGTCAATTCACAGGAATCTCGAACATGCATAATCATGGCTTCAGGCCATGTGCATTCACTCACTATCTCGTGAAACAAACATCATGCATGATTTGATCTAGTGACAACTGAGGTACATTTCATAGAACCCCAAGACATAGCTATTTTCCCAATACTAAACCATGGATTGGGAACGAGCTTTTTGTGGATATGACTTCTAGTCAATGCCAATATAAACCACAAGTTTCGCCTCATTCATTGATGCATAGGGCGTGTCGGTAAGGTGAGATAAGTCTATCTTATAAATTTACCGAAAAAGCTAAATCATATCGAGTACATGGAGTTAAGTATAATAATGCATATATTGCATTTACATATGGCACTTCTGGTGCTAACACTTCTTCGTCCTGCTCCATGGGACGGAATGAATCATTGGACCTTTTTCCACTTTCCAACTCCCATAGGTGTTACGCGATAATTTCTCTTTATCCATAACATCTTCTCGATGTAATTCGATTGATGGACATAAAAATATAATTGACATGATAATTTTAAGTTGGCAGAGACAACAAATTAGTCTCATGTAGATCTTTGATCTTGAACTCAAATTTCAACAATTGAGTTTCTCTTACTTGATTTCTTCAGGAGTTCAAATCAAGTTCATGTCCTTAAACATAAATTGTAGTAATGGGAATAATCAAAATCAATTATTTTTCACATATTCTCTTCCGGAGCAATTACTCACTTAGGATATTATCATATTCTTCCGGAATATTTCAAGCCTTAATTTAAGTAAATGTCTCAGCCCAACTAAGTTTATGTTCCGTGGTCTGGAACTAATTGTTTCGGGGAAACATAGTCCTTTAGGGACTTTCATATAAATATTTGTATCTAGATCCCCGTAAGATACTTTGTGACCACGAATTTAATAACATTCACTATGAAAGAGTATACCTCTTTAAAATCAATCTCAGGTTGCTGAGGAAATCCTTGAACTATGAGATGAGTCTTCGAGCTCCCAATCTCATTTGCCGATAAATCATTGTACTATGACACTAGGCCAAAACACGACACTGGCGACGGAAATTTGCGACGAAAATGACTCATTTGCGACGAAAATTGCATGTTTGCGACGCAAAATATTCGTCGCAATGATGGTCCAAAATCGTTGCTCTGTGTCTCGTCGCAAATACTGCGACGAAATTGTTTTTCGTCGCTCCGTATGCAACGAAACGGTTAAATCGTCGCAATATTTAGATTTTCCTAGAATATTCATTTTATTTTCTATTGCGACGATACATACTCTTTTCGTCGCAATATATTGCGACTTTAAAGTCATAATCGTCGCAAATAATTTAGATTTTTTGCGACAAAATATTTGATTTCGTAGATACACTAAAGTCAATTTGCGACGATAGTGGATCCATAATTCGTCGCATATCTGTAGCTATTGCGTCGAAATATATTTGGTCCCAAAATAAATATTTTTTCTTTTGCGACGATTTCAATTTTTAGTCGCAACTGCTACTGCTATTTTTTTTTTTTTCTTAAATCAGATTTTTTTTTTCTAATAAAAAATTAAATATGTACATCAATTGCAATAAATAAAATTAGCTATTACATCAAATACCAAAACACATTAAAATATAAGTCTTACATTAAAAGTAAATATTAAAGTAACACACAAATATGAATTCAAAAAATACATAAACTCAAAATAAAGTCGTACATAAGAAAAAGAAAAAAAATTAAGTCGCACACAAACATGAATCCAAGTAAGACATAAACGAGAATTAATCCTTGTTTTGCGCCCACACGTTTAATCCCAACTCCTTTGCACTTCCTCAACACTCTTTCATAAACTAATGAGTTGGCCGTACTTTCGTCACTTCCACCAAGTCTACACTCTTCTTAAACTTTCTTCAATTCAGCCTAAACAACTTAAGTGCACAAGTTAAACCCAAATTTCGGCGGCATAACGACTAAAATACAAACATACAAAAAAAATACCCTTATCAATATACAATAACCAACATATCCAAAAAATACATAAATCCATATATATCAACTACTAATTCAACATATCAACACTGTGCTTGCATATCAACATATCAATGGACAATCAAGTAATAGATTGGAACTACGCCATATATACATAAATTTTAAAATAAATCCCAACTTAACATTCAACAAAAAAGAGCAAACATGGATAATTGGGATACTAAAATTGAAGTATTAAAAATATTGTGCTTACAGAAATAGCAAGTTGGTCGGGAGTAGCTGTCCCTGTAAACGGTTGTTCCATATCATCTCTTCACTAGTGGATGACCCCATTGCTTGTAATGAATCAATGCCCATATAGGCTTTCTTATAATCAACCACTGTAGGAATTTTACTAAATTTGTTAAATTGTAATAATAAATTACAAAGTAATTAGACATTTTAAATCTTAAAGAAATAAAACTCATAGTAACAATCACTTACATGTTTATAGGACCAAATATTGATACTAGTTCGACCCCAATGATGGTCTGTTGCAGCTGCCTTTCGTGAATCCTTACGTTTACTAAACTGGACTCTGAACATAGAGCACATTAATAGACTACAATACATACGAATATCCTCAGTTAATATTAAAAGTACAATTTACCTTCCATTTACCTCCAAGATTAGACATATAATGAAATTGCTCACATAATTCCTGCCCACATATCACCACTGATCCTTGATGAAAACTAATCAACTAACATATTTACAAAATTCTATATTAAGCTAATAACTCGGCAAAAATATTGATGCAATTTCTTAGATAACTAATAGGAAAGTCAAAATCCATGTACTGTTGGAGATTGAAATCAATGAAAATTAAAGACACATGCCAAGGTATAAGCGATTATGCCTTCCAGATTGTTCAAAATATTGTTTTTTTTTTAATATTAGACTCACATCACATTCACAACCATATACTGATACAATCATCTTCAATCAAACAACAACAAACCCAATTCACTTAATGGAGATATTTATTGGAAAAAGAATGGAGAAAAGCACTAACGTATATATTGTGGAGAGATATATGTGGGCGGCGGAGTGTGGCGACGAAGTGGGCATCGGAGTGGGCATCGGAGTGTGGCGACGAAGAGACACCGCCGTATTGGGCTGCGGGGTAGGGGCTGCTGAAGTGAGACGACAGAGTGGGCGGCGGAGTGTGACGCCGCCTCAGTGGGCTGCGGCTGGAGCTCGACGGCGGAGTGGGCGGCAGAGTATCACGCTGCCGGAGTGGGCTGCGGGATAAGGGCTTATGAAACTCGACGGTGGTGTGGGCTGTGGAGTGTGACGCTGCCTGAGTGGGCTGCAACTGAAGCTCGACGACGGAGAGGGAGGCAGAGTGTGACGCTGCCGGAATCGGCTGCGTGATAGGGGCCGTTGAAGCTCGACGGGAGAATGGGTAGCGGTCGCCGGAGGGGCCACCGGATTTGTGCAGCAGTCAAGGAGATAAATTGAGAGGGAAAGACAGGACAAAGACGAAGAAAAAGAATTTGGAGGAGAATCGGCAATTTAGGGTTGAAAATTAAAAAAATTGCCACGTTAACCTAAACATCGTCGCATTTAATTAGAAAAACAATAAATTATTGCGACGTTTTCTCAATCGTCGCACAAAAAGGCGGAATTTTTTCAGAAATTTGATTTTTGCCTACAAAAAAAAGCGCGAAATTTTAATTTTCCAAATTTAATTGCAACTTTTAGATTATATTCGTGCGACGATTCTATGTTTCGTCGCAATTGTATTTTTTATTTATCTAAAATTTTGATTTTAATATGTGACGTATTCATTTTCGACACAAGAATTTCTGAATTTGGAAGATATGCGACGTTACTGTCGAAATCGTCGCAAACTTATGCTTAATAAAATAAAATTTTAATCTTCTCTCTGCGACGATTATCTAGTTTCGTCGCAATCGTGTCAAAATTTAATTTTACGGAGCAACTTGCGGCGTATTTCTAATTTCGTCGCAATTATTTAATTTTATAAATGTTGAAATATTTTTTATAGCGTCGTTTTGATTATTATCGTCGCAACTGATGTATGTAATTTTTTTATTATTAACTGTTGCGACGATTTTTAATTTTCGTCGTTCAGTTGCGACGATTACTGAGAATCGTCGCATATGTTTGAAGTTAAATTGGATCTTAAACTCATTGCGACGTTTTTGGTACAATAACGTCGCAATACTGCGACGAAACTTGAATCGTCGCAAATAAAATCGTCGCCAGAGTGCAGTTTTGGCCTAGTGTGAGATGAGTCTTCTGGCTCCAAATCTTGTTTGAGCTATGAGATGAGTCTTCTGGCTCCCAATCTCGTTTGAGCTACGAGATGAATCTTCTGGTTCCCAATCTCATTTTATTCCTTGAGCTATGAGATGAGTCTTCTGGCTCCCAATCTCGTTTGAGCTATGAGATGAATCTTCTGGTTCCCAATCTCATTTTTTTTCTTTGTGAGTACTCACTTATTTCCCATGGGTGAAATTCAAGGAGGTGTAGGAACTACTGGTCTCTACACTCTTAATTTTATCAAGGAATCAAATTCATCTTGGATTGTTTTTGTTTTCATTTCGGCCATCATCCATTTGTTTACGCTTGTCAATTGATCGAGGTTTTATATCATCACTCGATAAAAAGTTCAGTAGCTACTGTGTTGAGAAGTTTATCATCGATGATCATTTCATCCCAATACCACATCTCATTCATGCATGAATAACTAACCGAGTTTTTTCAATTCACGGGAATGGATATTAATGTCGAGGCGTCCCCCGACTTCGTCTGCAGGACGAATCCATAGTCCGAGATTATTTTATGAGATGGATTAGGTGGGATCACATTTGTACTAGTGCTAACCGGATTCGATTGTTGGGCATTCATCCACTTCCGGGGGTAAGAATCCTTTGGTCACATTGCGCTCCCCCTCTCCTAGGAAGGGAGGCAAGACTAGTTAGCATGGATTGATGGCCTACCCGTAATTTTCCTTCTAGAACATCTATCATTGCAGGCTTATTTGAGATCTCGTCACTTTTTCAAATCAGAGAATGGGTCTAGCATTATTCGTTCTACACGACTTCATATTTTTCTGTAGGAACATTAGTATGGACGTTCTTTTCAGATTTCTAAGTCGTCCCATACGACTTGACGCCGTTCTTCGGGAACGTTACGATGCACATTACTTGCAAATCTATATTTTCATCCCACACGACTTCACGTCGTTCTTCAGGAACATTAGTATGGATGATCTATTAATCTATGTATCAATTCTCTGATGTAGGGGATCTTGATGAGACATTGTGGGGTCGTCTCACACGACTTCACGCCGTTCTTCAGGAACGGTAGTGTGAACGTTCTTTCCTCCCCCTAATGGCGGGAAGACAGTCTCATCAAAGTGATAGTCCGCAATTAGAGCGGGTAAGAGATTACATGTCTAAGGTTGTAAATTTTAGTTGAAGATGGTGATACATAGTCCACATATATCTCCTTGGATTACCTCCAAGAAATGAATTGAATCATTATATGTATGTGCGTATGCTGACATATAATCAAATTACTTAATTTCGAGCAATCGACAACTTATGCTTCTGGCATAACCGTGTCGACAATTCCTCTAATTTTCCCAATGTACGCTTTTGGCCGTACATGTTAGAGATGATGCACATATATTCGATTTCTTGTCTTTAATGGTTTCAACATAATAACCATTAGCTCAAATATCTTTAAAGTTTTAACAACGTTCTACTGGAACGTGGAGAAAAATGAGCTAGTTTAATGGGCAAAATTGTGCCATGAGATACATAATTTGGACATTATCATAACCATCTATCAAAACTACATGTGCCTCATTTAGTTATCAAAGAGGTCTTGCAACAAATAGACATGTAATTAATAAAGTACGACTTATCTCTCAGGATAGTATGTGTTGCCGCACTATCTACCAGACATTTACCCACACATGTCATGTCTAGAGAGTTATATAAATTTAATCACATATATTCAGTACTTCAGGTACTAGATAAATTCATCAAGCAAACACCAATGAATAACATAATAATTAACTTAGAACATACAGTGACATAAATATATGATCTAGAGTATAAACTAAACATAATCAAAATATGAATATAGTTCATAACATGAGCATATGAAGTAAGATGATTGAAATTCAATAAACTAATAAAGCCGAGTAATAAACTAAACATAATGCATGAAATCAACAGTTCAATCATATCCCAATATGGGTTATTTGGTCAGATGTGCCCAAGTATGGAAGCTGAGTGATGCGCTATACATTGAAAACATTTACCTCTACCAACTCAGTATATGCTGGTGTATTATTATTTGTATCTCCAGCCCCAACGTTCTTCGCACTTCAGGTGCGCGACCAATGCTTAGATCCACCATATATAAAACATATGTGTATGTTCTGATTTTTGAGCTCTATTGGGATTTTAAAATTCATATACAAATCGTTTATGAATTGACTTGTTCCTTGCTTCAGGCAAGTGTATTGTCTTTTAGTAATCAAAACGACTAGCCAGGGTATCCCATTCTTTATGCGGACCCTCGTTTGATGAATAGTCCAGACGAAGGACTTCATCTAATTATCTCGTAATCAGAAACATAATCTCAGCCTTCTAGGCTTTACCTAATAAATTATCCTCGAAAACAACCATTCTCAATTGCTCACTAAGCGTATGGATCTTAACATCCATTCTCCAACTAATATAACTTTCATCAAATAAATTAAGTTGGGTAAACTTGAGTTTGCTCATGTGTTTTATCTCAAATCAAATACAATAAGGAGTATTATTGTTTTATGGGAATGTACCCTCCATAAACAATTTCATGAATATTTTGCACATATTAGAACTTCTGGTCTAATAATTCATATACCACATGTTCATACACATTTATGGATTACATACGATAAACCATAACGACGAACGAAATATTTTTTTACCATTTTCATATCACAAAATTACATATGGCAGATGGATCAATTAAATAGAATTCTCATTAGAGATGGACCAAAATATTCATGCAACTAAGACTTTGTAAATTGTCAAATATATAAAATATAACATGCTAAATAATATAAACAATATATATAGCATGTACAATCTCATATAAATTCCACGAACTACTTCTGAAATTATTCCGGTAGATACTCATGAATTAACTAAATAGATCCATAATACTATCAAGTATCAGCAGTGCATTAGATCATCTTAAAATCAAATGACCAAGTTATTGTAGCAAAATTTTCTAACAATTCATGCAATATAAATTCAACCAAGAAAAACAAATTCTATTAATATGGTTACAATCACGTTCAGTAAGAAACATAAACAATTTCACATTCATCATCAAATATATTCACCCCTCATTCTACAGTGCATATTTATTCATAAACTTCTTAGTGCCACTGTATTCTAAATATTATGATAAAACATTCATAATACAATTTCATATCAAATCCTCGAAACATGGAATAAACCAGCAAGATATTATAATCCTTTGACAATATACAATCACACATTTATCGTCGCTAACCATAAAATAATTTGCTACACCACATACCAAAAAACAATCATTGTGATATTTATACCATACTATAACATATTAAGCATGCTTCCAATAATTACGATTTACATCATATTTTGAAATTATCCACGATATAAATGAAGTAATAACTTGAAGATAAATATGTATTTCATGCATTTCATGCCATTAAATAGATCTAGTGCATCTCTTACGAAATCGAAATTGCAAGGGATTACGGCATACTTGAAACGCTTAAACCCAAATGTTGAAGAATTTATTGTATTCTTTGAACAAGATTACCATTTCACGAACGAACTCGAATCACAAGTTCTTCAAGCATCCGCGTGCCAAAAATGGTTCATTTTTCACGAGCACCTGAATCACAAATTCTTCAAGTATCCTAGTCCCACGAACGATTTTCTTTCCACGATCACGACGAGCATTTCGTGCTGATAACGTGTTGTAAAATGGCCTATTTATCTAGCTCTTTGGTTTGTGTTTGTGGAAATACATAAGAATGTAAATAACAATAATGAAGAGAGAATGAGAGAATACATGCAAGTAAACAAGATCCGTAGAGAGAAAATTGTGGGTATTTAGGGGAGGGGAGATTCTCATTTATATAGGTGTAATCCACCGAAAGTTACAAAGGAGTTATATAGGAGTTACAACCACTACAATGTGTGGGGATAACGGGGTAGTGGGAAGTTGAGAATCTATAGTGGAATATGGAGGTTACAACCTCTCATGTGTTAGGATAGGAAAACCCACTTTTCCATATTATTTACAACACAATTCAATTTTTTAAATTTTCAAAAAAAACCCCAAATATCTTCAACACTCTCCTACACACCATCTCTGGCTTCTTCCTCGTCGGAAAACATCAACCTCTCCTACCCAACGACCAACGCCACTCGCAATACATTCAGACCCGCAATTTCCATTGCCTCCTCCTCCTCCGCCGCCAGCATCTCCTTCCAATCCCTGACAGAGGAGTTTGGGTTGGGGGTGGTGGGGGAGAGGGGTGTGACGGGGAAGACGAAGATAGTACTACTCTAGTATTCTATATATTTTCTTTTCTTATATCTTTTTCTGGTATTTGTTTTCACTTATATTATTTGCTGAGTTGGGTATTTTTTGGAGCAAATGGCAAAGAGGATATGACAATGGACTTAAATGCACACTGGTCCGAAAAAAAATAGTATTTCAAATAAACCCATCTTCATGTCTTTACTCTAAAATAACTTCCATAATATATTTTTTAGAGGTAATATGCTAAGAGCCCCTCAAATCAAACCTAATTTGAACTAAATGACAACCTTAAATTTAATCTTTTAATTAAATCTCTATTTTCAAATAATATATGAGCCACATCCTTTAATTTTTTTTAATTCCTAGTTTGCCCTTATACCCTAAATATAATATCTATATTCACGTTTCTCCAACTTATCAGATTTATTTTCTCTTATTTTCTTTTCTCTCTTCTCTCTCGTTCTCTCCATCTCGTTCTCTCCCTTTCGTTTTTTTTCCCTCTCTCAATCTCTATCTCCCAACATCGATCTCGCTCCTCAATAATGGTTGGGCTGGTGACGGCGGCTATGATCGGTGGACTATGGTGGCGGAAAACAACAGATCTACAAATTCCGACGATGGATCGAGAGGGTTTGGTGGAGGCGGCAATGGCAGGTGGAGACAACGGCGGCCGGTGAAGGCACATCGGCGAGTTGAGGCGGCGCCCGTCGGTGGCCGCCGGTGAAGGCGGTGGCGGTGGGTGGGGGTCGGCGGGTGGAAGGTGTGGTGGCGGTTGTGAGGGCAGGGCTCTGATAAATATTATGGAAAGTATTTTTTGACTAATTAATTGGATCTAATTTCCTCGTGTTTTGAAAGATTTTGCTTGATTTGGGTTGTTCAAATGTCAGATCTAGGTTTTCTCAAGTTGGTAGGTGATTATAGCCGCGACGGCTGCGAGCGTGGGTTGTTAGGGTTGGCGGCGGCTTCTAGGGTTTGCGACGGCTAGGAGTTTTTCGTGGCTAGGGTTTGGTAGTAAAACATAGTACAGTGTAGTATACTATTACACCGTAGTATACCATAGTACACAACTACACTATAGTATACTACAATACGTCGTAGTATACCATAGTCTACTACAGAAAAATTAAAAAATACGTAAATTGAAATTAAAAAAAAATAAAAAAATAGTATTTTTTTTTTTTTTTGTAATTCTGAATATTATGTAGAAAAAAAGAAGGAAAAAATAAAGAAATTTTTATAATAGTGTATAAAATGCTAAAATGAATAACGAGAAAAATGAAAACAAACGAATATTCTGAAGAAAAAAAATATTAGATGAAAATATGAAAATATTAAATGCACGATAAATAAAATGATAAATGCAATTTGGAATTTACTTAATGAATATTTCGAATTTGTGAGTGGAGGGCATTTTTGGAATGAATTTTATAAAGGATGTGAAGCAAATGTTTAGTTAGACTTGTCATTTAGTTCAAATAAGTTTTGTCACGAGGGACCTATATCCTAAGACCCCTATTTTTTATCAATTCCATCAATTATACTCTAACTTCCTTAATATTACACATTGACCTCGGATTTAAACAAATATATCACATTAACCCCCATTTTAATAAGTATTTTTTTTATTTTTTTTTATTTTTTTTCCGGCCGATTAACCGTCGTTCACCGGTGTTGATTTTTTTTTTAAAATTTTTTTTATCTTAGAAAAAAATATTTTAATTAATATTACTGAATTGGCTGTTAAATTACTGTCTCAGACAGTAATATTACTGTTTGGAACAATAATATTATGAATATTATTTTCCCAAACATAATATTACTAATATTATTGTCACAAACAGTAATATTATTACATGAGACAGTAACATTACGGTCGGAGACAGTAATATTACAGTTGAAAACAGCAAAATTGCAGGCCAAGACGATAAAATTAATTAATACAGTAAAATTACTATCTCAGACAGTTAAATTACTGTTGGAGACAGTACTTTTGCAGTCAAGACAGTCACATTAATTAAAATAATTTATTTTACAGCAAAAACAAAATTTAAAAAAAAAAGTTCAATTAACAGTTAAATTACTGTCTTCGACAGTTAAATTATTGTCGGAGACAGTAATTTAGCAGCCACGACAATAATATTAATTATAAAAAAAATTAAGAAAAAGAAAAGTCAATTAACAGTTAAATTATTGTCTCCGACACAGTAATTTTGCAGCCAATACAATAATATTAATTAAAATATTTTTTTTTAAGAAAAAAAAAAACAATTAACAGTTAAATTATTGTCTCTGACAGTTAAATAACTGCTGGAGACAGTAATTTAGCAGCCAAGACAGTAATATTAATTAAAAAAAAATTTAAGAAAAAAAATTAGAAAAAACAAAGTCAACGCCGGAGACCCGGTGGTCAACGGCGGTTGACCTACCGAAAAAAAAAAAGTCAACGCTGGAAACCGGCGGTCAACGGCGGCTAACCGGCATTATCCGGTGGTGGAGGGTCAAAATTGGTTAATTGGTGAAATTGGGCTAAATTGGGATGTAAATCATGAAATTGGGGGTAATTTTGGTATATATAAAAGGATTTTCCTTATTTGCAAATAAGTTTGAATGAGCTGGAAATATTTGAAGGACAAAAAAGTTGGATGTCCATTTTTTAATTAAGTGCTCTTGTCATGGGCCTCTTTGCCATTTGCCCATTTTAAGGGGAAATTATAGTTTTGACCCCTCAAGTTTGCACAGATTTCACATTTGATCCCCATGTTCACAAAAAATACATTCGGTCCCTCATGTTCCTATAATTTAACATTTTTTGTCTTTTCCGTCAATCTATCGTTAGTCCGTTAGTTAAGGCAGTGATGGGCACACGCTTGATTCCGTTAGTTTTTAACGTGAAATTCATGGAAATGACTAAATGTATTGATTTTTACAATATGCACTATATTTGACGTTTCTCGCGGGGCCATTAATGCTATCATAGACGAAGATTTATAAATCTTATATAAAATATGTAAGAAATGTTAGGAGAGTCATGTCACCTCTTAGCTCTATGTTTTCTCCACCATTGCCTGAAACTAATAGTATGTTAAAACCCTAACGGAATAACTTATCCAATGCATTATTCCGTTAGGGTTTCTGACAATGTTTCAGGGGGTGATTGTAATTACCGGTACTATAAAGACCTTAAAGTTATCTTAGAATACCTCAGAGGTGTAGGTGTAATTTACCCTACTTTTAATTAGGGGTAAATTTGTCATTCGTTCTAAGTCGACTGTCAAATACCATATAAGGGGTAGTGTGCTTTGTCAAATACAATATAGGGGTGTTTTTGCTAAAAAAAATTAACACGGTGACTTCTTCGGCAATTCAAGATGACGCAAGGGTGGTTTTTGCAATTATAAATAAAAAAAATAAGTGAATATATATGATTAAATATTTTAAATAAGGGCAAATTGCTCAAGTTACCCCTTAAAAAACATTATCTTTTTGCACGTTGTCCCTTTAAAATTTTATTTTTCTTGCACAATGCACACCAAAAATTGGCTTATGGGACAAAGTGTAATCAAAATAATATTTTGAATGAAGATTATCCAGTTTTTGAATTTTTAGAGGCGGGAAGTGCGAAAATGAGAAATTTGTAGGGGCTGAAGTGCATTTTGTCCTTTAAATAAAGTAATAAACTAAAATGAACTTTTCTCCTTTTCTAAAACTCCTGATTTTTTGTGTCAATTAAACCAACAGGTATTTAGAGAAAATATTTATTAAATAAATCATCTTACAATTTTAGCAATCTCTTTTAGTTTTCTACCAGTTTATGTTTGTGATATTCTTTTTCTCTCAAGAAATCCTGAACTAACATTCTTTCAATTTACATATTATTCATTCATTTTAGGTTAATCATATATATATCAGTTGTGAATTGAAACGGTGAACAAAGACAGAATATTCCTTCACCGGAATTTAAAGCGTGGAATTATCGAAGCCCGACGCATTCTAGGCATGTGATTGGTCCTCGAGCACATCCGTTTGCGCCTCAAACGACCTGACATGAAGGTGTACGTGGGAGATGCCCGAGTTGCTCGATTAAAACATATTTTGTTTTTTTTATTGAGAAACACCAACAAGTGAAGGAATTCATATTTATGTGTTTATGGTCATAAGATGAGTTTGATTTCAAGATCTTGTTATTTACTTTAGGCATAATAATTTAATAAAACTATAACAATTGGTATCATACCTTCCTTGGGTCCAAGAAATTAAATATGATCCGACAAGCAAAATTTTAAGACTTAGCCCAATGAAAATAATCCCAACCTAGATATTTTGTAGTAATTATTTGGATTTTTGAAGTATTCTAGAGAACAATTCTTAATAATTAGATAAGATGATCGCAACCTTCCATTGAGGATGTGGAATAGTATAAATAGGAAAACTTCATTTTTAACCATTAAAATAATTTGAAAAACATTCCAGCAGTACAAGTACGCTCGAATGGGGAAGAACTAATTTGGAGATTCATCTGATTAGTTTGGTCTAATCTGATTAGTAAAATTATGGGCATTCATCTCATATAAAAAATGGATTGGATATTGTTTTTCCTTACCTCAACTCAAACGGTGAAAAACCAATTCGAAAAAAGAAAAAAAATACTCAAATTGGGGAAAATTAAAGAATAAGAACCCACCAAATTAAGAGAAGTGAGGACCACCATTGACCTTCAAAGCACCGGATTCAGAGCACTTGAGAATTTGCCCCATTCCTCGTCGTATGTTTTCTGTGTTCTTTCTTTTTTTTTTTTTTTTTTTTTTTTTTTTTTACTTTTTTTTCTTATAAAATTATAAATATAATATTTGTTGACAAATATAAAATTGGGCTTTGACTGGGCTTAGGTCCAACAGTAAGTGGGCTAAATTTGTGGGTTTTTTTTTATTTTATTTTTTTCTAACTTGGTACCCGGATAGAATTTCTAATACCCGGACCCGACTCGATTTGTGAGCACCGGGTACCCGAACCCGATTAGTTAAAAAATTACCCGATCCGATTGGGTAAAACCCGACCGGTTCGAATCATAACCCGAATAACCCGATCCGAATGCCCACCCCTACCTTGTCCTAAAGAGAGGGGAGCTCCGGCAACTCTGTCCGAGTGCCATTATTTGTTCAGAAGATTTCAAAGAGGCCCTTTACCTAGTATGCAAGAATGTGCTAAATCCTTAAATCTGATTCATCGTTCGTTATTTTCGGTTTATTTATTTATTTATTTTATTATTATTATTGTTATTTTTTATTATTATTTTTTCGTTTTTGTTATACTTTTTTTTCTCTACCAGGTATATGAATCGACTATGATATTAATCAGCTGAAACATAGTCGATTGAGGAATTTGCCTACTAAAATCGCAATAGAATAATGAAATCGAATACGAAAATAGTAGTTGAATAATATAATCAATTTCAAAAGTAACAAAAATAACTGTAAGATCGTCATAGACATCCGGCAAGATCATGTACCAGAACTAAACAATGGCAAACAACCTCATAAGTAACAAAAAAAACTAAAAAAAAAATCTCATTTGCAAACATTACTAGTTGGTTGCGGGTTCTTTCATTACCAAACAAAAAATCACAAAAAAAGCAAAACCAATTATTTTAACAAAAAAAATACGAAAACAGTAGTTGATCTACACAATTTTTTACATAAATTCATCAAAAAATAATCAAAAGTACTTCCATAAGTCCACCACCACCAACCGCAAATATAACAATGCCAACAATTATTGACAAAAGTTTACCACCTACAATTCAAAATTATATTTACCGACTAAAATATATTAAATAAAGGAGAAATGGCAAATATGCCCATGACAAGGACACTTAATTAAAAGAGGGACATCCAACTTTTTTGTCTTTCAAATAAATCCAGTCCATTCAAACTTATTTGCAAATAAAGAAAATCCATTTATATATACCAAAATTACCCCCAAGTCATTGAAACCCAATTTAACTCCAATTTCATGATTTACACCCCAATTTAGCCCAATTTCATCAATTAACCAATTTTAACCATAATTTCAGTTTTGACCCCAATTTTGACCCGCCACCACCGGAGACCGCCGGTCGCCGCCGTTGACCGATATTGACTTTTTTTTTTTCCCCAGAATTTTTTTTTTCGGCCGGTCAATTGCCGTTGACCGCGGTCTCCGGCGCTGTTTGTTTTTTTTTTTGTAATAATTTTGTTTTTTCTTAAAAAAATATTTTAATTAATATTACTGTCATGGCTGTTAAATTACTGTCTCCGGCAGTTATTTAACTGTCGGAGACAGTAATTTAACTGTAAATTGACTTTTTTTTTTCTTCAAAAATATTTTAATTAATATTATTGTCTTTGCTACTAAATTACTGTCTCCAGCAGTTATTTAACTGTTGGAGGCAGTAATTTAACTATTAATTGATTTGTTTTTAAATATTTTAATTAATATTACTATATTCGTTGCTAAATTACTGTCTCCAGCAGTTATTTAACTGTCGGATACAGCAATTTAACTGTTAATTGACTTTTTTTATTCTTAAAAAAATATTTTTAATTAATATTACTGTATTCGTTGTTAAATTACTGTCTCCATCAGTTATTTAACTGTTAATTGACTTTTTTTTTTCTTAAAAAAAAATATTTTAATTAATATTACTGCATTGGCTGCTAAATTACTGTCTCCAACAGTAATTTAACCGTCTTAACAATAATATTAATAATATTACTGTTCGGGAAAATAATATTCATAATATTACTGTCTCAAACAGTAATATTACTGTCTGAGACAGTAATTTAGTAGTCAAGATAGTAATATTAATTAAAATATTTTTTTCTAAGAAAATAAAAATTCAAAAAAAAAAAAAAAGTCAACGCCGGAATCTGGCCGGGAAAAAAAATTATTTTCTGAAAAAAAAAATTGGGGGTTAATGTGATATATTTGTTTAAATCCGGGGTCAAGGTGTAATATTAAGGAAGTTAGAGCATAATGGGTGGAATTGATAAGAATTATATTATGGAGGGTATTTTAGACTAAAGACATGGGGATGGGTTTAACTGAGAGACTGTTTTTTTTTTTTTTTTTTGACCAAAATGCATTTAAGTCCCATGTGATGGACATTTTTGCCATTCGCCCTTAAATAAATTTTTACATACAATAATCGATTACTAAAATTCATGTCAGAACAAAAAACATACAAACATTGAATTCAAATATCAAAACCAAGTTAGAGGATGTTTACCACCTGAAACACGTGAATTAATTTCACAATGTGTTTTTAACTTTTCTTAATTTCTAAACTAAATCTTAGTTAGTGGGCTTAGTAGGGTTAAGTAGTGCTTAGTGGATTTAATTATGGGATTTATCTTAACTTCCTAACTAACCCACTAACCCATTATCTTGAGTGCTCTTGTGGTTGGTTTTCTTGCAGATCATGGGCTGAAGAGTGGAAGCTTGGCAAGTCTATAAATACCAAACTCAAGACTCAAGATTATGACAGATTTCGAGGAAAACAAAAAATAGAGCTGAAGTTTTAATCTCGAGAATTTTAGTGTGTTTTCTAGGATCTGTTGTACGTACTATTTATAAGTACATTCTTTGAAATCTAGAATTTTTGATATCTTTCTTTTAGTATCTAGATTTGGTTGTAAGAGTGATCTTGAAAAAGATTCACTCATAAGGAAGAAGTTTTCGCACTCTTTTGTTTGTATTCTTGGAATACTGATTTTAATATATTTTTCCGTCCTGTAAAGGACAAGTTCACAAGTCTTTACTTGTGAACATTTTTAACTCTGAGTATTGTCCTTTAATCTTTATATTTCCGCTGCATGTTGTCTCAAGTGTCATAACATTTTAGATAACATCTCTGTATAATACGAATTCGGGACCATAAATTCTTTCAATTGGCATCAAGAGCCAACACTTGACGTATACTAAGTGTTTGTTCCTATTTTCTTTACAGAAACGAATTCGTGATGGATACTCAGATGACTGCTTCTATGCGACCTCCTGTACTTGATGGCACGAACTACACCTACTGGAAAGTCAAGATGAGGGCGTACATCAAAGCCATTGATGAGAGAGCATGGAGATCTATTCTCACTGGATGGAAGCCACCAACTATCACAGATGTGGACGGAGATGTTTTTCCAACTCCAGAATTACGGTGGACACCAGACGATCTATCAAATGCTAATCAAAACTCAAAGGCGTTAAATGCAATTTTCAATTCAGTAGATTTAACAATGTTTAAATTAATCTCTGTATGCACTTCTGCAAAGGATGCTTGGGAAATTCTTCAGCTACATTGTGAGGGATCAGATAGTGTCAAAAGAACCAAGCTCAGATTACTCTCTTCCAAATTTGAGAGACTGAGAATGGAGGAAACTGAAACAATTTCTCAGTACAATGAGAAGCTGATTGACTTGGCTAATGAATTTCAATCCTTAGGTGGTCCTTTGAGCAACGAGACACTAGTGAATAAGGTATTGAGAACTCTTCCAGAAAGGTTCAGCATGACGGTTACTGCTATTGAGGAGGCTAAAGATACATCATCTCTACGGCTGGACGAATTAATAGGAAGTCTCAAGTCCAGAGAGATGAACTTCGAAGATCAAAGAAAGGAGAAAGGAAAGGCTATCTCAAATGCACTCCAGGCAGAATTAGAGAAGGAAGATGTTGCTCCGGAATATGATGATGATGCAGAAGAATGCCTCAATAATGTGGCATTTCAGATTCAGAAATTCAATAGGGCGTTCAGACGAAGTGGAATCAAGCCCAGGCAGTTATTCTCAGAAGGGTCTCCACAAAATCGACAAACTCAGCCCCGGAACAGATCTATTCCACAGAGAACATTTCCTCAAACACCTTCTCAAAACAATTTAAAAAATTCTTCTTTTATTCGTTCAAATTCTGAACCACCTAACTTGGATCATATTAAATGCAGGGCTTGTTCAGGATTTGGACATTATGCTAATGAATGTGCAAATACCTTGAGAAGGAGAGGAATGAGTTTGATTTGTGCTGTCAGTGATGAGGAGGAAGAACAACCTGAACAGACAGAGGAACAGCAATCCTCTAAACAAGCTCTTTCTGTCAGATATCTTACTGGAAGTTCCACTGAAACAGAATCCCAAAGAGTCTCCCTGGATGCTGCAACACTTTCTGAAACACTTTCAATTTGTGAGTTAAATACTGATCAATATACATGTTTAAACTCTATTTCTGTGAATGCAGCAGAATCCAGTAATGAAGCAGTCAGTGATGATGAAGAAATGTATAAAAAGCTGATCAGAAACTTGGAGAATAAGACTCAAGCTCTAGATGCAGCCAACAAGGAAAATTCCTCCCTCAAAGAAACAATCACACATTTGGAGGTTGGAATCACCAAGAAGGATCTTGAACTGGCAAAAGTGAAAGAAGAACTCAAAAAGGCAACTCTAGCAATCAAGAGGATGAACACTGGCACAACTAAGCTCGAAGAGATTGTGTCAATGGAAAAGCACTACAAACATGAAGGGCTAGGGTTCAAAAAACAAATGAAGCCAGTTAAGAAGAAAGAAATTGTCTTTGTAAAAGAGAAGGGTGCAAACAGAAAGGATTGCAGGAAGTCCACAGTCACCACTCCAGATTCCAGAATAAGAGGTTATGTTTGTCATTACTGTTTCTCACCAGGACACATTCGTCCATTTTGTGAAAAACTCAGCAGTGACAAAATGTTGTATAAAATAAGCCACAACACTTCAAGGAACACTTCAAAGAAAAAGGTAGAATCTACCAAAAAGGAGTGTAAAATATGGACTCCCAAAGGTAAATTTTTGTGCAAAGCAGTATACACCTCCTTAAATGCTAACATTTCAGGTTCATGGTACTTTGATAGTGGATGCTCTAGGCACATGACTGGAACAAAGGAATTTCTATCAAACTACCACACACTTAATGGAGGACGTGTAACCTATGGAGGAGGAGCTAAAGGCAAAGTGGTTGGACGTGGAACACTCAGTATTGAGGGGCTTCCAAAACTCTCAAATGTTTTACATGTTGAAGGATTGGGGTCAAATCTCATTAGTATCAGTCAATTGTGTGATGATGATCTACGTGTAGAATTTGATAAATACTGTTGTTCTGTGTTTGATAATCAAAATCATTGTGTACTTACAGGTTCCAGATCAATGGATAATTGCTATCAAACAGGTGACACCATCTCATGCAAGAGTTCAAGAGTAAGTGAAGTAGAGCTGTGGCACCAGAAACTAGGACATACAAACTTCAAGAATCTGAAGCTGCTCAACAAGTACAATGCCATAAGAGGAGTACCAGATCTCAAGATCAAGGATATTCCTATATGTGGAATGTGCCAGAAGGGAAAGCAAACCAGAGTACCACACAAAGTGTTGCAACACGTTGGTACCACTATTTGTTTTGAACTTGTACATATGGATCTTATGGGTCCTATAGAGGTAGAAAGTCTAGGTGGTAAAAAATATGTCTTTGTATGTGTTGATGATTTTTCAAGATATACTTGGGTGTATTTTTTGAGAGAAAAATCAGACACCTTTGAAGTTTTCAAAAATTTGTACAGGTTAGTTAGAACTCAATTTCAAGTTTCTGTTCGTAGGATAAGATCTGATCATGGAAAAGAATTTGAGAATGCTTTATTTTTTGCTTTTTGTAATAAAAAGGGAATAAAGCATGAATTTTCTGCTCCAAAAACTCCTCAGCAAAATGGCATTGCTGAAAGGAAAAACAGAACTATTCAGGAAATGGCTAGGGTGATGATGAGTGCAAAAAATTTGTCTAAAAGGTTTTGGGCTGAGGCTGTCAACACAGCCTGTCACATCTCAAACCGTGTGTATCTAAGATTAGGATCTATGATGACTTCATATGAAATTCTTTATGGTAAGAAACCTAATCTAGAATACATGCATGTGTTTGGGTGTGTCTGCTATGTTCTAAATGATAGAGATCATCTAGCTAAATTTGATTCAAAAAGTGATTTGAGCTTGTTTATGGGATACTCTAATAACAGTCATGCTTATAGAGTATACAATCTAAGAACTCGAACCATTATTGAATCTGTAAATGTGGTATTTGATGACTTTGCTGATCTCCGCAGTAAAACAGCTGAAGATGAAGTTGATGACTTGATTGCTGAAAGGGAAACAACGGAAGAAGACACTTCTGCCACAGAAAGCCCAGACACAAACAGTCCAGTCTTAAGAGAAGAAGGTGCTGAACCAAGTGTCACCACATCTGACTCAACACATCCTACAGAGACTGAGTTGCAACCAACCCTAGATGTCTGCAGAAAGGAACCATCAAGCAGAATCCAGAAAAATCACCCATCAACTCAAGTAGTGGGTGATATCTTTGGTGGAATAAGAACCAGAAGAAAAGAGAGAGTGAACTACAGAGATATGGTAAGATTTGCTAATTTATCTTCTGAATGTGCACTAACTGGAACCACTTGTTTTGTGTCTTCAGTGGAACCCAGGAATATTGCAGAAGCTCTAAAGGATGAATTCTGGGTAAATGCAATGCATGAAGAGTTGAATCAATTCATCAGAAATGATGTGTGGTACTTAGTTCCCAGACCAAGCCATGTAAATGTGATAGGGACTAAGTGGATCTTCAAAAACAAAACTGATGAAAAAGGTACAGTTGTTAGAAATAAGGCTAGGTTAGTAGCACAAGGATACACTCAAATTGAGGGTATAGACTTTGATGAGACTTTTGCTCCAGTAGCTAGAATTGAATCTATTAGATTACTTCTTGCTATAGCCTGCTTTCTTAAAATCAAACTGTATCAGATGGATATCAAAAGTGCATTTCTGAATGGGGTTTTAAATGAGGAAGCATATGTTGAACAGCCAAAGAGTTTTGAAGATTCTGCCAAGCCTAATCATGTTTTCAAGCTTAAGAAGGCACTGTATGGTCTTAAACAAGCTCCTAGAGCATGGTATCAAAGACTCACTGACTTCTTACTTGAAATACAGTTCAATAGAGGGGAGGCAGACAGAACCCTATTTGTTAGAAGAACTAATAATCATATCATTATTGTTCAGATATATGTTGATGACATTGTTTTTGGCTCTACTTGTGCTAACCTTTTACAGTCTTTTGTAGATTCAATGTCTCACACTTTTGAAATGAGTATGGTAGGGGAGTTGAATTACTTCTTAGGACTCCAAATCAAACAGACAGGTGAAGGAATGTTTGTGAATCAGAAGAAGTATGCTCTCAACCTGGTCAAAAGGTTTGAGTTGGAATCAGCCAAGCACATGAAAACTCCAATGGGTTCCAGCCAAAAACTGTCTAAGGATGATGTTGCAGAAGATGTCGACAACACTCTCTACAGAAGCATGATTGGAAGCCTTCTGTATCTAACAGCAAGCAGGCCTGACATTATGTTTAGTGTTTGTGTGTGTGCCAGATATCAAGCAAATCCCAAGGTCACCCATCTTAAAGCTGTGAAGAGGATTATTAGGTATGTTGCAGGTACAGTAGACTTAGGGATTCAGTTTTTCAAAGACACAAATACAAACTTGATAGGCTTTAGTGATTCTGATTGGGCTGGGGATATTAGTGACAGAAAAAGCACATCAGGTGCATGTTTCTTTTTGGGGAATAATCTAGTTTCTTGGTTTAGTAGAAAGCAAAACTGTGTATCTCTTTCAACAGCTGAATCAGAATATGTAGCTGCTGGAGGGTGTTGTGGTCAACTAATTTGGATGAAACAAATGTTGGGAGATTATGGGTTAACCAGTGATACCCTGACCATATATTGTGATAATTCAAGTGCTATTGACATTTCAAAAAATCCCGTTCAACACTCACGAACTAAACACATAGATATTAAACATCATTTTATTCGTGATATAGTTGAGAAAAATATAGTGTGCTTAAAGTACATTCCTACAGAAGATCAGCTGGCTGACATCTTTACAAAGGCATTAGATTATGAGAGGTTTTCAAAACTCAGAAAATCTCTCGGGATGTGTACTCAATAAACATGTCCTGAAACGTGTTGCAGCACCTCATCAAATATCTTAAGCTGCAACACAATTTACTGAAGCATTAGCTTCATTAAATAATGACTTCACTGTGATGTATTATTTTCTAAATCAGTAACTGGAAGTCTTTCACCTTGAAACGTGATCATGCTTCATGTAAACATTTAGACAAATAATTACACTCACATAAGTCAAACTCCTCTATTTTGATAGTCATATCTTAGTAACTGAGGAACCTTCAAACTGAACACTTGATCATGTTCCATGTGAATTGTTTGACTTGAAAATAAGAGTTTATATATATATATATATTATTATAAAAAAAAAAAATAAATAAATAAATAAATAAATAAAAATAAATAAAAATAAAAATAAATAAAAATAAAAATAAAATATATATATATATATATATATATATATATATATATATATATATATATATGTATAATAATAAATATATAAATATACAGATATAATAGTATCTATGCCTGTCAGCAAATTTTTCTCACTATTAATCATTAATAAATGTATTTTTCTATTATTTGTGAATATTTCTTGAGTGCTACGGTTTTATTGATTTTTCTCTTTTCATTTTAATTATCCCTATTTATATGGGTCATGGGTACATGGGTTAATTCCTTATTTTCCACTAAGTCCACTCCTTATTGTGCCATGTGTCACGTTTTTATTTTAAACTGCCAAGGAAATTTTATTCTCCTTAATCACACTCTCCCCAAGAAAAACGGACACCACTTCTTCACCTTCTCCACTTCAATTTTTTTCTTTCTTCTTCAGCAAAAATTAGGGCTTATAAATTTCGTGCTTCTTCTCACAAAATTCACACTCAAAAATCAAAAGCACAAAGAAGCAATTTTACTTTATCTACTGTATCATGGCATCCCCACCTAGAAATCCTCCTCCAGCCGTCGATGGTGATGTCCACAACGATGCTGCAGCACCTGTACCAGCAGACCCAAATCTGGCCATCATCGTTCATCCAATCAACTTTGAAGCTGTTCCTATCAGCTACATTGAGCCCGGCGACGAGCTGAACCCGATTGACCCAGACAACTTTGATTTTGTGGGTCCCTCTTCCACCGCCGGAAGATTTCCAACGCGCCGGTCAAAGCGCACGAACCCTTTTCCAGATCTGAACACTGCGGTGCCACAACGCCGAAGAGGAGAAAACTCTCCCCGGAGAGGAAGCAGAGGTGGAAGAAGAGGAAGCAGAGGTGGCCGTACTCCAGTCCAGTCAAACCCACGAAGAGGTCTTCATCTGGTAGATGAAGAAACTGATGACGAAGCAGGGGATCCTACCTTTGCTGCACCACAGGCTCAAGCCTTGTCCTCCAGCTCCTCTGAGTCTTCATCCAACAACTCACCTTCCCCAGCATCAACTCAGGGGGAGACGTCACAGCCCAGCATGGCAACAGCAGCCTCTCAACATTCAGTTCCTGAAAGTGTTGCTGCACCTAGTTCAGAAGGTGTTGCTGCACCTGTCTCTGAAGGTGTTGCTGCACATGCTCCAGAAGATGCTGCTGCACCTACTGTTTCAGCAAATGTTCCTCAGAATGCTACTGAGGATGCTGCCCCTTATCAGGATGAAGAAATGCCTGATTTCTCTGGAATGTCATCAGCAGAGCATGTAGACATTCCATTTGTCGATGCTCAGGAGTTCACCACTACAGAAGAAACTCCATCAGCACCTCAGGGAGATCCTCTGGAAACCCTGGCAGAAGCAGCAGCTCAAGCAGATACAATTCCTCCTCAGGCTGAAGAATCAGAGAAAAGTGAAGACAGTTGGGAGGTTCCACTAGCTACTTTTCGCAAAAACTTGTCCTCTTCTGATTCCGACAGTGAATCCTCTGAAGACTCTTCTCAGCAGGAAGAAGGTGTTGCCCCACGTGCTGCATCACCTGAACCAGCATATGTCCCTGATGAGCTTGAAGATTCAGAAGATGATGATTCCTCAGAAGAAGAAGAACCAGACCTGAATGGGAAGAACTTGTCAACCCCTTTTGAGGTAACAAATGCCTTCAGTCCTAATTTCTATTTTGAGTCTGATTCACTGTTGAGTCCTCAAGTCATGAATTGTCATTTCATTGAGGAAAAGAAAATCTCTAAGGAAGAATTTGATAGGCATAGGATAACAGCTTTTCTTCACCAAAGAAAAATCCTTAACCTAGTTGAGATTGCCTGCTCTTATGATCCCTTGGTTGTGAAAGAGTTTTATGCCAATTTGCAAACCTCCTTTTTAAAGAAAAACTCTCCAAACTTTGGCAAAGTTTTTGTGCGCAATGCCATTTATTCTTTTTCTCCCAAAGTTATCAACTCTCATTTACAAACTCCTACTGTGATTGATGAGGATAATTATGGTGATTTTACTGAGATTTGCAAAGTTATTTCTGGAAACCGTTTAAGAAATTGGCCTGCACACCCAAGAAAATTTCAAGTCTCTCAACTCACTGCTTTCTACTCTGTCCTGTTTAGACTCACAGTGGCTAATTGGATTCCATCCAAAAATGTCTCTGTGGTAACTAAGCCTCATGCTGTACTCATGTACAAATTGGGGATGGGTTTACCAGTGGATTTTGGCAAACTGTTCTTTGATACTATTGGTCATCTTGCCCAGAAAATTTCACCCTCCACTCACCTCCCCTATCCTTCTCTCATCTATTCCATCTTACTCTCTCAAAACTTGGGCCAAGATGACTCAGAATATCTTCACACCCCACAAGGCATGATCACTGTGTCTCAAAATTTTCTGAGGGCTCCTCATGTTCAAGATCTTCCCTGGAATGGAGATGATTTTCTCTCAACTGAATCAGGTCAAAATACCATTGGTACTGAGGGTGTTGCACCTCATGTTGACAACACTTCTAACCTTCTTGTGTCTGTTCCTAGAGATCTTCTATTGCAGCAGCTTACTCATTCTCTAGCTCAGATTACCTATCATCAGTCCATGGTGGAGCTGATTCAGAAGGCTCTTTCTGATCAAAAAGGGGGAGAAAAAGATCATGAAACTGAAGCAGGAACATCTCATCATTTGGATGCTAGAGGCAGAGAGCAAGGAGTCAATGAAGAGGAAGCAAAGAAAGAGGGGGAAGCTCAAGAAGAAAGCAGTGGATCTAGTGATGGAGGAGGAGCAGCAGCTGAAACTGAGGAGACCTTGGAGACTTTGGATATTTTACTTTAGATTGTTTTCATGAACAATATTTTTGCTTGTGTTTTGTTTATTTTCCCTCTGAACTTTTGTTTAGGACTGCACTTTGATTATTTCTTTTGTTGAACTATCTTGCTGAATTTGGTTTTAATTTATTGTTTCTATGTTTTTCAAATGGTATCAAATTCAGGGGGAGTTCAAGCAATATCTCAGGGGGAGTCTTTGACTAAGATTTAGTTTTGATCAGAAAGTTAAAAAGGGGGAGTTTGAAACACGTGAATTAATTTCACAATGTGTTTTTAACTTTTCTTAATTTCTAAACTAAATCTTAGTTAGTGGGCTTAGTAGGGTTAAGTAGTGCTTAGTGGATTTAATTATGGGATTTATCTTAACTTCCTAACTAACCCACTAACCCATTATCTTGAGTGCTCTTGTGGTTGGTTTTCTTGCAGATCATGGGCTGAAGAGTGGAAGCTTGGCAAGTCTATAAATACCAAACTCAAGACTCAAGATTATGACAGATTTCGAGGAAAACAAAAAATAGAGCTGAAGTTTTAATCTCGAGAATTTTAGTGTGTTTTCTAGGATCTGTTGTACGTACTATTTATAAGTACATTCTTTGAAATCTAGAATTTTTGATATCTTTCTTTTAGTATCTAGATTTGGTTGTAAGAGTGATCTTGAAAAAGATTCACTCATAAGGAAGAAGTTTTCGCACTCTTCTGTTTGTATTCTTGGAATACTGATTTTAATATATTTTTCCGTCCTGTAAAGGACAAGTTCACAAGTCTTTACTTGTGAACATTTTTAACTCTGAGTATTGTCCTTTAATCTTTATATTTCCGCTGCATGTTGTCTCAAGTGTCATAACATTTTAGATAACATCTCTGTATAATACGAATTCGGGACCATAAATTCTTTCACCACCTACAATTCAAAATTATATTAACCGACTAAAATATATTAAATAAATTATTACATACAATAATCGATTACTAAAATTAATGTCAGAACCAAAAACATACAAACATCGAATTCAAATATCAAAACCAAGTTAGAGGATGGATTGATAGTGGCAGAACAAAGAAGCACACCCGCCTCATGCCCCAAGCCCAACTAAATGTAACAAAAAATGGAATTAATAAACAAATTCAAAAATGGACCACCGTCCGCCTCGCCACGTCCACCTCCGTTGGTGCCGCCTTCTTCAACCGTCCCCTCCGCCTACGGCTCCAGATCCGTGGTTGTTTTGGCTTCGTTGTTGTGGTGGTGATGCCAGTTACGGTGGTTCTTCATTTTGATAAATTATTTTTTCACCTAATTAATTAGTTCGTTGATCATTACTAATGCAATATATGTTGAACTACATTGCATCAAAAGCTAAAAAAAGTATTGCTCTTTTGTTGAAATACATTGTTCTTAATGGTTCTCAATAAACAACTTTTTGTGTGAGATTTTTATTTTTATTTTCTTGCGTATTCCACCAATATTGTCTAATCTATGCTTTTCAAAAGTTATATTTATAATATTTATAAAAGTATATTTTTATTTGGGAAAATTACAGTTTTCATCCCTCAAGTTTGTACCAATTTCACATTTGGTCTCCCATGTTCACAAAAAATACATTTGGTCCCTCAAGTTCCAATGATTTAATATTTTGTGTCATTTTCGTCAATTTACCGTTAGTTTGTTAATTAAGCCAATGATGAGCACCCACCTGATTCCATTAGTTCTAACGGGAAACTGACGAAAAGGACTAAAAGTGTTGAATATTCGCAACATAAGGGACCAAATGTGTTTTTGTGAACATGAGGGACCAAATGCGAAATCGGTGCAAATTTGAGGGACATAAACTATATTTTTTTCCATTTTTATTTATATTATTTCAATTAATTTTTTTAAACATTTATTTATTTTGTATTTGCATTTTTTTTTAGATACATCTAAAGAAAATGAAGAACACTCTTCCCAACCCTCGTCAACATTTAGTTCACCTCGGTTTTGTCCAATTTAAGAGAGCTCGGTTCGTGTAACAAAATTACTTGTTTTTATCTCTCGAGTTTACACCGACTTCATATTTGGTCGTTCACGTTCACAAAAACCACATTTGATCCATCATGTTTCAATAACTTAACACTGCAGTGTTGGTCATTTCAGTGATGAAAACACGCTTGATTCCCTTAGCAGTTAGCACTAACGGAAAAAATGATGGTAAGGAATAATAGTGTTTAATTTTTGAAACATGATGGACCAAATATATATTTTGTGAACATGATGGGACCAAATATGTAATCAGTGCAAACCTAAGGGGTGAAAACTGTATTTATCTCAAATATCACATTTCCTCATTTTTCAGTTTCAACTCTTCTCTCTCTAGATCATCATCATTTTTCCCATCTCTCTCTCTCTCTCTCTCTCTCTCTCTCTCTAGATCTTTTTTTTTCTCAGAATTTCAGAAGCTCCATTACATCAAAAATGGCGCGAGGAACTCTTGAAGTCCTTCTTGTCGGAGCTAAAGGCCTCGAGAACACTGATTTTCTCAGTAATTATTTATTTTTTTCCTAAAATTTTATGAAAAAAATCTTGATTTGTGATTAACCCATAATTCAGTACCGATCAGAATTAATTGTTAATCTAACATAATTCGATGATAATTGATCTTCAGGTAATATGGATCCATATGCGATAATCACTTGCCGTACACAGGAGCACAAAAGCAGCGTTGCATCAGGTTTATACATTTCAGATCTTGTATTGTTTGATCAACATTGCCTCATTTTATTTTATATTTTTATTTAATTTTTTTTTTTTTTTGCAGGAAAGGGAAGTGATCCGGAATGGAACGAGACTTTCGTGTTTACGGTTTCCGACGATGTTCCGGAACTTTTAATCAAGCTACTCGACAGCGATGGCGTTTCGGCCGATGATTTTGTCGGAGAGGCCAAGTGAGTAATTCTTGTTGATTGTGTATGAAATGCAAGGATAAATGATTAGAGCTTGTTTGGATGAATTATGCAAAACCTTTAGTTCTTAATAAATTAATCAAACTAGTTCTTGAATTATTGTAGTGAATTTGAAATTTTTTAGGTCCGATGATGGTTTGGTTGATAGTGAGATTTAGAAAATCGGATTATTCTAATCGAAAGAGGGTCTTAATATAGATTCATTTGAAATCTTTCGATCCATACGCATGTTTAAAGGGTACGGGGGAAATGAATTAGTAAACTACCGAAGAGTCGAAGAAATGATTTTCGAAGATGTAATAGTTAACAATGAAGTTTTTCTATTCAAACAAAATGGTTTCATAGGTTGTTCTCGGGGGAAAATTACAGGTTTCAACCCTCAAGTTTGCACCGATTTTACATTTGGTCCCCCATGTTCACAAAAAACACATTTAGTCCTTCATGTTTCAAACAATTTAACACTTTTGGTCATTTCCTTCAATTTACAGTTAGTTCGTCAGTTAAGACAGACATGGACACATGCTTGATTCTGTTAGTACTTACGGAAAATTGACAGGAAGGACTACAAGTGTTGAACTTTTGAAACATAAAGGGCCAAATGTATTTTGTTGTGAACATGGAGGATCAATTGTGAAATCGGTGCAAACCAGAGGGATGAAAACTTTATTTTTCCCGTTGTTCTTGTTTCTCTTAGAAAAGTTGTCACATGTATGCAAAATCGGAAAATTTGCGATTTTGATTAGGATATTATTGCAATACCAAAAACACAAGTAGAAAATCACTAATGACAAAAAACTAGAACAACACGTAAAATCATTTTCTTGAAACAATTATTTGCAGAATTCCACTCGAGCCGTTGTTTCTAGAAGGAAGTGTGCCACCCATGTCGTACAATGTTGTTAAGGATGAGGAGTACTGTGGTGAAATCAAAATCGGGCTGAAATTCACTCGTGAGGCAAGTAAACTAGTCCATATTTAATTCGTCTTTATTATTTATTTATTTTTATTTTTTTATTTTTTTTTTGTGCGAGTGAAATTTATATCGAGAGATTGAAAAAAAATTGTTATATTTTCTATTATTACAGAGGCGCTGCGAGAGAGGATTTGGTGAAGAAGAAGAAAGCTATGGTGGATGGAAAGAGTCTTCGTACTGAAGTTGATTCTATTAAAGCATATTCTATCAGCCATTTCTGATTTTATTTCGACTTTTTTCGATTTTTCGATTTATGTGAACTGCATTGGTTTTAAATGATCCAAATATTGAAAGACATTGAGTTAATTGATTTGTGATTGTGGTCCTTGTGCTGAAATCTAGTTTTGTTTTGATATAATGATATGTTTGTGGGAAAATTACTGTTTGTGTCCCTCAAGCTTGCACTGGTTTCACATTTGGTCCCACTATATTCAAGATAAACACATTTGGTCCCTCTTGATTCAACTACTTGACATTTTTTGTCATTTCTGTTAATTTCCCGTTTGTCCGTCAGTTAAGAGAGTTACTGACACATGTTTGATTACGTTAGTACTAATGAAAATGACCGAACGTGCTAAACTATTGAAACATGAGGGATTAAATCTGGTTTTTATGAACATGGGGGACCAAATGTAAAATTGAGGTAAACCTGAGGGACGAAAAGTGTAACTTTTCCATATGTTTGTACTTGGCAAAGAAACTTGAATCTAGTGCTCTAGTAAAATACTAAAATGTCAAGCTTTTGTTTTCTTTAGACAAAATACTATTTAAAAATCTGCAATGAACTATGTAGCACAGAAATTTCAACTTCATAATATTTTCGCGTTTCGGACATATTTCGTGTCTGACACTTGATGACACTTGTCGGACATCTTATGAGTCATTTGGCAATTTCTAAAAAGTAAGAAATACATTTGAATAGCAAATTTTCAAATATTTCTGTTACTTCCCTAATTATTTACATGGCGTAATGATCAAGTGCAAACTAATAGTTGATAGGAAATTTTATTTTGAATATGTTTGTATAAGAATTTATATATAAATAAAATCTTATATATGTTTATAAAGCATTTTACAGATATACCCCTATACTCTTAATATATACACATTTCACCAAGCTCCTGTATCTCCAATATGAGCATGAAATGTAATTGTTTTCCTTATGAAGAACAATGATATGCTCCAATTTAGAAAGCATCATCATTTCATCATAAACATTTTCATTTAGAAACCACCTGCTGAATCATAATTTTTTTAAAGAAAATAAATAAATAAATAACCGAACAACATAATAAAAAAAAAAAAACGGCTTCATCGGCCTTCGAAAAAAAAAATTCCAAAAAGTGTACCAAACACAACTTAGTCTTTTTTCGAAACAAACGAAAGGATTCGGTTTTTCGACAATGGAGAAGAAAGATTCTAAGCCCTTATAACCTAAACAATCTAAACACATTGCCCTAAAACTCCTCCACCATCAAAAGTACAAATTAATGTCAACCAACCAAAATAAAATAAAATAAAATAAAATAACAGAAATACCACTTCACTCTAACCCTAGATAATTCAGCATCAGTTTCTGCACCATATGTCCATTTTTCAAGATTCTTTTTTTTTTTTTTCTTTCAATTTCTTTCAAGGGTTAAATTTCGCAGGCCAATCCCTTTTCACAACGTTTCCCTGAGCGAAGAACGAATTTGAATTTCCTGGCAATTGGTCAGCAGCAGCAGCACCGTTTTGCTTCGAAGAGGATTCCGAACGAGGGGCGAATTCGTCCTGAAAAAAGACCGGTGCAGCATCCGATTGAGACGACGATCTCACCCCTCCATTTGCCTGATTATTATTATTAGTAGTAGTATTAAAATTAACGTTATTCTGAAACCCGAATCCGCCCGCAAACGCCAGCGTATCCTCGATCGGTATATCACCCCTGAGCGTCTTCAATGCGAATTCAAGAGGGTCCGACCAAGAATCACCAAAGTCGTACAAAAGCTGCGATTCTTGCGATTTATTATTAGCCCCCTCGCCTATTATTATTTGCTCTTCTTGAATAATAGCTGGTACTTCTTTGGGAGGAGCCCTTTCGTTTACGACTGCGTTCATTGGTTTGATTTCTTGACGGGTTTCCGCCCCCTTTAGTGCTTCCACTTTGGGCTCGTTTGCTTCCACTACGTCGGCAGATGGCTCGAGGGGTAAAATGGGAATTTCGCTCATAGAGGATCTTCCAGAACGTTCGCTCGGAACTGAGTTGGATTCAGGTTTGCACTTTGCGAGTCTTTTGGAAGTTCGTGACGGAGGCGAGCTAAAGTTCCTTCTTTTCTTCAATTTCTTGGGTTCGTTTACGGTTGTAACTTCGTTTTCTGGTTCAGAGTTATTTTCCATGTCAGCATTCTTTCTTTTTTAAAATGGAATTTTATACGCAGGGGAAAAAAGAAATCTTTGGGGCAATTCGAATTGTTACCTTGCGTCTCTTTAGAGATCTTGGCATCTGATTCTGCTCGATTTTTTGTAGTGGTGGAATCTTCTTCACCTACTGCAGACAAAGTTGATTGTCATATCGAAGCAAATTTGTGTAAGGACTAAAAAAGAAATGAAATTTTATAAACGCAAGAAAATATATTCAATAAAAACAATATTTGGGACTATCGGAATTGTTACCTTGCGTCCCTTTCGAGATCTTGGCATCAGATTCTGCTCGGGTTTTTACAGAGGCAGAACCTTCTTCGCCTACAGCAGAAAAGTTGATTTTTAATCTTCGCCTACGGCAGAAAACCTCTAACTTGTTTGAATCCCGAAATAGTTAGTTTATTTAAATTAATTCATATTACCGTTTAATTCTCCACCGAGAACGAGCCCCGTTTTGTGCTCGGGTGGATTCCCATTAGCTGGATTTGAAGACTGCAAACGTAAAACAGACATTTCAGATAACTAACATAGCCAATTAAAGAAATGCAACAATTTCGAGAGCGCGCATATTGCTTTAAGGTAAATTACAACAACCCCTGAGGGAAGGATAAATTACGAAAAAACCCATCTTGTGTACGAGGAGTGTGGAGTGCAATAGAAGGAAAATTTTACGTAACATAATCGGACTATCATAAATGAATGCTAGTGTTCGACACTTGACACTTAACCCGCCCGATTCAAGCAATAAATAGAAATGGAAGAAACATAAATATCATTATATATCTTCATTCCGACACATTCACGATATATCTACGTTGATTATAAGAAAACATATTTAGCACTACATCAACTTAGAGAGTAACTAAATTTGCAAAAGATCGAGCCTTTTTCTTGAAATGCATATTAAATATCATGAAAAATGGAATAATATACATAAGAAAAAAATGGAGCAACAATTATATATATACATACATTGCTTACAGGGATTTCATTTTCAATGAACTTGCGATCATCGAACTCGTCCTTTTTCTTTGGTCTGCAAGCACAGCTATTTATATTGTTGGTTGTCAGATACCGCTCGACATCTAATTTAGAACGAAATACATAACCGCTGACTGGATCTGTGTAATACTGCATAAACAAAAAAATAAACAAAACAATAAGCAAAAAAAAAGGGAGAGAGAGAGAATCGGAATCCTTGTACAAACAAAAAAAGTAAAAAAAAAAAAAAGAGATTAATTACGATTAATTACCGGATCTTTTCTAATCTTATTGCCAAATTTACTCGTAACGATTTCTTTAATCCAGCCTGGCGGCAGGTCATCAGCTGCCACGGTCTCACATGCAACCTAGAGAATCTCAAGAAAAATGTGAGAAGCTAAATTATAATGCGATGGGTTCGGAAACTAGCATTTAGTATATACAAACCGTTTTGTAAGCGCTTCCTTTCCTTTTCTTTTCCGAAGCGGGTCCCACATTTGTCATGGATAGGGGTTCCGGAGAGATGTCTTTATTATCCGAAGTGGGGCCCACATTTGTCGCGGATACAGGTTTTGGAGAGATGTCTTTATTTTCTGGAGTGGGGCCCACATTTGTCGTGGATACGGGTTGTTTTGGAGATATGTTTGTAACGGTTTCGTCCACATCATCAAGCTGCAAAAAGGTAAGCGTCGACAAAATAAAAGAACAAAGATTCGTCTTAGAATAATAAGTGACTAAGTTTCAAATATAGAGTTGACGGCATCATATCGAGTTCAAATAACGAGCATAAAGCGACACATAAGGACTTAAATTCACATTCTTTTTTGGTACGTACTTTATTTTGATCCACAGAACTCAAATATCGACTCACAGCTGCCTTTGAATAGTATTTGTTTCCAGTCGACAAATCGGTATAAACCTGCAAGAATATAAAGAAATAATTACGATAATAAATCGTTTTTGCACTTTTATTGAAGCCTTTATTTATTTATTTAATTACATACCTTGTATGATCCACTGCTACTCTTTCGACGTCTTTCCTCGATTTTCCAACCATTAGGCAACCCTTCAGCAGAACCATTTGTTGTAGCTAATATCTGCTAACCGTAAAATATAACATATATAAGCCGATATATATATATATATATATATATATATATATATATAGGTTCGTTAACTCTGAAAAAAAGAACTCACAGCATCGACTTTATTATTAGAGGAGATCCCGTTTTCGTCTTGATTTGTAGTTTGAGGTGTACTGAGGGTATTTTCAGATTTGGCGCAATTCAAGACGTCTTTCTTGGAATGATATTTTACACCCGTCGCCGCATTTTGGTAGTACTGCAAGAATTCAGACACAAATAAATATGAATCAGTGATCAATTATTATCTCGACCCAAAGCATTATGTATATGCGACACGTGTAAGAATGCATGGCGTAACCGTTATTTTAACGAACCCTATCATGATTTTCACAGTCTTCGATGAGTGAGTTAAAACACGACACAAACCAACTCCAAACAATTGCAAAAATGCCACTCCTCATGCAATCTCGACATAAAGAATCGAAACAAGAAACGACAAGGGGTTCGGTACATACATTATACAACACAATCAAGCCATAAATAATTCAATTAATTATTAATACCACCACCCATTTATCTAGTTTATTAAGCCAACAAACTTAAAGATTTATACAACCCGACAAAAATCGGACATCAACTTCAAATCGTATCGCATCACCTTATTCCAATGCATCGAACAAAAAATGTTTACACAAGCAGCCCCTCAAAGATTTATACAACCCGACAAAAATCGGACATGAACTTCAAATCATATCGCATCAACCTATTTCAATGCATCGAATGAAAAATGTACACACAAGCCGCCATAATCGATGTCGATCCACCGAGATTTGCTGTGTAAAAAAAAATTCTTTTTTTTTTTTTAAATTAAGGCTATGAAATAGAAATCAAACCAACCATTCTCTTTCAATTTCAACATGCAGCAACATTCACATGAAGAATTCAATGCACAACATTTGTTTCCAAGATTAACGCCCAAAATCAAGATTCATTTTTAATTTTTTTTTAATTCTACTCCTCATCTCAATAGGGCAATCAATTTTTCCCCCAAACATAAAATTGAAAAAAAAAATGATAACTTGCTAAACTATTTTTTTTCAAACAAAAATCAAAATCACACACACACACACACACACACACAAACACACACTCAATTACCTTAATTTTCTTGCCGTCTTTGTACTTAAACTTCTCGGAAAAGCCAGGAGGAAGCCACTCCGGCGACTTTCCGTCAACCATTCCGCCGGATTTCAACGAATCACACAACCCCAGAAACTGAAAAAAAATTCTCTGATTTTTTTTTATTTCAAGAAATTGGGGTCAAGATTTTGTTTTTCAGAGGAAAATGAAACGGCTTTATAAAGGGGGTCGAAATTAACGAGGTGGGTCGGCTGGAAAATATTTTTTGAAGGTTTTCGGCAACACGTGTTCGCATATATTTGTGTGCTACTGTTGGAGCTGAGTGTGAAAAATCCTACTCTGACTTCATTTTTCTCTTTTCTGCAAGTGGTATTTTAATATATTTATTTATTGTGGGCGTTTTAGAGAGAGAAAGTGAAGAAATTAAAAAGGAAAAAAGTTTGAGAAATGGGATTTCTTGATTTAGTAGTAAGAGTAAGAGATTAATTGCAGGGATTGACGATTTCATATGTGGTCAGAGATTGTGCGCAGCTTTGCTATTTTGTCTAAATGTGTTTGAAAATTAGGGTTTTGTAATTTTTCTTAGGACATAACACTGAATTTAATGAATCTTTTTGGCTTTGGATTGTTAGTCAATTATTTTTCAAATCTTGGTTTTTGAATTTGCATTTCTTTTTATGATTTGGAGGTAAAAAAAAATATATCGCCACCATATACACTATTTAATGATCAGCATATCGAAAAAAAAAATTCACGTAGTCGAAGACAAAGCAACCGTTTTCGGGACAATATAAAGGAGAAAAAAAACGAGTAAGAAAGTCGAAGACGGAAAGATAATTATTCACATTGTACATGTGATCACCATATATAATAGCTATGGGAATACGTAGAAGTTGTCGAGCGGATTTTGAAAGTACGTACTATAAAGGATATTAAACGAATGCGCGAGGAGTTTGAAAAGTTTCGAGTCGGAACACATATTCAAGAAAAGGGAATCGGACAAATCCCGAAATAGTATCTTTTGTCAAAATTACATGGTTCTCATAGTTTAATATCGAAATCTCAGTGTTTATCCGGTATGTAACGTCATGGAACTTTCATTTCACGGTATTATTTCTAAGTGGTGAAGAAAGAAAAAATCGACGAAGTACATCAATTGTTTCATAGTACTATAGCCCAACCATTGGCTAAAAATAGAAGTTGCCAAAAATAGACATTTGTAATCTTACTAGATTTGGCTACTATAATTGTTCGGCAACCACAAACCGTTCAAAGCAGGTTAGATATTTCGTTTAAAGGCAAGATAAATCGTGATAACATAATATTTGCATGTTGATCATTGACCTGAGAAAGTTACTGGGTATCCGCTTATTTTGCGGAAATGATATGCACATGCAATATATTCATTCCGCAGTCATTTTTTCATTCATTATTAAAATTATTTGAAACGCTCTCAAACTCTCATATTTTCCGACTTTGATCTCGAGACGTACGTCGGCAAATTTCAGGTAATTTTTACGTTTTCACGTTTGTTGTATTTCATAGATTACTCTCTCTATAGCAATCTCTTCACTAGGTATTTGAAGTGGGATGTAACATTCTCATAATTTTAGTGTAAATGAGGAGCTACAAAATATTTTTATTTTTCCAAAAGAGCAATCTTCTGAAAAATTATAAGTAGAAAATCGCGGTATTATTTTTAGAGGTGCAAACTTATATATATAGGTCTAACGTTATGTTAATTATTTACTCTTTTTTTTTAAGTTATGTTAATTATTTACTTTGGCATCGGTAACAAGCACTAAATGCGAAATCGAAAACAAAATATTTTTACTCCTCCGTTTGAAATTATTTCCATTAATCTACTATTAAAATAATCAAATTCAAAATTCTTCTAGGTGCATATTTGTCTTTTCAAAATTTATATGCCAGCGGTCGTTAAGTCGAGTTTGTTATACATAATTAGATGTAGTGTGTACGTCTCTCGTACAATTTGCAAGTTATTATACGAGAGTGTAGATTTATCCAGTCATAAATGAAAAACAATTCAAATAAAATAATGTTTATCCCATAAGGAAAAGCCAAAATGACTGAAGTCATATATAAAATAACAATTCAAATTATAAATTAATAGACGTTGGATGGAATAAAATCAATGGCTAAGGTGCTAAAATAGTAGTTGGCATTTATGACAATTTGGTCAAAAAAATTAAAAACTATGTGTTGGGATGACATTGTGATTAATTGCTATAATAAGAGATGAGATCGAACACAATCACTTCTTATACATACTTCACAAAATTATAATCTATAATTAAATATACAATATATATATATATATATATATATATATATATATATATATATATATATATATATATATATACACAATATTTAATTATTTATAATGCATTTATATGAGAAAATATACACATAAAGATCTACATAAATAAATATCCTAGATTTTTTGGGAATTCGTTTAGAACTCCATTGGTATTCTTTCGATAAAAAATGGTGAGAGATCGATACAATAGAATTTTTTTTGTTAAATTTTTTTTTTCGAAAGGACTAATTATTTGGATAGAGTTAAAAGTTGAGTAAATGCCAATGAATTTTAAAATGAAGAAAGTTTGCATAAAGTTGTTTCAATCTAAATTAGTGCTTTGAAATCTTTATATTGGGGATTTGGTCGACATTTACTAGTTGGGAATTGGGGCCTAAATTAAACATTACTTTCGTTATATGATATTTGTCGATTAATTTTTTTACATATTAAATATGATTTTATCTTAGGAAAACAAATATATAAAAAAGAAAACGATGTCATTAAATGAGGTCATAAGAGAGAATTAATGTTTGACAAAGTTTGAATAAATGGGAAAATTGCACTTAATGCATTATTTGAACCTAAAGTGATATATAATACGAAAACTCTAAAGAGACATATGTAGTTGAAATACAGGACGTATTTGTCAATATTTATTTTTTGTTTATTCAAAAACTTAGTTAATTGATTATAGTGAATAATTTATTATTTATATAGAGATTTTGTTCATTTTCGAGTATTATAGTATCGTCAGTCAGTCCCTTAGGAAAATTTTAAGTGTTGTATTTGACCCATGCCGTGACATTAAATCTAGCTTTGCCACTAAATGATCGATTATTAAGTTAAATTCGGTTATACATCAAATAGATCCTATGAAGTTAATCGGGTTATATCTTATTATACATGTGTCGTAAATTTACAAATATTTGACACACGTCATGTGTGTATGTCAATGTATGTAATAAAATGTGAAAACCGTTCAATATATTTAATCAGGTGTAGCATATATAAGACTATTTTTTTATACATACGATAACTCAAAAATCAAATTTGGTTAAATAATTGAGGTCTAATTAATTTAATATGTGTTTTTGCCCGACCCGTAATAACTAGAAAAATAATATCTTAATTTGTTGAGAAAAATAAAACTGTTTTTCTTTTTTTTTTTTTTTTGATAAGAAGCCAATTTTATTATTAGGCAAATATAGCCAAGTTCAACGGAAGGAGATAACCTTCATTACAATTAAGGCCAGTAGTTTTTGCAATGGCATTAGCCAAGAAGTTATCGGTACGTTTGACAAACGAGAAAATGCAGCATTGAAAAAGTGGTAAAACAGTAGGACAATCCTCAATAAAAATACCGTAAGGAGCTGAAGTGGCCACACCTTCTTTAAGAGACTCCGTAATATGAAGACAATCGCTCTCAATAATGATTGACTGCCACCCAAGTTCAATCGCAAGACGTATTGCAAGAAGGGCTGCGTGAGCTTCCCCAACGGCTGGTGGCGGTCTCCCAGGATGCAACTCTCTTCTCCACCTAATGCACTTGCCATTATGGTCGCGCGCTACCATAGACGTCACATAGTAATCTTGGTCCGAAGGGAAAGCGGCGTCAACATTAATTTTGATGAGGTCCGGCGATGGGGGTTTCCACTTTGATGGGTGGTCCTCCCTTGCGGTCGAAGGCTGTTGGAATTGCGCATGGCTATATGCATCAAGGTACGACTTACTCCACCTGACGATTTCTTCAGCGTTCATCATTGGTTCATTGTGCAGATATTTATTCCGATTATCCCAGATTTTCCACATCACAATAATCGCCCACCGTACTAGATCCTTATCCAACGAGTGCATGAGATATTGCAGTCACATTCTGAAATTTGGTTGTTCAACTTGGTTTAGATTACCAAACGGCGCCGACTGCCACAGTTCTTTCATTCCGCAACAATCATGAATAATATGGGATAGCGTTTCACATTTGTTGCACCTAGTACAAAAAGGCGATGAAAGAATCTTCCTGCGGAAAAGCTCAACGTTCGTTGGAATAATGTCAAGGCAAGCTCTCCATAAGAAAATCCGAATTTTTGGCGGAAGAGGTAAATTCCATATTTTTTTTCCAATCCATCTTCGGTTCACCGCTAGAACCTGTGAGATTAGCGTTTCCTTCCCTCTGGTTCAGCTGTCTTGGTCGGGCAAGAATATTACGGTAACATGATTTGACCGAAAATTGACCATTTGGACAGAAATGCCAAACGAACCGATCTTGTGCGTGCATGGTACCAATCGGGACAGCAAGAATTCTCTGTTTATCAATTGGCCAGAAGACTTCACCAATTAGAGCCACGTTCCATTTTGCTAGTCAATGGGTCAACAATATCAGCAACTCGATTCGGAAATGGCGTGTTGATAGGTCGCTTCGTGAGAACCTTAAAATTGCAATCATCCACAATCCACGGGTCACCCCAAATTGTCTTATCTTGTCCGTTTCCAATTCTAATTCTCAGGCCACTTTGGAGATGAGGTTGGACTGCCAAAATACTCCTCCACATCGCCGATGGCCGAAAACCCATGTTTGCCGTGAAAAATGAACCACTGGGAAAATATCTCACTTTCATTATCTTGGCCAGTAAAAGTTCCGGTTTAGTAACAATTCGCCAAGCTTGCTTGGCAAGCAAGGCCATATTGAAAGAACGCACGTCGCGGAATCCAAGCCCCCCCTCTTCTTTAGTTGTGAACCGTGCTTTGATGGGCTTGGGCCTATTCTTGTTCATTCTTGGATTTGAAGCTCATAATTATGATATGAGATTAGCCTTCACAAATAGCAAAATTTTGGCCTTAAATATTCATTTTGCATGCTTGTTTATTGAAGTAAGTGTTTAAATTATAGTAGATTACATTTTTTATAAAAATAAATAAATATATCAAAAAAAAAAAATTAGTTGGTGCGGGTTTCGGGGGTACTCAAATTTTAACTAGAACGGAGATGAGGAATTTTAGAACTGGAGAGGGTCGATGATCGATTGCAATACCCTTCACATTGTCATCCCTAACCCCATTTGATATTTTTAAATAATTGGATCGTAAACGATTAAATGGTGGAAGTAAATAAAAATGTATAACCCGACACTTTCCATCACGAAAATGAATACTACTGAGAACATGAGAATATTCTTTAGGGTGTATTATGAATGATTTTTCGCTTTCTGGAAATATTTTTTGATCTACAAGAAAATCCGTAACCACTCGAAGTGTACTAAGAAAATTCAGCGAGGGTTGTAATTAATTAAAGTCTTGTGAATTTAAGGGCAATTTTGGGGATTTAAAAAAATATATTTTGTTTCTAAAATTGGCTAAAAGAAAGCTTCTTATATAGTTAGACAGAGCATGGGCTCATGTTTTTATTTTCCTGTAGCTAATATGTCAATAATGTAACAGTGAGCAAACACAGATTAAAGATCATTTATGCATGGCTTTCTTGTGTGTATAGTATGGACTATTATTTGAATCAAATGCATAATTTAATCATATATATAATATGTATATATACCTAATTTACTAGGTTATATCTACTATGTATGAGGGATAAATAGCTAGCTAGGGTGGGAAAGTATCATTTCATGTTTCATATAATTTTCAACTGTCTACCTAACTTTATGCATCTATTGTAATACAAGAACCGATTCATTGTATATATAATAAGTACAACAAACAGCGAGTGGCGATGCCAGGATTTTTTGTCGGGAGTAGGCTTGAATATATATGGGGTTCGGGGGCAGGCGGCGTCCCCAAAAAGAAATTTGCTACGAAAAAAAAATCAAAGATGAAAATTTAGTATGAATTTTGTTTTTTCCTCTACATTCAGAAGATAATAACAAAGCGAATCGCGGAAGCTAAATTGCTATGAAAATTCAAGAAATAGGAATATCAGGTCAATTATCAAAATTACACAATCGACTTATAATTGATATTCAATCTGGAAATGAAGATGATTGTGACGACGTCAAATTGAACTTATAATCCTCCGTTGGGCAATTTCCGGCAAGCAACAGTTGTAGATCGCTATTAGTGCCACTATGCGAGAGAACAATTTTTTTTCTTCTTCCAAAGAACGAGAACCAAGTAAAAAAAATAGAAGATAAAGGGCAAATCAGTCATAAACGGAACTTTGAATACGTGAGCTTAAATAACTGAACTATAAATAAGTTGTCTTAAATATTATAATTTTGTGGGCTAAATATATATATAAAGGAAAAAAAATTAAAAGTGAGGGGAGCTCTAGTCCACCCTAACTCTTAGGTGGAGTCGCCCCTGACAACAAGTGCACATGATAGTGATGTCTTTGGTCCAGTAGAAATATTTTTAGTTCAACAATTAACTGATTAACTATATATAGATCTAGTTCTACACATGGTTTCCATCTATTTAATTATCATTTGTATAATAGATAGCATTAATTGGTTGAAAGATGATATAATAAGAAAAAATGAAGATATTTATTAATTCATTTTCATCCCTTTGTAGAATTAATAAATTATTTGTCATTTGGGAGTATTTTTTATCCCAAATTATTTATCACTTTAGAATTTCAAGAAATCATTAATTGAAATTTTCCTCAATTTTACCCCATACTTGAAAATTAATTAATGACAACTGTATAATTTTAATATTTATTATATTGTTTTCATGTAATTTATTAATATTTATCGAGTTTCTTAATATATATGCAACAACAAAAAACGACATATAATATGGAACGGAAGTAGTAACTAATACAACTCAATTTGCTTTGCAATTTTACAACCAATAAATAAAATATTAACCAATTATGATAAGACATTCATGACAATTATTGCATTCAACACCCTTGTTTTATTAGCAAAATTCCCCTTATGATTCAATATATCTTTTTTATAGCAAATTGCCCCCCTAAAAACTCACTACTTAGGGGATGTGTGCTGAAAAATATGCAATGTAAGGGGTGTTTTTTGCTAATGTTAATAACACAGAGAGTTTTTCACAAATTTGATATAGCATAAGGTACTAAATTGCAATACATGTACACATGCACACTCTCTAATTATGGCTGCAAAAATTAAAAAAAAAAAAAAAAAAAAGACTTATATGATATCAATTGTGGAGAGGATTCGGCCCACCCGGAGTCTTGTGATGCGACACCGTGAAACGATTCGATTCGTTTTCCTCTTCGTTTCTCGATTCGTGATTCAGAGATGGTAAAGGAAAATACCATATCGAATTATTAAATCGTGAGGGTTCTTTTTCTTGTTCTTGTTCTTGATCTTGATCTAACTGCAGGATTTGGCGGCAAATGGAGAGGTGGCTGCACAGAGCGATGAGCATTATTATCAGCACAAGGGCATTTCTGGGAGAATGAAAGTTTCTCATGTATGTATGTATGTATCTATGTATGTATAATAAAATATCTATGGAAAAAAAAGAATTGCAGGTATTTTATGAGTTGAAGATGATGAATGAAATGAGAGGTTTGATTCAATTTGAGAGTTAATATTATTTTCACAAATCAGAAATGCTGGCACTGTCAGAGGTGGGAAGGTGTATTAATATATATGGCAACCATAAATCAACTTGGTGCAGCATATCATATCTAATGACCAAAATGCCCTCGGTTTTTTTTTGTGTGTTTTCGTTTTACGGTAAATTACGGTTAACGCTGAGATAAAGTCTAATTATGAAAAAAAAACCTTCTATTTGGGTAACTACAGACACCCCTCTCAACTATGAATCTTCTTACATGCACATTTATGGTGTCAAACTCAATATAATCTTCTAGATTCCATGTAATGTTCTCTTATTTATTTTGTGCAAAAATGCAGTTTCTGATGCACTGCAATTTGATATTTATAATATAATCCAAAGAGATACACCTTATGATCATCTTGTTTTAAAATGTGGAGATCGAATGGGTAAAACGGGTACAAACTGGAAAATATTCTATATATTGTAGAAGATTCCACTAAATTTGACACCGAAAAGGTGAACGTGTAAGAAGATTCATAGTTGATAGGTGATTGTAATTACCCAAATATGAAGGGTTTTTTCAGAATTTAACATACTTCAGAGGGTGGCCGTAATTTATCCAAAATTATTATAATCTTTCGGACTAGTGAGGAAATATGGAGTCTTTTTTTTTTTTTTGATAGGTATAAAGTAATTTTGATTTTGATCAAAAAAATTTGGTAGATATAATTTTAGATATCACAATTCAAAATTTTCTTAAATATTATTTGGAAATTAAAATCAGAAGAAAAACCGGGATATCCCGACATTCATATATTAATCCGATGAATAAAGAAAATCAAAAAATCGAAGAAGAAAAAATGGAAAATCAAAATGAAAAGGTTATTCCAAAAAAAAAAAATTAATGAATTAAATTAAATTCGATGAATTTAAAAATTCCCTCATCTCCACCCTTAGCACAATCTCCACTGCTCATGTGAATTGAGTAACCATTTTGAAACAATGAAATATATAATTTTCTCTAATTTTACTTTACAGCAAAATTCTATTAATTTAGTGAAATATTAAATTATTGAACTAATAATTTAGTATGTATTCACGAAATTGGGGTTGGAATAAATTATTATTTACAAGAATTTATTAATTTATCAAAGTTGTACTTTATTATAATATTCACGAAAGTCGTCTCGTTGTCTTGACAGGGGGCATGAGTGACAATTGTAGAGGTATTGGTAGTAATAATTAAATATAGTTATGGGCATTGAATGTAATAATTTATTGTGCAGCAAGGTGTCTTCACATTAAATTTGATTGTTCGATTTCAACCATTATACTTTGTAAGAAAATGATGGTCATAAAATTTAATTGGTGACCACATTGGTTCTTAATTTAAATTTATTCTTCTTTATTTATCACTTTCAAATTTTATTCAAATTATTAATATCCATGTATAAATGGGTAACATGATTTAAGATATTTTCTAAGATATCTGAGGCTTTTGTTTACATTTTTCTTTTAGAAAGAGAAAAATATTATTAGGCATAAGAAGGCAAATATATGTGTCACTTGATTACCGCTACGTTTAATGAAGGTAAAATTACAGTATATTAAACTACTAGAAGTTGCCAGGCAACCAATGATCAACAGATCTCGACCGTCGATTTCAAATGGTTGACGATCTTGTCTTTTAAAAAAAATGAATTTAGTTCAACCCGTCGGTTCTGGTTCACGGGTCAACACTGGGAACCGTCCAAAACTAGTCATTCTTTTCAAACTTCATTTTTTTTTTTTTTTTAACTTACACAGGTGGAACATCAATTCTTTATATTTTGCAAAATTTATTCAATATACATTTTTTAATAGTGGATATTTTCATCATACAATTGTTGGACTACTAACAATAATTTCAAATGCCTACTCTTAGAATTCAATGTCTAATAATCAAGAAGTTGAGAAGTTGCTTCGAAAAAGAAAATCTCAGAATTGTTCCCTAAATCGAAATTTTTCGAAACAAAATCGGCTGAATTCGAAAGCTCGTCTTGGTCTAATGTAAATGTCGTTAGGAACTTGATAATTATTTAATTATACTTTCTAAATTTAGTGACATATTGAAAATTTTGGTAGCTTAAACCATTGAAATGAAAAATGGCACACATTGGATACCATAACAATTTCTTATTGATGACTTTACTATTTCATCAAGCTTGCACAGCAAACAACACATTAGCTTGATATAAATTTTATCAATAATGCACACTTCATTGAGAGAGAGAGAGAGAGAGAGAGAGAGAGAGAGAGAGAGAGAGAGAGAGAGAGAGCTACTGTCGAATTGAGGAGAAAATGAATTCTTATCAGCAATAAAATCACCATTGCCTTGTACGGTTTAAGCTGCTTACGATGAGATTAAGGAGCATCGCAAAAATAAGGATTGATAATTTTTAACTAATGCAACTATAGGGAGGCGTTATCCAAAAGAATGATACGTTTAAAGACGACGTATTATGAACTAGCAATTAATAGAACGAATACGAATTAATCAAATCTTTGCTAACTGGATCAGTAACAAATGTTCGACAAAACTTTTTATCGTTATATCCAAGGATTACATCGATTCTTGCCACAAAAAGAACAACGACGTAAGATCGACAAAACTAAAAGAAATCCCTGAACTAGATCGAGAAAACACTAATAAGCTGGTTTCGACTTTCGAGTATATCCTAAACCGTAAATCAACAAAACTAAAAAGCTGCTAGCTGCACAAGATTGACGTACGAATAATCCCGAACCGTAATTCCCTGTTAAACGAAAAAGCAATCAAGAAAACCAAACACTACCAAAAGAGATCGATTATCAAGAAACCTCGAAAATATATCCAATGAAATCATCTGATCTTTCCGACAATGTCGGAGACGAGCTCGTCGGCATCGAGTGCGTTGAGTGCATTCTTCATATCATTCAGGCTCAGATAAACCTCTCCGTCTTCATCGCGAATCTCGAAGAAACCCTTCCTTGGCGGATCGGGGTTGACCACTACGTTGACTCCAGGAATTTCTTTCTCCAGCCCTTTCTTGACTTGTTTAGCCTTTGTCTTGAATGATTTCGACTCCTTGCAGTGCTCGATTATCACGGTTTTGGCTCCGGCAGAAGAGGAGGCGGCGCCGCCGGTGGTGGGGGTGGTTTTGGCCATCTTTTTCTTGCCCTTTTCAGAGTTCCCGGCGGCAGAAGGGGAGGCGGAAGTGGTGGTTTTGGCCTTCTTTTTCTTGCGTTGATCTGAGTTTCCGGCGGAGGCGGAGGCGTTAGAGGCGGCTTCCGGCGCCTTTCTCTTCCGCGGTTGCGGGTTGTCAACTTTTTTGCAGAGCTCAGCGGCGCCTGATTTGGTGGCGCTCCGGGTAACCCTGACGGCGGCGGGGGCCGCTTCAGCCTTCTTTTTTGGTGCCATTTTGAGGACGAAATGATAAAATTCAATAATTGTGAGGACGAAATGATAAAATTCAGTAATCTTGTTTGATTAGCAGCTTTATATATCACGGATTCTGCTGTGTGCCATTTTCTTGTTACAGGTTCAGTTTTTTCAACTGATTAATTAACTAAATAAAGAGGTTTTTTTTAGCTGATTAGTAGTTTTCCCGCGCTTTTGGACGGCTGGGATTAGGTGTGATGATGGCTTGTTGTTAACTGCTTAATTGCTACTTTTGGGGTTCAACTCTTTTGCAATTTGGAATCATATTATATATTTAAGGCTTTATTAAAAAAATTATAAATGAGTTATTTTATTTTTTTTAAATTTTAGTTCATATATTCTTAAAATAAATATGTTTTGCCAAAAACCTTTTCTTTCTTTTGGAAATATTCTTAAAAATAAAAACAAGAAAAAAAAGTAGCTAAGTATGGATATATATATATATATATGTAATAAGGACAAATTTATTTAGTTTAAAGTTTGAACTTAATGATATACCTAAATGGGCCGGCCCAATGGGCCCTCAAATATATCTACTAATCAAGCCCATTACACGAAAGCCCAAATACCTTCAAAGTAAGGCTTGGGCCCAACAAAGTAAGCCCAACCCAATTACCGAGATATAAATAGGTATTTGACTCATTTGTAAAGGTACGTTCTCATTATTGACAATTCACCTCGAGTTTTATTCTCTCTACTCTCGCTACGATCCGTACATCTGACTTGAGCGTCGGAGGGTTTCCGCCGGATCAACCCCCGGCTTAACTCACGTGTGCTCATTTTGTAGGGACCTCAGGAACATCGAGTTGACTAGCTACTGATCAGCTTTGCTCTCCCAGCTCGTTTCCTATACTACCTTAGGTGAGCTATATTTTAGCTTCATCATTTTGGCGCCGTCTGTGGGAACGATGCAAACCAGATCACGTAGCCAACAAGATCCTCCTGAGGCGTCAGCTCGGAGAGAAAATGACACGGCTAATAACCTTCCCGTCCGTGGAGGATCGGGCATACCACCTCCTCCACGCGCCGCGGAACAACTTCCTCCACGTGCTACGGAGCCAGCTCCTACGCGTGCTACAGATCCACCTCGCGATTTTCAGGTGATCCCTCCTCGGGACCCACCACTCGCCAATCCACCACTCCCTGCTCCTCGAACGGTTCAAATAACCGAGGACGCGCTCCAACGCATGATAGCGGAAGCTTCTACTCGCGCCGCCATGGAGGCCGTAACTCAATATATCGCCACGATGGGAGCAAACGCTCCCAATGTGATACCAGCGCAAACTCCACCTATAGTACCACCTGTGGCTCCACCGCCAATCCAGAATCAAATAAGCGTCTCCTCCTCTACGTCGGATCCACGGTCCCGAGTGCAGCTATCTACTAATCACAGAGGAGCACAACCCAGACAACAACATCGGCGCTCACCCCTTCGAGGGAACGCATCACCACCGAGAGTCCCTCTCTTTAGTGAGGGAGAAGGCGAGGTAAACAGCCGAATGTCTCGCCAAAACCCTTTCTCCCAACCAAATAATCAAATGGGTGAAAGAATGCCTCTCCCAACAAGACGCAGTCCCTTCACCGTAGACATTCTCAACGAGGTATTACCTCAGGGAGTAAAGATCTCGGGGTTACCTCAATTTGAAGGGACCACCGACCCACAGGAACATATAGAGAAATTCAGTGCCATGGCGGATTTATATGGCCCGACGGATGCTGCGATGTGCAAAATGTTCCGTACCACTCTTTCCAAGAGGGCAATGAATTGGTTCAACTCTCTACCCATAGGGTCTATTTCGCTCGGTTGTCGACCCGATTCACCAACCAATTCGCCATCAACAAACAATATGCCAAGACCCCAGCTCATCTTTTCTCTGTAGTACAGAAAGATAACGAAACGCTCCGCAACTACATTAAGCGTTTCGTAGAGGCCGTCCACGAAGTCCCCAGTGTGGGGCAAGACATGCTTTCCGGGATTATGCAGCAGAACTTGAAACCTGGTAGATTCAAAGAATCTATCGCCGGAAGACCCCAGGCAACTTAGAGAAGTTGCTGAATCGAGCCGAAAAATACGTCCGGATAGAGGAAGCCTCTACCCATGCTCCTCCTAAAAGAAAAAGGGAAGATGACCGTCAGGACAATAGGAGGCGCGATGATCGACGTCCACCACTACCACCTCAAGGCCAACCCTCTTCCTCCTACAATAGGTTCACTCCGCTAAACGCTCACCTCACGGAAATCCTTCACGTGATAGAGCAGAAAGGTTTAGCAGAACCTCCACGTCCTATGCAGCCAAACGCAAAGCGAGAAAAATCGGATCGTTATTGCCGATTCCATAAGGACAGAGGGCATACTACGGAAGAGTGTGCACAACTCAAAATGGCGATTGAGAGACTGATCAAACAGGGCCATTTAGGCGAATACATCGATAAGCCGCGAAATAAACGCCGTGATGATCCTCCACGCCGAGATAACAATCGAGATCAACAACAAAGACGAGAAGATGGGGGTCACCGGCGTGACCTAGATAACAATGACAACCAGCCTACCCGGGGAATCATCTCCTTCATCTCCGGAGGACCGGCGGGGGGCGATTCACAGAATGCAAGACGCACACTCGCTCGATCAGCGCGCATGAATCAAGAACGCGCTTCTCCATCCGAACGCATATATCAAATACGAAGACCTGATCACAGCATAGTCTTCAACTCCTCCGACCTCGAAGGTCCAGATGGAGACCATGTCGATGCATTGGTAGTAACAACAACGGTGGCCAACTTCTTGGTCAAGAAGATATTAGTAGACGGTGGAAGCTCAGCTGACATCATGTACCTCCACGCTTTTAAGCAGCTGGGCATAGATAATGCCCGGTTTAATCCCGTCTCCACACCCCTGAAAGGATTCACAGGGGAAGGCATTTTATCCATGGGAAAGGTAGAGCTACCCGTCTCTTTAGGGGAAGACCCTTGTCGAATCAGCAAGCTGATCAAATTCCTCATCGTCGACAAGCCATCTCCCTACAACATCATCTTAGGAAGGCCAGCCATCCATACATTCAAGTCCGTACCTTCCTCCTACCATCAGAAGTGGAAATTCCCTACTCCCTATGGAATGGGAGAGATACTTGGAGACAGACGTCTCGCCCGAGAGTGCTATGCAAGGGCCCTACGAGAACCCTCCAAGAAGCCTAAACCACCCGGAAGGGGAGACGACACCCAAAAATCCGACAAACGGAAGTGGGTCAATGCGATCATTGAGGACAATAAAGAAATCCTCATCAGTGTACCAGACGATAGCATCAAGCTGGCAGCTGTCGAAGAGCTTAAGTTCATAGAGCTCACCCCTGAAGATGGCTCCAAACTCCTACGCATCGGATCCGATTTAGATCCTGAAATGGAGAAGCAATTAATCAAATTCTTGCGACACAATGGAGATGTGTTCGCCTGGAAAGCTCAAGATTTGTCGGGCATCCCCCCTCATGTAGCTCTACATCGGCTTAACGTCGACAAAAGGTTAAAGCCGATCAAACAAAGAAAACGAACATTTGGACCCGAACGCAACAAGCACATCAAGGCAGAAGTGGCGAAACTTCTAGACGCGGGTCATATACGACCAGTTCAATATCCTGAATGGTTGTCGAACGTGGTACTCGTTCCCAAACCCGGGGGAAAGTGGAGGTTATGCGTGGATTTCACTGACCTCAACAAAGCTTGTCCCAAGGACCCATTTCCTCTATCCAGAATCGATCAGCTCATCGATTCGACCTCGGGGTGTGAGCTCCTCAGCTTCCTCGATGCATACCAAGGATGTAACCAGATCTTACTTGCGCCAGAGGATCAAGAGAGGGCTAGTTTCATCACTGACCAAGGCATCTACTGCTATCAAGTCATGCCCTTCGGATTAAAAAATGCAGGAGCCACATACCAACGTCTAGTGAACACAGTGTTCGCAGATCAGATCGGTAAAAATATGGAGGTGTACATCGACGACATGCTCGTCAAAAGTGTCAAAACCTCAGACCACCTAATCAATCTGGATCAGTGCTTCGCTACCCTGCGAAGATAGAAAATGAAACTCAACCCCCTCAAATGCTCGTTCGGAGTTCGAGGTGGTAAATTTTTGGGATACATGATTTCACAGCGGGGAATCGAAGCTAATCCCGCAAAAATCGAAGCAATTACCTCCATGCCTCCACCAACATCTATCAAGAAAGTCCAACAGCTTAACGGTTGTTTGGCATCTTTGAATAGATTCATTTCTCGATCAGCGGACAAAGCCCTCCCCTTCTTCAAAATTTTAAGGGGAGGAAAGAAATTTGAGTGGGATGAAGCATGTCAAAGAGCGTTCGTTGAGCTAAAGTCGTACCTAGCATCCCCACCCCTGCTCACAAAACCTCACCCCGGAGACACCCTCCTACTGTACTTAGCTACCTCAGCAAATGCCATCATCGCAGTCCTCATCCGAGATGGAGGAAAAGGCCACCAACCCATATACTACATAAGTCGCGCCCTCCAAGGAGCCGAGCAACGCTACACCAACATGGAGAAACTCGCTCTGGCCCTCATCAACGCAGCTCGGAAGCTTCGACCTTACTTCCAGTCGCATCAAGTGGTGGTTCTCACCAATTATCCTCTGAAGCAAATACTAAGGAGTCCTGAAACATCCGGGCGATTAGCGAAATGGGCGATAGAGCTAAGCGAATACGGGGTCGAATTCAAACCCCGCCCGGCTATCAAAGCGCAAGTACTGGCAGATTTTCTAGTCGAAATGACCTCAGTAGAAGAAAGCACCTCTCTTCCAACTTGGTCCATCAGCGTCGATGGATCTTCCACTGCCACAGGAGGTGGAGCGGGTATCGTCCTAACGAACCCCGACGGAGATGAATTCGAATATGCTCAACGATTCGAATTCACAGCCTCAAACAACGTAGCTGAATACGAAGCACTAATAGCGGGAATCCGCCTCGCCTTAGCAGCTGGAGCGCGCAAGCTCCTAATCCAAAGCGACTCTCAACTCGTCGTCAACCAAATACGCGGAACCTACGAGGCTAAAGAAGACACCATGGCGAAATACTTAGCTCTCGCGCACACTCTCTTATCTAAATTCGAGAGCTACGAGATAAGACAAGTACCTCGCTCCAATAACGTCCACGCTGACAAGTTAGCTAGACTAGGAAGCTCCATGGCTAGCATCGGAAGTCGGAAGGTGACGCTCCTCACATCACCTCAGCCGGAGATAACTTCACCCACTGAAGTACAATACACCGAGGAGGATGAACCATGCTGGTTCACTCCAATCCTGAAGTATCTCAAAAAAGGAGAACTTCCAACAGATCCCACCGAAGCACGAAAATTAAAAACGAGAGCCGCGCGATTCGTCATAGTGGGAGAAGAGTTGTACAAACGAGGGTTCTCATTCCCCTACCTCAAGTGCCTCGACCCAACCACAACAGATTATGCACTTAGAGAAGTACACGAAGGCATCTGCGGCAATCACTTGAGCGGGAGAACCATAGCTCTCAAACTACTGAGGCAGGGCTACTATTGGCCAACGATGCATGAAGATGCGAAAAGATTAGTCCGGAGGTGTAAGCCCTGTCAAGAGCATGCCAATATCACGCACATGCCGGCGGCGTTAATGCAACCAATTGACAGTCCCATCCCTTTCGCCCAATGGGGGATGGATCTAGTTGGACCATTCCCACCCGCCACAGGAGGACGCAAATACCTCATTGTAGCAGTGGACTACTTCACCAAATGGGTGGAGGCTGAACCTTTAGCACGCATCCGAGAAGAAGAAGTTATCCAATTTCAATGGAAAAACATCGTGTGCCGCTTCGGAATCCCACGTTCCATCATCTCGGATAATGGGACCCAATTCTGCGGTGACAAAGTAAAAAATTGGTGCCTCGGCCTAGACATCAAGCAGTTCTTCACATCCGTAGCAAATCCACAAGCTAACGGCCAGACGGAGGTCACGAATCGCACTATACTCCAACACCTTAAGACAAGGCTTGGAAGTGCCAAAGGGAAGTGGGTGGACGAATTGCCTAACGCGCTATGGGCGTATCGCACAACCCCACGAGCAGCAACCGGAGAATCGCCCTTCAATCTAGCTTTCGGAACAGAGGCTATCGCACCCGTCGAAATCGGAGAACCATCTTGGCGAATCACCAACTATGATCCAACAGCTAATGAGGAGGCTATGCGGGGAAGCCTCGACCTCGTAGATGAATTACGTGAAGTCGCATACATCCGGCAACAGATGTATAAATCACGCATGGCCAAGGCATATAACTCAAAGGTCCGCCCTCGCTCCTTTCAAGTTGGAGATTTAGTCCTCCGAAAAGCTGAAGCCTCTCACCCCATCGGTAAGCTCGACCCAAAGTGGGAAGGACCGTATAAAATCACCAAAGTCGTCAACACCGGAGCATATCTCCTCGAGAACACTGACGGACACCCTATACCCAGAACTTGGAATATAGGGAACCTCAAACGGTTCTACGCCTAAGGTATACATCTACCTTACTTCAGATCAGTTGAGACCATCACCCATATTTCTTCTATAGGAAAATTACTCACGAATTGCCACCCATGCAGGCTCCACGACCTTCCACGTCAATTGTCTTGTAAAGCTGCTTATACATGGTTGGAAATTTGACACCACATAACGAGGTACGTGAACGTCCCACCTAAACTGGGGGGCTAGTAATTTTTACTTACATCAGCGAGTCATAATTACATCCCATCATCTTCTTACAAGTTGAGAACCTATTACAGGAGGATGCATATTACTCAATCAATGCCCCCAAAGAGCGGAGATACTCTATACCACATCGTCAAGGGTAATTATTATACATCCACTAGAATTCAACACACGGATGATCTTATTTACTCTTACTAACATGAAAAAGTAATTCCACTAACAGGCGTGATAGCATAGCAACCCGCAGCAATTCATGAGTTCATTTCATATCTTGGAAGGCGAGAAAGAAAAATCAACCCCCGTAGTAGGGTACGTGAAAGAGCAATACACATCACCATAGCTTCAATTACTAAATCATCAATACAAGTGATTAAATAAATTCTTTTTTTCTCAATCGTACTTGACAGGCATAAAGACGCCAAAAGAAGTCAATCTACCATGAGCACAGTAAAACGAACGAGTACAAGGAAGACGTGGAAGATGAACAAGTGTAATACAATCACTTACAAGAAATGTTATCTTCAATTTGTTTATTTTAGCAGTATTTATTTACCTTCGCCTCACGTAGGCATATCCCATTAGCTATTTATTCACATTCGCCTCACATAGGCTTGTATCAATACACTTTTGCTACCATTGAATTAATCAATTTTCTTTTTGCTTTACTCTCGGTGATATTACATCTACACGAATCACCTATTACCATGAGCTCAATCCAATAACCTCACAAACACTTAGAGAGATTTAGATAATCAATATAGCCTGGCCAGCTGGATTACCTAAGTCCCTTTATTTGTTTCACGAGGTGTTACTTTTAAAACGTGGCCACGGACAAATATAATCAAGACCCACGCGGTCGGAACAAAGGGCACGACCCATAACAAAAACCTTGAGAGACTGATCCCCTCCTCAAGTACATTGCGTATACGCTAATGTAAATACATATAAGCAACGCATTAATTCTTGACAACGTCAAAATAAATAAATAGAAATATTAAACTCCAAAGTCAAACAAGAAAGAAACTCAAACGAAATAGTAGTGGACATACCCATCTACATCAGCGATAAAAATAAACTACGAAATCCATAAAAAAAATAATAGCAATAAAAAATAAAAGGGAAAAGTTAGCTATCCTAACAGATACGTCTAAGCTCCCCTACCGCGAGCGGAAGACGTACCCACAGTAGAGTCACCTGCAACCATGTCATTCACGAGCTCTGTGCCCGTCCCATTAACATCTACCTCATCCTCCTCTTCATCGGATATGCCAGCTTCCATCCCACGAATCACTTCATCGCTGATCCCACCCGCATCGCGCAGATATTTGCGACAAGCACGCACTAATGGCTTATAAACCACAGCCAATGCATGTTCCTCAATCATAGCAGCACACTCATCACTACCTCGGAAACTAGCTTTAGTCTCCTCCACAATGGACTCCTTATAAGCCGCACCACCTGATGTCGTGAGGAACCTCTTCCCCGTCGCCTTCTCAGCTTCATATTTCTCTTTGAGCTGATCGTAGCATTCGTTCAACTTATGAACATCATCCTTATACGCCTTCGCATCACCCCGGATAACCTCGAGCTCCTCTGTCCTCTCAGCAAGCTCCTCTGCCCTCGGAGCAAGCTCTTCAAAGCGTAGAGCGAGATCGGACCGCGCTTCCTCCAACTGACTTAGAAGCTCATCTTCACGTGCTTGTCTTCGAGCCCGATCCTCTTCCTTACTAGCTTCCACATTCCTACCGTGCTCCACGAGATATCTCCAAGTTGCTACCAACTAAAAAAAAAAAAAAAAAAAAATTACACAAGGAAGAGAGGGAGTAACATCTAATCTTGTTTTAAGTAAACAAGGACTCACCTGACATATGTCCCCACCGGCTAACTCCAACATGTGAGAAGGGCCCTTACCAGACATCCGAGCCCGATCATACTCCCGAACAAATCCCTCGGTACTCAACAAAGGCAGATCATGGTCCGACACATCCCAATACGACTCCTTACCGTCGCGATTCACACCATAGGTAAACAATTGTTTCCCTCCCCCACCATGGAAAGCATAAGTCTCCTCTGGATCTACCCGTGGACGCTTAGGCACAACCACATACTCGGTATCCACCCTCTTACCCTTTCCACGATCCCTCTTCGGTAGACGCTCCTCCACTTCGCCAGCACTGCTACGATCATCTGCGACTACTCGAGGAATTTCTACATGGACCTCCTCACGAAGCAAACCCACTTGAAGAACCTCCCAACGTAGAAGGTATCTTCTTCGATGCCTTCTTCGACGCCTTCTTCGACGTCTTATTCGCCTTAGCTTGAAGTGTCGCAAAGGTAATACCCCCATCTACAAAAGATAACAAACACATAAGTGACATGAGGTACACACTACCAAAGAACTACAAAAAAAAAAAAAAAAAAAAAAAACACAAGTCAAGGCAACAAAAGGATATATGGTGCTGACCCCTCGCCTTTGGTATCAAAACCCTCGGGTCAAATTCCACGTCACACAATCCCGACTCTTCAATCCTTTTCGCCATATTCGCAGTTATCGTGAAGCTCTCGCACGTAGGATTCCAAACTACAGGAACGTCAAAAGTGGGAGCCTTCACATAAAAAAAATGGGTCTTCCATTTCCCCAAAGATAACTTCACACTCTTCACGAATTGGTAAGGAACGCGAGGATGAAAACAAAAGAAAGGCGTCATATTGGGCCGGTGTAACGTGAATAACGCCTTGAACAAACTCACGGTCATAGGCAAACCCACGAGAGACACCCTATGGTGAAACGCCTCAAACGTAAGAACTGCAGTCGGAGTAAGCTGACTATACCCTATCTTGAACTCTTCGCAAACCTTCAACAAAGTCGGATGCGGAGTAATCTGAGATGTACAAGTCAAGTAGCCCAAAAATACTGTATGAAACCCATCGGGCGGCGAATACAGACGGTCGCCCTTCTGAGGCAACATCAACTCGACATTACTTGGTGCTCCAGACAGACGACGAATAGAGTGCAAATGCTCTTCCGTCAACATACTATCAAAATCAACCAAGTCCAAATTAATTGGCTTCTTTTTCTTTTGCCTCCTCTTATCAACCTCAACATCACCGGGCGGAATATCATCTTCCACCTCCTCTTCATCCGTCAGCTCAACTTCACTACTTGGCGCCGCATGATAACTCACCAAAGGAACGTGGTTAGAATCATCACTATCGCTCCCAAAATCCACGATTTGACGTCGAGAATAACGCCTACTACCCACAACTTCATCCACTTGCTCACTAACGTGAATACTCGTTTCTACATCGTCACTCCAAGATTCAATGATCTCTCGCCGACCAAAACTTCCCCCGTTTGAAACAACACGCGAATCAGCACCCTCGTAAATTCGCCCTTCAAAGTTGCCCGAACCGGGCTCAGAACCACGCCCTCACGCGCGCACGGAACCCCAAGGCAACCCTCCTCGCGCGCGTGCGCGTCCTCCAGTGAAGCAAGGCCACGTGGCTCTTTCCCAGCCACACACGCGCGCTCACGCGCCTTCAAACCAACCAGCGACGCGCGCGTACGCGCGCCCTCATTGGGCAGCGCGCGCGCGTCCCCTACACTACCACCCTCCATCGACGCGCGCGCACGCGCCCCTTCATTGGGCAGCGCGCGCGCGTCATCTCCTCCTAATCCAACTGCCACCACGCGCGCGTCGGGACACGGGCCAATCCCGCGCGCGCGTTCGCCCACTCCCGACGCGCCCCCACCACCAGCTGGCCCACGTGGGCGGCTGCTTCTCTCTCCCCTACCCGAGGCGCGCACGTGGCCTCCTCCCGCTGGACCACGTGCACCAATTCCTCTCTCTTCAGCCGCAGACCCGGCTTCCAATTCAACGGCTCGGCTCAGCTTCTCCCTAACCTCGAAGCGCGCGCCCTCACACGTTTTTGATTGGCTAGAAGCACGGCTCGAGCCGGCACACCCATCCGAATCACCTACCCCACCCACCTGCACGGAATTTCGAGCTCCACCTACCGCAGATCCGATTTCTCCACCCGCTCGTACTACCTTCTCGCGTTCCATGCCCACGGAACCAAAAGTTTTCTCCACCCCTTCAACCGGATCGCGAAGTTTAATTCGTAAAGATTTCGAATTACCCGGATTCGACATGACTAAATTTTCTGCGCACAAAAAAAAAATCAAAAACAAAAAATTTCTACTCTACCACAAAAGCAAAAATTCAAGAGAAGAATAGCACAGAAGAAGACTTAGAGTTCAAAGAACATACCCATATTTATTGCAAGAGTTGAAGTTTAATTCTTTCCACCGTAAAAGGAGTCTATTTATCTGGCCCTGGTATAATATTTAAAACCCTTAAATATATACTTCACTGCCAAATAAATACGATTATCCCTTATTTAAACTAAGGAATTATTTCACCGCCAAAGGAAACTATTCAATCCACGACGCAATTAACTCTCGACACGACCCGAACCCCTCTACACAAGTCTCCGTCTCGAATCGAGAGTTGGGGGGCTTAATGATATACCTAAATGGGCCGGCCCAATGGGCCCTCAAATATATCTACTAATCAGGCCCATTACACGAAAGCCCAAATACCTTCAAAGTAAGGCTTGGGCCCAACAAAGTAAGCCCAACCCAATTACCGAGATATAAATAGGTGTTTGACTCATTTGTAAAGGTACGTTCTCATTATTGACAATTCACCTCGAGTTTTATTCTCTCTACTCTCTCTACGATCCGTACATCTGACTTGAGCGTCGGAGGGGTTTCCGCCGGATCAACCCCCGGCTTAGCTCACGTGTGCTCATTTTGTAGGGACCTCAGGAACATCGAGTTGACTAGCTACTGATCAGCTTTGCTCTCCCAGCTCGTTTTCTATACTACCTTAGGTGAGCTATATTTTAGCTTCATCAGAACTAAAGTTTCATTGCCCTAATTTTTTATTTGTGAAGAAAACAAAATTATTTGATATTGTGACTATTCTACCCTTGAATTAAAGTTCCATTGCCCTAATTCATATAATTGAAGCTAAGATCAATTTTTTTTGAAGCAAATGGATGAATTTTGATTAACTTAATAGTTATGCTACATATCAGATAATTTATGCGATTTGACCTTGTTTAGGTTTCGAAAATATGTTTTTTCTTATAGTAATTTTTTAAATTGTAATTACTTTTAGTGGTATCGAATTTGAATTCTCCAAATTGAATGATTTAAAATTCTATTAGGATTATATTTAAGTATGTTTTTTCATATATGATAATTTTCGCATTTTTTCTAATTTATTTCAATATTAATAAGATTTTAAATTTGGGGTAATGACAAATAGGCCCATGACAAGGGCACTTAATTAAAAGAATGACATCCAATTTTTTTGTCTTTCAAATAAATCCACCCCATTCAAACTTATTTGCAAATAAGGAAAATCCTTTTATATATCAAAATCACCCACAATTTATTGAAACCCAATTCAACTCCAATTTCATTATTTACACCCCAATTTAGCCCAATTTCATCAATTAACCAATTTTAACCCTAATTTCAATTTTGACCCCAATTTTAACCCTAATTCTTATCAATTTCACCCATTATGCTCTAACTTCCTTAATATTACACATTGACCCCGGATTTAAACAAATATATCACATTAACCCCCAAATTTTTTTTTTCATAAAATATTTTTTTTCTCAAATGTTTTTTTTTCCGGCCAGATTCCGGCTTTGATTTTTTTTTTTTAATTTTGTTTTTTCTTAATTTTTTTTAATTAATATTACTGTCTTGGCTGCTAAATTACTGTCTCCGGCAGTTATTTAACTGCTGGAGACAGTAATTTAGCTGTTAATTGACTTTTTTTTTTCTTCAAAAATATTTTAATTAATATTACTGTATTCGTTGCTAAATTACTGTCTCCAGCAGTTATTTAACTGTTGGAGACAGTGATTTAACTGTTAATTGACTTTTTTATTCTTACAAAAAATATTTTTAATTAATATTACTGTATTCGTTTGCTAGATTACTGTCTCCAGCAGTTATTTAACTGTCGGAGACAGTAATTTAACTGTTAATTGACTTTTTTTTCTTAAAAAAAAATATTTTAATTAATAGTACTGTCTTAGATGCTAAATTACTGTCTTCAACAGTAATTTAACTGTCTTAGACAATAATATTAATAATATTACTGTTCGGAAAAATAATATTCATAATATTACTGTTCGGAAAAATAATATTCATAATATTACTGTCCCAAACAGTAATATTACTGTCTGAGACAGTAATTTAGTAGCTAAAACAGTAATATTTATAAAAAAAGTTAAATTACACCCACACCCCTGAGGTATGCTTAAATAGTTTTAAGGTCCCTATGATATCGATAATTACACTCACCCCCCTAAAATGTAGTTAGAAACTCTAACGGGATAATGCATTGGATATATTATTCCTATAGGGTTCTAATGGACTGTTACTTTTAGCTAGTTGTGGAGATAAAACAGAGTTATGGAGTGACACGACTCTCCCAATTCTTCTTAAATCACCCATAACTCTTTGTTGTATCCACCAATTCTTGAAACCAATAGTCCGTTAGAACTCTATCGTAATAATGTATCCAATGCATTATCCCATTAGAGTGTATAACTATGTTTCAAGCGGGTGAGTGTAATTATCGATACCACAGGGACCTTAAAATTATTTAAGCATACCTCAGGGATGTGGGTGTAATTTACCCTAAAAAATGATATAAAACTTATGACAATCAATAGTGAATTTCTAAAATTAAATATTTTAAAAAAATATGGTAATAAACTTTGGAAAATTTATAGTCAACTTATGAAAACTGAGAGTGATCTTACGAAAATCAAAATATTTCAAGTCCTTATAGATAAAATTACATACGAAGAATTGTTTGCTTATAAGTTTTTTTTTTTTTTTTTTTGTGAGTAAGTTTGCTTATAAGTTATAACCTGATAAATAAGATTTTAATTTATTTATTTAGATTATAAATTAAGTTCTTTCACTCTTTTTTTTTTCATCGACCAAACAATATGGCAATGAAATTATGAAAATGATTATAAAAATATGATATAAAACTTTATGAAAATCAATAGTGAATTTCTAAAAATTGAATTTGAAAAAAAAAAGGTAATAAACTTTGGTAAATTGACAGTGATATTACGAAAATCAAACATTTCATATCCTCATAAATAAAATTACACACGAAGAACTGTTTGCTTATAAGTTATAAAATGATAAATTAAATAAGATAGGTTTTTTTTATAAGTGCATTAACACTTGGATCTTTAGCAGACGAACAGTTATCCGTAACACGAAAAATTAAGACAAGATCGAGCATATTGGGTAAATTTCTATATTAATTATACCCAAAAAGGTAAATTTTCAAATTTAAACACATTTTTCTTCGAATTAAGTAAGTATACTCAAACGAATTTCCTTTGTAACTTTTTTTTTTCAAATTATCCAATCAGAAGTATTATCATGCATGCATATAAAAAATTGAATTGATACAGTAAAGAATCTACAATAATTAAATGAAATAATTATATCTATCCATGATGTATTTTGAAACACGTTGTTATATTTTACAAAAGTGTTTTTTTAACTCTCTTACTTTCAAACTAAATTTTAGTTATTACTTAGTGGGCTAAGTGTTATGACTTAGTGGGTTAAGTTGTGATTAGTGGGTTTAATTGTGGGTTTTATTTTAACTTCCTAACTAACCCACTAACCCATTATCTTGAGTGCTCTTGTGGTTGGTTTTCTTGCAGATCATGGGCTGAGGAGTGGAAGCTTGGCAAGTCTATAAATACCAAACTCAAGACTCAAGAACTCTACAGATTTCGAGGAAACAAAATAGAGAGCTGAAGTTTTATCTCGAGAATTTTAGAGTGTTTCTAGGATCTGTTGTACGTACTCTTTATGAGTACATTATTTGAAATCTAGAATTTTTAATATTTTTCTTTTAGTATCTAGATTTGATTGTAAGAATGATCTTGAAAAAGATTCATTCATAAGGAAGAAGTTTTCGCACCTCTTCTGTTTGTATTCTAAGAATACTGATTTTAATATATTTTTCCGTCCTGTAAAGGGCAAGTTCACAAGTCTTTACTTGTGAACATTTTTAATTCTGAGCGTTGTCTTTTAATCTTTATATTTCCGCTGCATGTTGTCTCAAGTGTCATAACATTTCAGACAACATCTCTGTATAATACGAATTCGGGACCATAAATTCTTTCAATTGGCATCAAGAGCCAACACTTGACGTATACTAAGTGTTTGTTCCTATTTTTCTTTACAGAAACGAATTCGTGATGGATACTCAGATGACTGCTTCTATGCGACCTCCTGTACTTGATGGCACGAACTACACCTACTGGAAAGTCAAGATGAGGGCATACATCAAAGCCATTGATGAGAGAGCATGGAGATCTATTCTCACTGGATGGAAGCCACCAACTATCACAGATGTGGACGGAGATGTTTTTCCAACTCCAGAATTACGGTGGACACCAGATGATCTTGCAAATGCTAACCAAAATTCAAAGGCGTTAAATGCAATTTTCAATTCAGTAGATTTAACAATGTTTAAATTAATCTCTGTATGCACTTCTGCGAAGGATGCTTGGGAAGTTCTTCAGCTACATTGTGAGGGATCAGATAGTGTCAGAAGAACCAAGCTCAGACTACTCTCTTCCAAATTTGAGAGACTGAGAATGGAGGAAACTGAAACAATTTCCCAGTACAATGAGAAGTTGATTGATTTGGCTAATGAATTTCAATCCTTAGGTGGTCCTTTGAGCAACGAGACACTAGTGAATAAGGTATTGAGAACTCTTCCAGAAAGGTTCATCATGACGGTTACTGCTATTGAGGAGGCTAAAGATACATCATCTCTACGGCTGGACGAATTAATAGGAAGTCTCAAGTCCAGAGAGATGAACTTCGAAGATCAAAGAAAGGAGAAAGGAAAGGCTATCTCAAATGCACTCCAGGCAGAATTAGAGAAGGAAGATGTTGCTCCGGAATATGATGATGATGCAGAAGAATGCCTCAACAATGTGGCATTTCAGATTCAGAAATTCAATAGGGCGTACAGACGAAGTGGAATCAAGCCCAGGCAGTTATTTTCAGAAGGGTCTCCACAAAATCGACAAACTCAGCCCCGGAACAGATCTATTCCACAGAGAACATTTCCTCAAACACCTTCTCAAAACAATTTAAAAAATTCTTCTTTTATTCGTTCAAATTCTGAACCACCTAACTTGGATCATATTAAATGCAGGGCCTGTTCAGGATTTGGACATTATGCTAATGAATGTGCAAATACCTTGAGAAGGAGAGGAATGAGTTTGATTTGTGCTGTCAGTGATGAGGAGGAAGAACAACCTGAACAGACAGAGGAACATCAATCCTCTAAACAAGCTCTTTCTGTCAGATATCTCACAGAAAATGCCTCTAAAACAGAATCACAAGGAGTTCCTCTGGATGCTGCAACACTTTCTGAAACACTTTCAGTAACTGAAATTTTGGAGTTTAGTACTGATCATTATACATGTTTAAACTATATTTCTTTGAATGCAGCAGAATCCAGTAATGAAGAAGTCAGTGATGATGAAGAAATGTGTAAAAAGCAGATCAGAAACTTGGAGAAGAAGACTCAAGCTCTAGATGCAGCCAACAAGGAAAATTCCTCCCTCAAAGAAACAATCACACATTTGGAGGTTGGAATCACCAAGAAGGATCTTGAACTGGCAAAAGTGAAAGAAGAACTCAAAAAGGCAACTCTAGCAATCAAGAGGATGAACACTGGCACAACTAAACTCGAAGAGATTGTGTCAATGGAAAAGCACTACAAACATGAAGGGCTAGGGTTCAAAAAACAAATGAAGCCAGTTAAGAAGAAAGAAATTGTCTTTGTAAAAGAAAAGGGTGCAAACATAAAGGATTGCAGGAAGTCCACAGTCACCACTCCAGATTCCAGAATAAGAGGTTATGTTTGTCATTACTGTTTCTCACCAGGACACATTCGTCCATTTTGTGAAAAACTCAGCAGTGACAAAATGTTGTATAAAATAAGCCACAACACTTCAAGGAACACCTCAAAGAAAAAAGTAGAATCTTCCAAAAAGGAGTGTAAAATAGGGACTCCCAAAGGTAAACTTTTGTGCAAGGTAGTATACACCTCTTTAAATGCTAACATTTCAGGTTCATGGTACTTTGATAGTGGATGCTCTAGGCACATGACTGGAACAAAGGAATTTCTGTCAAACTACCACACACTTAATGGAGGACGTGTAACCTATGGAGGAGGAGCTAAAGGCAAAGTGGTTGGACGTGGAACACTCAGTATTGAGGGACTCCCAAAACTTTCAAATGTCCTACATGTTGAAGGATTGGGGTCAAACCTCATCAGTATCAGTCAATTGTGTGATGATGATCTACGTGTAGAATTTGATAAATACTGTTGTTCTGTGTTTGATAATCAAAATCATTGTGTACTTACAGGTTCCAGATCAATGGATAATTGCTATCAAACAGGTGACACCATCTCATGTAAGAGCTCAAGAGTGAGTGAAGTAGAGCTGTGGCACCAGAAACTCGGGCACACAAACTTCAAAAATCTGAAGCTGCTCAACAAATACAATGCCATAAGAGGTGTACCAGATCTCAAGATCAAGGATATCCCTATATGTGGAATGTGCCAGAAGGGAAAGCAAACCAGAGTACCACACAAAGTGCTGCAACACGTTGGTACCACTATGTGTTTTGAACTTGTACATATGGACCTTATGGGTCCTATAGAGGTAGAAAGTCTAGGTGGTAAAAAATATGTCTTTGTATGTGTTGATGATTTTTCAAGGTATACTTGGGTGTATTTTTTAAGAGAAAAATCAGACACTTTTGAAGTGTTCAGAAATCTGTACAGGTTTGTGAAAACTCAATTTCTAGTTTCTGTTCGTAGAATTAGATCTGATCATGGAAAAGAATTTGAGAATGCTTTATTTCTTGCATTTTGTAATAAAAAGGGTATAAAGCATGAATTTTCTGCTCCAAAAACTCCTCAGCAAAATGGCATTGCTGAAAGGAAAAACCGAACCATCCAAGAAATGGCTAGGGTGATGATGAGTGCAAAAAATCTGTCTAAAAGGTTTTGGGCTGAGGCTATCAACACAGCTTGTCACATCTCAAATCGTGTGTATCTAAGATTAGGATCTATGATGACTTCATATGAAATTCTTTATGGTAAGAAACCTAATCTAGAATACATGCATGTGTTTGGATGTGTCTGCTATGTTCTAAATGATAGAGATCATCTAGCTAAATTTGATTCAAAAAGTGATTTGAGTTTGTTTATGGGATACTCTAACAACAGTCATGCTTATAGAGTATATAATCTAAGAACTCGAACCATTATTGAATCTGTAAATGTGGTATTTGATGATTTTGCTGATCTTCGCAGTAAAACAGCTGAAGATGAAGTTGATGATTTAATTGCTGAAAGAGAAACAACCGAAGAAGTCATTTCTACCACAGATGATCCAGATACAGACAGTCCAGGTCCGAGAGAAGAAGGTGCTGAGCCAAATGTTACCACATCGGACTCAGCACACCATCCAGAAACTGAATTGCAGCCAACCCTTGATGTCTGCAGAAAGGAACCCTCAAGTAGAATTCAGAAAAATCACCCATCTACTCAAGTAGTGGGAGATATCTTTGATGGAATGAGGACCAGAAGAAAAGAGAGAGTAAACTACAGAGATATGGTAAGATTTGCAAATTTATCTTCTGAATGTGCACTAACTGGAACCACTTGTTTTGTGTCCTCAGTAGAACCAAGAAATATTGCAGAAGCTCTGAAGGATGAATTCTGGGTAAATGCAATGCATGAAGAGTTGAATCAGTTCATCAGAAATGATGTTTGGTACTTAGTTCCCAGACCAAATCATGTAAATGTGATAGGAACTAAGTGGATCTTCAAAAACAAAACTGATGAAAAAGGTACAGTGGTTAGAAATAAGGCTAGGTTAGTAGCACAAGGTTATACCCAAATTGAGGGTATATACTTTGATGAGACTTTTGCTCCAGTAGCTAGAATTGAATCTATTAGATTACTTCTTGCTATAGCCTGCTTTCTTAAAATCAAACTGTATCAGATGGATATCAAAAGTGCATTTCTGAATGGGGTTCTGGATGAGGAAGCATATGTAGAACAACCCAAGGGTTTTGAAGATTCTGCCAAGCCTAATCATGTTTTCAAGCTTAAGAAGGCACTGTATGGTCTTAAACAAGCTCCTAGAGCTTGGTATCAAAGACTCACTGACTTCTTACTTGACATACAATTCAATAGAGGAGAGGCAGATAGAATTCTATTTATTTAGAAGAACAAATAATCATATCATTATTGTTCAGATATATGTTGATGATATTGTTTTTGGCTCTACTTGTGCTAATCTTTTACAGTCTTTTATAGATTCTATGTCTCACACTTTTGAAATGAGCATGGTAGGGGAGTTGAATTACTTCTTAGGACTCCAAATCAAACAAACAGGTGAAGGAATGTTTGTAAATCAAAAGAAGTATGCTCTCAATCTGGTCAAAAGATTTGAGTTGGAGTCAGCCAAGCACATGAAAACTCCAATGGGTTCCAGTCAAAAACTGTCCAAGGATGATGTTGCAGAAGATGTTGACAGCACTCTATACAGAAGCATGATTGGAAGCCTTCTGTATCTAACAGCAAGCAGGCCTGACATTATGTTTAGTGTTTGTGTGTGTGCCAGGTATCAAGCTAATCCCAAAGTCACTCATCTTAAAGCTGTGAAGAGGATTATTAGGTATGTTGCAGGTACAGTAGATTTAGGGATTCAGTTTTTCAAAGACACAAACACAAACTTGATAGGTTTTAGTGATTCTGATTGGGCTGGGGATATTAGTGACAGAAAAAGCACTTCTGGTGCATGTTTCTTTTGGGGGAATAATCTGGTTTCTTGGTTTAGTAGAAAGCAAAATTGTGTATCTCTATCAACAGCTGAATCAGAATATGTAGCTGCTGGAGGGTGTTGTGGTCAACTAATTTGGATGAAACAAATGTTGGGAGATTACGGGTTGACCAGTGATACCCTGACCATATATTGTGATAATTCAAGTGCTATTGACATTTCAAAAAATCCTGTTCAACACTCACGAACTAAACACATAGATATTAAACATCATTTTATTCGTGATATAGTTGAGAAAAACATAGTGTGCTTAAAGTACATTCCTACAGAGGATCAGCTGGCTGATATCTTTACAAAGGCATTAGATTATGATAGGTTTTCTAAACTCAGAAAATCTCTCGGGATGTGTACTCAATAACCATGTCCTGAACAATGTTGCAGCACCTCATCAAATATCTTAAGCTGCAACATAATTTATTGAAGCTTAGCTTCTTTAAATAATGACTTCACTGTGATGAATTATTTTTCTAAATAAGTAACTGGAAGTCTTTCACCTTGAAACGTGATCATGCTTCATGTAAACATTTAGGGAATAATTACACTCACATAAGTCAAACTCCTCTATTTTGATAGTAATATCTTAGTAACTGAGGAACCTTCAAACTGAACACTTGATCATGTTCCATGTGAATTGTTTGACTTGAAAATAAGAGTTTATATTTATATATTTAAAAAAAAAAAAAATATATATATATATATATATATATATATATATATATATATATATATATAATACAATCTATGCTTGTTAGCCAATTTTTTCTCATACTATTAATCATTAATAAATCGGTGTTTCTATTTTTGTGAATATTTCGTGAGTGATAAATATTATTTTTATTATTTATATTGAATTATCACTATTTATATGGGTCATGGGGTACATGGGTTAGTCCTTCATTTTCCACTAAGTCCACTCCTTATTATGCCATGTGTCACGTTTTGCCTTAAACTGCCAAAGGAAGTGTTATTCTCCTTAATCACACTTTCTCTAAGAAAAACGCACCCCACTTCTTCATCTTCTCCACTTCGATTTTTCTCAGCAAAAATTAGGGCTTATAAATTTCGTGCTTAAATCTTTCAAAAATACACACCTTCAAATCAAAAGCACAAAGAAGAAATTTTTATCTACTGTATCATGGCATCTCCACCTAGAAATCCCCTTCCAGCCGAAGATGATGTCCACAACGATGCTGTAGCACCTGAACCAGCAGACCCAAATCTGGCCATCATCGTTCATCCGGTCAACCTCGATGCTCTACCTATCAGCTACATTGAGCCCGGCGACGAGCTGAACCCGATTGACCCAGACAACTTCGATTTTTTGGGTCCCTCTTCCACTGCCGGAAGATTTCCAACTCGCCGGTCCAAACGCATGAACCCCTTTCCAGATCTGAATACTGCTGGGTCACAACGCCGGAGGGGTGAACACTCTCCCAGAAGAGGAAGCAGAGGTGGAAGAAGAGGAGGCAGAGGTGGCCGCACTCCAGTTCGGCCAAACCCACGAAGAGGTCTTCATTTGGTAGATGAAGAAACTGATGATGAAGCAGGGGATCCTACCTTTGCTGCACCACAGGCTCAAGCCTTGTCCTCCAGCTCCTCCGAGTCATCATCCAACAACCCAGGGGGAGACATCACAACCCAGCATGGCAACAGCAGCCTCTCAACGTTCTGTTCCTGAAGGTGTTGCTGCACCTGTTTCTGAAGGTGTTGCTGCACCTGTTCCAGAAGATGCTGCTGCACCCACTGCTTCAACAAATGTTCCTCAGAATGCTGCTGAGGGTGCTGCTCCCTATCAGGATGAAGAAATGCCTGATTTTTCTGGGATGTCTTCTGCAGAGCATGTTGACATTCCCACTGTTGATGCTCAGGAGTTCACCACTACTGAAGAAACTCCATCAGTACCTCTTGCTGACCCTCTGGAAACCCTGGCAGAAGCAGCAGTTCAAGCAGATACATCTCCTCCTCAGGCTGAAGAATCAGAGAAAAGTGAAGACAGTTGGGAGGTTCCACTAGCTGCTTTTCGCAAAAACTTGCCATCTTCAGATTCAGACAGTGAATCTTCTGAAGACTCTTCTCAGCAGGAAGAAGATGTTGTCCCACCTGCTGCATCACCTGAACCAGCATACATTCCAGATGAACTGGAAGATTTAGAAGATGAGGACTCCTCAGAAGAAGAAGAACCAGACTTGGATGGGAAGAATTTGTCAACCCCTTTTGAGGTAAACAATGCCTTCAGTCCTAACTTTTATTTTGAATCTGATTCCATTTTGAGTCCTCAAGTCATGAATTGTCAATTCATTGAGGAAAAGAAAATTTCCAAGGAAGAGTTTGATAGGCATAGAATCACAGCTTTTCTTCATCAAAGAAATATTCTTAGCCTAATTGAGATTGCCTGCTCCTATGATCCCACTGTTGTGAAGGAGTTTTATGCCAACTTGCAAACCTCTTTTTTAAAGAAAAACTCTCCAAACTTTGGCAAAGTTTTTGTTAGAAATTCAATCTTTTCTTTCTCTCCCAAAATTATCAACTCTCATTTACAAACTCCTACTGTGATAGATGAGGATAATTATGGTGATTTTAATGAGGTTTGTAAAGTTATCTCTGGAAACCGTTTAAGAAATTGGCCTGCACACCCCAGAAAATTTAAGGTTTCCCAACTCACTGCTTTTTACTCTGTCCTGTTTAGACTCACAGTGACTAATTGGATTCCATCCAAAAATGTCTCTGTGGTAACTAAACCTCATGCAGTACTCATGTACAAATTGGGGATGGGATTACCAGTTGATTTTGGCAAACTCTTCTTCAATACTATAGGTCATCTTGCCCAGAAAATCTCACCCTCTACTCATCTTCCTTATCCTTCTCTCATCTATTCCATTTTACTCTCTCAAAACTTGGGCCAAGATGACTCTGAGTATCTTCACACTCCACAAGGCATGATCACTGTATCTCAAAACTTTCTAAGAGCTCCTCATGTCCAAGACCTTCCCTGGAATGGAGATAATTTTCTCTCAAGTGAATCAGGTCAAAATAATCTGGGTACTGAAGGTGTTGCTCCCAATGTTGACAACACTTCTAACCTCCTTGTGTCTGTTCCTAGAGATTTTCTGTTACAGCAGCTTACTCACTCTCTAGCTCAGATTACCTATCACCAGACCATGGTGGACATGATCCAAAAGGCTCTTTCTGATCAAAAAGGGGGAGAAAAAGGTCATGAGGCTGAAGCTGGAACTTCTCACCCTTTGGATGCCAGAGGCAGAGGGCAAAGAGGAGTCAATGAAGCGGGAGCAAAGAATGAGGGTGAAGATCAAGAAGCAGAGGAGAGCAGTGGATCCAGTGCTGGTGATGGAGGAGCAACAGCTGACACTGAAGAGACTTTGGAGATTCTACTTTAAATGTTTTCATGAACAATATTTTGATTCTGTTCTGTTGTTTATTTTTCCCCTGAACCTTTAATTAGGACTGCACTTTGATTATTTCTTGTTTAAGTTTTTGTTGGACTATCTTGCTGAATTTGTGTTGAATTTATCTTTCTATATTATTTTTGATATTTTCAAATTCAGGGGGAGTTCTAGCAATATCTCAGGGGGAGTTCTAGCTAAAATTTAGTTTTGATCAGAAAGTTAAAAAGGGGGAGTTTGAAACACGTTGTTATATTTTACAAAAGTGTTTTTTTAGCTCTCTTACTTTCAAACTAAATTTTAGTTATTACTTAGTGGGCTAAGTGTTATGACTTAGTGGGTTAAGTTGTGATTAGTGGGTTTAATTGTGGGTTTTATTTTAACTTCCTAACTAACCCACTAACCCATTATCTTGAGTGCTCTTGTGGTTGGTTTTCTTGCAGATCATGGGCTGAGGAGTGGAAGCTTGGCAAGTCTATAAATACCAAACTCAAGACTCAAGAACTCTACAGATTTCGAGGAAACAAAATAGAGAGCTGAAGTTTTATCTCGAGAATTTTAGAGTGTTTCTAGGATCTGTTGTACGTACTCTTTATGAGTACATTATTTGAAATCTAGAATTTTTAATATTTTTCTTTTAGTATCTAGATTTGATTGTAAGAATGATCTTGAAAAAGATTCATTCATAAGGAAGAAGTTTTCGCACCTCTTCTGTTTGTATTCTAAGAATACTGATTTTAATATATTTTTCCGTCCTGTAAAGGGCAAGTTCACAAGTCTTTACTTGTGAACATTTTTAATTCTGAGCGTTGTCTTTTAATCTTTATATTTCCGCTGCATGTTGTCTCAAGTGTCATAACATTTCAGACAACATCTCTGTATAATACGAATTCGGGACCATAAATTCTTTCATATTTCAATTATCCGGTATAAATACTAGTTAACTGCATCATTTTTCTCCACTTGACTTCGAAAAATAATCTACTTCCATATTTTTTAATTTATTTTTTAAACTATATTTTTTCTAATAAATAGATGGCCGTATTCCGCGCAATTCTTGAGCATTCTCCTACTCCTCGCGTCTGCGTCAGGTATAAATAAATATAATATTCAATTTGTTTTTTTTTTTCCCCTTTTGAATTAACAGTAGTTTGTATTTTTTTTTATTTTTTTAATTTTCTTGAATATATATTATTATTAATAATATTTTTTATTTTATTTAGGTATTGCGGTGAATAATAATATTGAAGGGCAGCCACAACAAAAATATAGGTGCAGTAGTATATTGGGAATATGTGGGAAAACACTAAGTGAAGATCAATGCGTAACATTATGCTTAAGCTGGTACAGCGGTACTAGTCCACACGCTTATTGCGCTGCACCCTACGACGAAATTTATTGTTATTGTAGACATGATTGCCTAAATGCCTAACTATTTTCTAATTTTATTATTTATTAATTGCTCCTTTTTTTTCTTTAACATATATATATGGTTTATTTTAAGTTATAATACATGCTATATATATGTTTCATATTAATTGAGGCGTTCGATGCGAATTCCATCAATTTCAAATATTTAAATTAAGGGTTAATATGCTAAGAGTCCCTTAAATGAAACTTAATTTGAACTAAATGACAACCTTAAATTCAATCTTTTAATTAAATCCCTATTTTGAAATAATACATGACCCACATCCCTAATTTTTATTTTATCCTCAGTTTGCCCTTATACCCTAAATATAATATCCCACGTTTATTCAACTAATCATTTTTTTTAGTTTTCTCTCTCGCATCTCGCCGCTCCCTCTCCCTCTCGCTCTCGCCTCTTCCTCTCAGATTTTTTTTTGTTTTCGCCTCTCACCTCTCGCCTCTTCTTCTCCCTCTCCCTCTCGCCTCTTTATCTTTCGGCAAGGCGTTGTGGTGGTCGAGGCGACGGCCAGGGGCTGCGGTGGTCGGCGGTGTTGGGGGCTGCGGTGGTCGGCAGTGTTGGGGCTGTGGTGGTCGGCGGTGTTGGGGGGTTGTGGTGGTCGGCGGTGTTGGGGGCTTCGGTGGTCGGCGATGTTGGGGGGCTGTGGTGGTCGGCGGTGTTGGGGGATGTGGTGGTCGGCAGTGTTGCGGGTTGCGGTGGTCGGCGATGTTGGGGGCTGTGGTGGTCGGTGGTGTTGGGGCTGCGGTGGTCGGCGGTGTTGGCTTTTAGGGTTTGACGGCTGCTGTGTTTAGGAAGGGTTGGCGAGATTGGGTGTTGTTGGCTGCTAGGGTTTGATAGTACACCGCAGTAGACTATAGTACACTGTAGTATACTATAGTTTACATGGTATACTACAATAGTCTACATGGTATACTACAGTATTGACAACAAATAAATTTTTAAAAAAAAAATATATATGTAGCTTGAATTAACAAAAACGAAAATTAATTTTTTTTTCGTAATTTTCAATATCATGTAAGATTTGTTTTTTAATAATAGTGTAAAAATTATAGTACACCATAGTATACCATAGTGCACCATAGTATTTTTAAAATTTGCTGAATTATTTAACAATTTTGTTTCCCGTAATTTTCAATAAGCACCATAGTATTTATAAAATTTGCTGAATTATTTAACAATTTTGTTTCCCGTAATTTTCAATAAAATATAAAAAACAAGGAAAAAAAACTGTTTATAATAATATAGAAAATGTTAGAGTGAAAATTGAAAAAATAAATATGAGTGAAAGGGCATTTTCGGAATAAATTTTATAAAGGATGTGAAGCAAATGTTTAGTTGAGCTTGTCATTTAGTTCTAATTAGGTTTATCACTAGGGACCTATATCTTAAGACCCCTTAAATTAAAGGTAAATTACAACCACCCATGAGTTACAAATTACGAAAAACTTCTGTGACTGGGTAATTACAATTGTCCATCAACTATGAATATAATCTTCTTACACGCTCATCCTTATGGTGTTAAATTTAATATAATCTTATAGACTCCGTGGAATGTTCTAAAATTTGTACACGTTTTGTGCAAAAAATGCAGTTTCTGATGCACCACAATCTGATATACACAAGCCAAAAACACATTTTATGACATCTTGCTTCAAACTGTGGAGCTCGAATGTGATAAAACGAGTACTAACTTAAGAATATTCTATATAATTTAGAAGATTCCACTAAATTTAACACCGCAATGATGAACATGTAAGAAGATCCATAGTTGAAGGGATTGTTGTAACCCAAATTATACCTTACATCATGGGGTGGCCATAATTTACCCTTTAATTTAATGCTTATGTAGGACCTTCGAATTAACATTATTGAAGATTAATAAATTTTGTATAACAATTAAAAGGGTAAATTACAACCACTCCGAGGTATGACTAAATTACGAAAAACTCCCTCTTGTTTGGATAATTATATCTACCTCTCAACTTTAAAATTTCTTACACCTCCACCCTTATGGTGTCAAATTCAATATAATCATCGGTATTCATTGGAATGTTCTCTGGTTTGTACTCATTTTGTGCAAAAATACAGTTTCTGATGCACCACAATCTGATATATATATATATATATATATATATATATATATGCCAAAAAACACATCTTATGATCATCTTGCTTCAAAATGTGGAGCTCGAATGAGATAAACGGGTACAAAATTGAGAATATTCTATATAATCTGAGTTGTTCCTTTAAATTTGAAACCGTACAGTTGACGTGTAAGAATATTTATAGTTGATGAGGTAATTGTAATTACCCAAATAAAAGGATAGTTTCGTAATTTGACCATACCTAGGGGTCATTGTAATTTACCCAAATTAAAATCACATCATATATTTCACCAATAATTTTTTGTAGAGAATCACATTATTGGAGGTCAACCAATTTATAATGACAGTTGTTTATTTTATTCCACAAAATTCAAATTTATGCATTTTTTTTTTTGTTTGTTGTTTTTGCAAACAACAAAAAGTTTATTTACAAAACCCCTGAGGTAAGATTTATTTACGAACAAACTCCTAACATTTTCCATATGTACATCCACCCCCGTAATTTTTAGATTCTCATATTAACACCCTTTTGAAAGACGGTGTATGTTAGAAATTTATAACTTTTCACACTTTAAAGTTTCCCCACGCAGCATTCCGTCTTACACAGCATCCGACAAAGTAAATCATCGACTAAAATAAGACAAATAAACATCGTACAGTTCTCAGTTCGGAGCCGGTTCGGATGTCAATGGGTAGTTTCCGGACCGGAACCGGGCCCTTAATAACATTGTATGATAAGGTTGCGAATTCAGCTATAGTGAATTATGTTTTCCCATAATTTCCCATCTAAATATTTTGTTTTTTTCATTTAAATGACACTTAAGTTCTTGAAAAATAAATTAGAAGTAGAATTCAGAATGAATTGTTACCAAAATCAAAAAAATTCGAAACAAAATCGGCTGAATCCGAAATTTCATCCTGGTCGATAAATGTAGATTGAATAAATTTTAATATAGCAATGAAGACGAAGAAATTGTATATACGAGCATCTCAAACAATTAATATAAAACATAGACAGACAATATCCAAAAGAATTATATATACGTTTAAAGTCGACGTATTAACTAGCAATCAATCGAACGAAATACGAATAAATCAAATCAATAGTAGAGCTCGACAAAAAAACTAAAAGAAAAACTAAAATGAACTAGATCGAGAAAACCTTGTTATCGAGTATTATATCCTAAACCCTAATGAACGAAACTAAAAATTTCCCGGTTAAAACGAAAAAGCAATCAAAGAAAAGCAAACAATGCACTAGAATTATTACCAATTAATACAACCGAATCGTTTGATATAATCGACAATGTCGGAGACGAGGATGTCGGCATCGAGTGCGTTGAGTACACGATTCATATCCATCAGGGTGAAAAGAGCCTCTCCGCCTTCATTGCGAATTTCGAAGAAACCCTTCCTAGGGGTTTCGGGGTTGAACACTACGTAGACTCCAGGAATTGCTTTCTCCAGCCCTTTCTTCACTCGTTTAGCCTTTTTCTTGTATGGTTTTGACTCCTTGCAGTACTCGATCACCACCAGAGTCCTGTATCCGTCAGAACATGCGGCGGCGGCGGCGGCGGCGGCGGTGGTGGCGGTGGTTTTGGCCTTCTTTTTCTTCCCCTTTCCGGAGTTAGCGGCGGCAGAAGAGGTGGGGGTGGGTGTCTTTCTCTTGGGTCGATCCTGTTTTCCGGCGGCGGATGTGATGCCAGAAGAGGTGGGTGTCATATCTTCGGGAGCCATGAAGCTACGTGGACTTAGGGTTCCACCGGTGCAGACCGAGGTGATGGGTGGAGGGGCGAATTAGGGGCTGAAGAAGAAGAGGAGGAATGAACCCTAGGGAAATTTATTTAAGGGAAATTGATTGGGAAAATTACATTTTATGTCCCTAAATTTTACTACTAAAACAATTTGTGTCCTCAAATATTTTAATCAACAAAATACGTCCTCGAACTTGCAACATTTGATCAAATTTATGTTCTGTCATTACGTCGTCGGCCAACTTCAACAGAAATTGCACATATGGCTCACGAGACATCTATCTGGCCGTTAAACGTGGTGTGGAATAACATATGGCATTGAAATGTTGACATAAACGAATGTACTAATTTCCCTTCACATTTCTACCTCACTTTTCCCAAATCACACTTCATGCTTTATCCCATAAACCCTAGTCATTCAATTTCAAAATATCTTTCAATCTCATCAACCCACTCTCAAATTTCCAATCCAATCTGCATTCTTGGTCGAATCTATGTGAAACTCGAAGTCATAAACCCATAAAAAAATCCAGACATTCTAACATTGCAAGAGTTCTTCCCTTATGAGAGGCCGAGTTGTTGTAGGTGAAATCAAAACTACCACAGACCTCCCAAAATCCCAAAATCGAAGTTGAAAGATATTAACTTTGAAAAAACTTACCCAAAATCAGAAATTGTTGCTTGATTATGATATCACTAGTCCACAAATGTTCGAAACCCTGCGAAATTAGGGTGGGGCAATCTTACTGTTGCAAAATTTCACCTTAATTTTGAGCTTTGTATAGGTAATTTGGGGGTAGGGTTTCTGCGTTTTGGTTCAATAAATTTGGGCGTAATGAAATGTGAGTGTTGGTGAGATTCAAATAGAGGAAGAGAGTTACGTGTCACTCCACGTCTTATTATTTCGCCAGATCGACGTAAGTAGTTATTCCACATCACATTTAACGGCCAGATAGACGTCACGTGAGCCACACGTGCTATTTCCGTCGAAGTTGGCAGACGACGTTAACGACAGAACATAAATTTATCGAAAGTGACAAGTTCGAGGACATATTTCACGGATTGAAATATTTGAAGACATAAATCGTTTTAGTGGTAAAGTTTAGGGACATAAAATGTAATTTTCCCGAAATTGATTCAAGGGAAGTTAAGACGAGACACCGTTTCTGCAAAAGATGGAGCCGATTTGGACTCTTCTGAAGTGGGGCCCCACGCTCGTTTTAATAATTGTTTTCGAATTATTTCAATTATTGTTATTACTATTGGTGGATTAGGGTAGAATATTCTCTGATAGGGGTGAACAAGTCGGACTCCTCAACCCGTTGAACTCATCAAATCGGTAAAAATTGTCCCGTTAGAACCGGACAGATGGATCCATCAGTAGGGTTGGGTCCTTAAATGGAGAAGATCTGTGGGTTTGGGTCTAAGATGGATTTAAATATTTTTAATACCCGTGAAACCCGTCCCGTCCCACCATACAAAATGACGTCGTTTTCTTTATATTATTTAGTATAATAAATTAAAAATATATAATACATGAATAAAATATCTATTACCTATCAAAACTTATACCTACAACGACGACATCGTCTTGTTTTATATATAGTTTCCCATTTTATTTTCAATCTTGTTTATAAAGCTTTGGATTTAGCTACTCTTTTTTAATGGATTTATGATTAAAACGTATTATTTGGATTTACTCGTGATATTTTTCATTGATCTTATTCACGTTTGTTTAAATTTAAGATTTTAAACATGGTTATTTCATTTCAATTTCTAAATAGTTTTGCGTAAAACTTATAAATTATTAAAAATATAACTTATTTAAATTATGACGAGTTTTGACTCATGAAGGTCGGGTCCTACTATAAATCCGACATGAACCCGTCTATCTTAAAGCCATCGAAGACCCATAAGTTTATTTCTTTAAAATCAAGAACCGTTAGTTGATGGGACGAGGGTGGGTTATGCTAGAACCCGCAGGTTTATGACCCGGGCACAACCCTATTCCCTAATGATAGAAACGGGTATTTTTTTTTATAATTAAATTTCATTCATACGGAAAGGAGAAAGTACAACGGTCAACGATGGGATCGCCACCGCCGCAAAAATAATTAATGGGTAAATATTAAGAGGAATAAAACCGGTCCAAGAAGTAGAAAAAGCCCATTCTCTCTTCTTCCAGCTTTCTTTATGATCAAAGTCTTTCTATTCTCTATCCTTCTAATTCCTTCTTTTCTATTATCTCTATTCTCTTGGTTACAGATATACAAATATCATAAATCAATATTATAGAAACTGTTGAGATCTGACAGTGAGGGTGGCCGTCTTTCTGTCGATCCTGTTTCCGACAATTTCGTCCAACATGATGGTTGAACCAAAAATGTTAAAAAATAGACGAGTTTGGGGATTACTTTCATGAGAGCGAAAATCATTTTAGTGATAAACTATAGGGACGAAAACTTTTATTATCCTACTAATTTTATAATGTTGTCACTACTTTACTCTAGATTATATATCTTTTAATTCATGGGAACAAAACTTTTTCTGAAACAAATTGATGTAACTCGGAGAAATCAACTATGCGCACAACGGCGTCAAATTCCGACGAATCGTTGTCGTTTCAGACCCCAAAATGGGTTTTCTTTTTCTTTCCATTTTCAACAGGGAAAAATCCTAAAAAAGTGTTTTTGATTTTTTGAGTTATTTGCATATAGTACCCCTGTAAAATCTCGAACGGCTCAAAAACCTAATCATCTTCTCCACCATGCACCCGCATCTTCTCCACTTCCAATCCGACCTTCTCCGCCGCCTTCACGACCTCGTACCGCTCAACCACCTTCCCAAACACCACGTGTTTTAGTTATTTTTTGTAACACAGGGGATTTTTTAGCCGTTCGAGATTTCACAGGGGTACTATTTGCAAATAAGTCTATTTTTTTTCTCATTTTAGTGAAAAATCAATTTTACTTTTGATTCTGGAAATTTAGGAAACCTCGGTTTTTTTTAATACATAAAATATAAAGTAAACAAAAAAGGAGAGTATAAAAATCATGTCTCTATCATGAAATCTTAATAAATTTATATAAAAAAAATATTTATATTTTTTCACATTAAATATATTCAAAGTATATAGTAATTTTTGAAATTGTAATAACTTTTAGTAGCGAAATCGAATTTCAATTCTGCAAATTGAATTGTTCTTATGATTTAAAATTCTATATGGATTATATTCAAGTATATTTTCTCATTTATGATAATTTTCATATTTTTCTAGTTTATTTCAGTTTTAATAAGATTTTAACATTTTTATTAAGATTAGGCTCTAAGTTCTCTCTTTTTTTCTATTGACCAAATCATATGGCAATGAAGTTCTGAAAATTATTATAAAAATATGATATAAAATAAAACTTATGAAAATCGATAATGAATTTCTGTAATTTGAATATTTTAACAAAATATGGTAATAAACTCTGCAAAATTGATAATCAATTTATGAAAATCAAAACATTTCATGTCGTTATAGATAAAATTACATACGAATAACTGTTTGCTTATAACCATTCGGTGCATTTACACTTGGATCTTTAGCACACGAATATTGAATGCAGTATCTCGAACACGAGATATTAAGACAAGATCGATCGAGCGTGTTAGGTAAATTTGGATATTGATTATGCCCAAAAAGTTGATTTTTCAAATTTAAACTCACATTAATTTTTTTCCCGAAGGAATTAAGTATACTTAAACAAATTTCCTTTACAACTAATTGTTTTTCTTTTCTTCAAATTATCCTATCAGAAACATTATCATGTATTGAATTGAAACTTATGATAAAATCACAGCCATGGGATATTTCCAGCAAAGAATCTACCAAAATTAAATGAAATTGTGTCAATTATCTAGTATAAATATTAGTTAATTGTCCCATTTTTTTTTCACTCAACTTTGAAATTAAAATCTACTTCCACAATTTATTTTAATAAATAGATGGCCCTATTCTCCCAATTCTTGTGCATTCTCCTACTCCTCGCATCTGCATCAGGTATATATAATTATATATTATAAAATATTCAATTTTTTTTTTTAAATTTATAGAATTCATCTATGATTTTTTTTATTTCTCATGTGTATTATTAAATTTTTTATATATAAATAGGTACGGCGGTGAATAAAATCGAACGGCCAGCACCAAAATATAGGTGCAATAGTATATTGGGAATATGCGGGAAAACACTTACCGAAGAGCAATGCGTAACATTATGCTTAAGCTGGTACAGCGGTACTAATCCAGACCCTTATTGCGCGACACCCTACGACGAAGTTTATTGTTATTGTAGACATGATTGCCTAAAGGCCTAAGTCTAACTATTTTGTAATTAGGGTTCTTTCAGAAAAACCCGATATTACTTCTTTTAATGGGAAGAAATTCAAAATATTTTGTTCCATTTGTGAAAAGACTCAATGTTTTAATTAAAACCGGACCGGACATTGAACCGGACAAGCAATTGGGTCGCGGTTGGACCGGTTCAGCCGGGGTCCGACCAAGTTTTTGCATAATATCTATTATGCAAAAACATAGAAAAATTAAATATTCTCCACCAATATTCAAACATTGAATTAAAATTATAGTTCATTTATCATGTATACCTTTATAGATAGTAATTTATTATGTATTAATAAACGTTAAAAGTAAAAATAACAAATAAAACAAGAAATTACAATAAGATTTCTATTTAAATTACGAAAGATACCATCAAGACCTAATAATAATTTGTGAAAACTACTTCATTCCTCTTACTATCTACCGCCGTCAACCGTATTCTTCTTTATCCCCGTCTATTTTTTTTCTCTCTTCTTTCTTTCTCAATTTCTCCCCACCACGATCTCTATTACTGTGCACTAATATTTTATGGAACCTCCTTCAACAAACCGAACATCCAAGATCAAGAGAAGTGTACAAATTTTCAGTTTTTTTCTTTCTCACTCTCTCTCTCTCTCTCTCTTTTATTTTTTTTTTTTTTTTTTGCACAGACCCGGTTTTTTGGGCCGGTTTTATCCGGTTCAACCGTAATTTCCACGGTTCACGAACAATTGACTCGGGAATTATGGATTTCCAGTTATTGAAGTTCAACCAGACCGGACTAGCCACTGGTTTGCGGTTGAACCGGTTGGACCGGCCGGTCCGATCCAGTTTTCAAAACATTGAGAAAAGTTTACAACCATTTTTAGTTATTATTTTTTTCCAATTTTGCCACATCATCATTTCATCATCCTTTTTTTTTCTTTTTCTTTTTTCGTTTTTTGTAAAAAAAAATTATGTATCAGTTTTATTAATCGACTATAAATTATAGTCGATTAAGGAAAGTCGACTATGAAACATAATCGATTAAGGAAATTCTTAAAAAAAAATTGTTTTTTAGTTTTTTTTTTCTCTATCAGATATATTAATCGCCTATGAAGTATAATCGATTAAGACTCTGCTACTAAAAATAACAAATCACAATTGCAAAAAAATGCAAAATCAACTATATTTTACAAAAATAAAAATATACAAACATTATAATTGATTTATACAATTGGAATCCATAAATTAAAAAATCCAAAAAAATAAACATTTGAGTCAATTAACCTTAATCGACTACCAGAGTATAGTCGATTAACTTAATCGACTATTGAACACGTACGTAGTCGATTAAGGTTCCAGTCCGCAGAAATTTCTCTGCGCGCCGTTCTCTGCCCGATCTACCAAAAACCTTAGATTTGCCTCCCCATCATCAACCACTCCTTTACAAGAATTAAACTAAAAATCCGAAAAAAAAAAAAAAATTACATGTGACTATATTTGGGAAATCCAAAGGCAACAATCCCAATTCCCAACACCAACAAGATTGAACCAAAGTCAGTGAAAAATAATTTACAGCAAACGTCCGACGAACAAATCGAGAGCATGAAAAATATCTCAAAAAATAAATAATAACAAACAGAGGATTTGTGAACCAGAGGATTTATCATAATTAGTATAATTATAAATAATATTAAGTATGATTAAAATAATTTTTTTAGTTAATTTTTTTTATTATTAAAAAAATAAAAAAGTAGTATAATTATAATAATATTAAGTATATTAAAAAATAATTTGTTTCGTTAATTTCTTATTTTATTATTAAAAATTATAAGTAGTCTATTTCAAATTTATAATTATTTTCAGCCCCAAAGGATTTTAAAATTTCAATTTTCACCCCAAAATAGTGTTTTCCGTTACTTGCTAACGGATATGTAACGGTGGGGACCAAAAGTGTTTAAAATTGAAACTTGGAGGTGAACTTTGTTCACTTTGGAACAAGGAGGACCAAAAGTGAAATCGGGCCAAACATGAGGGACCAAAAGTGTAATTATCCCAAGGTTTACTCTTATTATATTTTAGAGGGTGTGTTTCCTTAACTTCATTTCCTAGGTGGGGGATCCTTTATATAAACTAAAATGTATATATATATATATATATATATATATATATATATATATGTTTCATTTTATTTACAAATTATAAAGACAATTGTTTGTTTATTTTATTCCATAAAATTCAATTATGCAATTTTTTGATTGTTGTTTTTGCAAACAACAAAAGTCTTGTGCTATTTAAAGTATGTAACAATATTGAACTTCAACGGTAATTTTTACAAGGGTAAATTACAACGATCCACTGAGGTAAGGTTTATTTAAGAACAAACCCCTAATTTTTCCATATGTACATCCACTTCCCTGTAATTTATAGATTTCTTACATTACCACCCTTTCATAGGGAGGTGAACGTAAGAAATTTACAAACTGCAGGGGCCGGATGTAATTTCTAACAAATAATGGTTTTTTATTGGTAGTTACAATGACCTCATGGAGGTGGTTGTAATTCACCCTTATTACAATTCATTCTAAAACATAATTGAAAACATCAAATTTTCAGAGACTAGATTCTTTGATTAAATTAACAATCAAATCAAACTCAAAGTAATAAAATCAAAATTTTGTACAACTCTCTAATCATTCTTAGCTTTACAACAACTCAATACAATTTCAAATCACCACCGTAAAAATACGTATATACGTATAACTTTTCACACTTTAGAGTTACCCCGCGCAGCATTCCGTCTTGCGCAGCATCCGACGAAGTAAACCATCGACTAAAATAGGACAAATAAACATCATAGTAAAATAATCAAGATGGAAGGTGTAATAAAATCATGCCTCGTTTGGTTACGGACTAAAGTATGATTACAAAATAAGAGTTCATTCTTTCCAAAATTATCGAACGGACCCGAAAAACTACCGGACTAACCAAATATTAAATAAAAATCGAATTATGTAATTAATGACGGCTTATTTTGTACGATTTTATGAAAATATATAGATGAATAATAAATAGTAAGGAATGTGGTTTTTTTTACCAGGACGACGAAGAGGATAACATTGAAGATAGCGACAACCCTCCACTCGATTTTCATGTACTGCGCAACTCCAGCCCTTGTAAGTGGTAATAAAAAATCGAACAAATAATAAATAACATGAATGTAATAATTTAATTGTTAGCATATTAAACAGTACTATTAAACAGTACTCACTTGCACGAATCGCAATTATAGCATTTGATAGACTTTGCGTTTTTGTAAAGTTTGCAATCTCTGTTGGAACTGATCGGGTGGAAACTCAGGTCGTAAAACGAGGCATTCACCGCAGGATAACCACAACTGAAAAATATATATTAGCAAAATAATAAAACAAAAGAAATTAAATAGGAAAAAAAAAAAAAAAAAAAAAAAAAAAGAAAAACCAGAAACCCTACTCGGATGGTGGTCGACAGCAGCCAGCTTCAATCGGGCTTAATTTTGCCAAATTAAATTTCTTGAGAGTCTGCAATAAACGAGGTCAAAAACATATATGAGGTTCGATAAAATAAGAGAAGAGGATACGAGCTTAATTGATGTAATATAATGTACGAACCCGGTATCTTCTTGAAAGGTTGTTGCAGTCGTCGGATTTGACAAGACAACTTTTGAGGTGGTCCCAATTATGGGAATCGTTCAGCTGAAAGTATAAATGATTTCATGGTACGATTTCTTGATTTCTTGATTTGGAATGTTGCACGAAAGTATAAATGATTGAATGCTTACGTGTTTCAGAAACCAGGAACTATAATCGTGAAGTTGATACTCTTTGTACCTAAAACAGCAGAAAAATACGTATAAATCATTTTATTTGATGCATTATTACACACGTACAACGTAATAATCATATATAAATCATTAAAAAAAAAAAACACTAAGAGTTGTCGTACCTCAGACCGGTTACATTATGACCAGAGCAGTTATTTGTTACTATAAACCTACAAAAACAGACACCAGGAATGACAAGTGGCGTGAAATAAAAAAATACGGAGCCTCTATTTTAGTCAATATCTCGATCGATCACGTAGCTAACTTTTTAGCAGTTAGGGAAACGACAAGTATTCAAAAAAATAAATTAATAAATTAAAAAATGGAAGAGGTTTCTTTTATCGAATACAACCTCCGTATAAATCAAACAATTGTCATTCTTGAACTCCGATTATCAAATTTAGGGTAATTTCTTCCTAAATCTCGTTTTTTTTCACGAATAATACACAAAATAATAAGATTATTAAAACAAAAAAGTTACAAAAACTTGTAGTTCGAAAAATCCAAACGATTGTTAATCGATGATGCTACAAAACGGCAAGTTGCGTCAAAATATCAAAATTCAATGTCTTTAATTAGCTACTACATTATGCTCTCTTCCGTTTTTGCAATTTTTAAGGTTATAAATTTGAAACGACGCATCTGCAGTCGGACAAACCAGCAACAACAGTACATATACCACACTCATTAAACCAAACACGGTAAAATTTAAGGATAATATTACCTAAAAGGTCCAATAATCGTAAATCAAATGAAATAACAATTTTTTTTTTTTATTTTCACATTAATATACTTACGCCAACACCGTGAAGACCAAAATCGCTACCAATATTATGCAAAGCAGTGTCAGATACTGCAATTTACATGCTAAGGAAGAACCGAACAGAAGTACGACGAAAGAGAAAACGAGCAACAATCTATAAAAATAAATAAATAAATAAATAAATAAATAAATAAATAAATAGATAGATAGATAAAGAAGCTGCCAAGGATACAATCCATAACAAGATTGAGTTGTTCTTCCATGCGCCCAAAAACCCGATTATTGATCTGAAACGATTATTAAACAACACACACAGACACATTGGTGGCACAAAGTAAGATACAAGTAAAATTACAAATAAAAAAAAAACAAGTATATCGAATAAAGGGGAACTTACACTACAAAGATTACAGAACCGAGGCCTATAACCGGCAATGTAAGTGATCTCTTACAGCTGTCGTGGTGAGTGCTCATCCACACTCCAAAACCTATCACTCCCACAGCTATTAGCTACAAAAAAAATTAAAAAATTAAAATTAAAATTACGGGGCCCGTTTTCGTGAAAAGAATGAAATTTCAATCAAAACATGATACAATAATTTTGTTGGAAGTGCAATCATATATGTAGTCAGTGTTTATAACATTTTTAAACTTGTAAGGTTTTCTTCTTACACCAGAATTAACTTTGTAATGTCAATACATTGCATAAGAACTTAAGGCCTCGTTTGGTTGACAAGATATACGATTAAATAATCTAATGAAAATCCAATTATTTTATCGGACTCCAGGACGTCAAAAAAAAAACTCCCTAAAATGCAAGATAAGCTATAACATAATATTTGCAGGTCGATCCGACAAGTTATCGGGGATACCAAACATCAAATAAAGTCAAATTATTTAGTTAATTATAGTTAATCTCCCCAACCAAACGAGGCCTAATAGTAAAAATCGACCGATTAGCCTTACCAAATGACGTTATAATTACCCCCAAAAAAAAGATTCAAAAAAAAAAAATTTGTGGAGCACACCTAGGGCCTTGTTTGGTTGCCAAGATAAAATTAGCCATAATACGATTAAATAATCTAATGAAACCCAATTATATAGTTGGACCTTCGCATGATCCAACACAAAAGAACATAATATTTTCGGGTCGACCCGACAAGTTATCGAGGATACCAAACATCAAACAAGTCCAAGTCCAATTATTCAGTTAATAACGGTTAATCTCCCCAACCAAACGAGGCTTGAGAGTTAAAATCGACCAATTAGCTTTTACCAAATGACACTATAATCACCCCCAAAAAAAATTCAAAAAAAAAACTATCAAACGGTAAGAAAACAATAACAATAATACATAAATAAATAAATAATTAAAGAAAAAACCCAAGAAACAATGAAAGAATAAAAACGGAATCTTTGAAAATGCAAAGAATGAACGAGAGAGAAAAAGAAGAAGAGGGTTTGCATACAATAGTGAGAAAGTTGATCCATCGGATTAGAAAAGTGCTTGTTCCTGACCCTGACCTCATTGTTTTTTTTCTTCTCTCACTAAAAAAACCTTGCTTAGATTCTGCTCTTTCTCTCTCTAGAAACTATTCAAGAAACACAGACAGAACACGCACTGAGAGTAGCTGAGGTTTGGGTGTATTATTAATGAGAGAAGAGAGAGAGAGAGAGAGAGAGAGAGAGAGAGAGATGGGAGCTTCAATTGAAATTGGTAGTAAGGTGCGCTTTGCTGCTGCACTGTGCAAGCAAGCAAGAAAGGGATATCGACAAAGAAGACAAGACAAACTGATTTTTCCTTTTTTTTTTTTTTTTTTTTATTTGTGGATATTGAAATGATTGTATAAAAAAAGGAGGGGTATTTTGGGTAATCCAGGGAGTGGAAGGAGGGGTGATATGGGAAGAGAAAAAAAAGTGCCCACATGGTTAAATGGAGGTTGTTGAAAATTTGCCACTTAATTGTGCTGGCTTTTGTAATAAATTAATGACTCTAATCCAAAGTTTATGGCTTTGGTCAAAAGAATCAAGACTAAGTTTGACTCTTGTCATTGTTTATTATAGGGTCTAGCTATTTGATTAATGGGGCAATTTGTTATAGGTATTGTTATAAGAGATTTTATGTGTAATTTTCAGTAAATATATTGGTATTATTATGTCATAAATATCCATAATAATATATGGAAATAAAAATCTCCAAAATAATAGTCTATTTTGTATGATTTTTAATATTTGTATTCTTCATTTCCAAACCTTTAATTAATTTCAGAAAAATAAGACGCTAGATAAAAATTGCTTCGTTCTATATTGCCATAGATAAGAATCGTTCGCAACTTGCAGTTTTGAAATCTATGTTTTCGATTGCTTCATCCCTACCCTGTCATAGTTAAGAATCGTTCGCAATTTGTAGTTTTGAAATATCTATAGCTAATAATCATTTGCAACGAGCCGATAGAGAACATATACTATAGAGAGAGAGAGAGATTCCAATTTTCAATCCAATATAAGTTCCGGAACTTTCAGTTTTTTTCGAATATTACTCTTAAAATACCAAATTTTATTATGTATTTTACATTTTAGATGACCAAAATTTGAAAGGAAAAAATGCACATCACCCTCTATAATTTTTTTATTTATTTTTTTGCACTTTTTCCCCTAAAAATTCCAAAAAGTGATATTCCCCCGTTGAAATTTTATTTTGGTTGCACTTTGCCCCAAAAGCCAATTTTTGAAGGGCATTGTGCAACAAAATAACATTTTAAAAGGGCAACGTTTAAAATAGAACTCCATCATTCCCATTTGATTTGTCTTTCTAGAGAAAAGAAAAAAAAAAGATATTTCAAAATAATTGCCACTTTAGGATTCCAATGAAATATTTATTGTGTTTTTCTCAATTACACCCTTACTAGTCTTAAGAGAATTAATGGTAGAACATTTTTAAAAGTGGTTTTTCAGTCATTTTATTATGATTTTTCTAGAATCTATGCACATTTATTAGTTTTCTTAATATGTGTGAATTAACGTAAAACGACAATTAAAATATGAAGGAGGAAGTAGTATTTTTAAGGGGCAACGTGCAACAAAATTAACATTTAAAGGGGCAACATGCAACAAAATACTCAAATTTTACCTTCTAATTTCAGACGTATAAATGCAAAAAACAAAAATCATACTGAATAACTGAAAAAACTAAATTTTCTTACATACAAAAAACAAAATATTTTTTTTCCCACTAAATTATTAGTTTGATGGATCTTTTATTGTAATTGGTCAAAATATTTGGTATTAAATCTTTTACATTGGGCATCTTAAACTTTTGTAATTTTTTTCTCTTTTATCTTAACAGTCATTTCTTATTATAATATTATTTTCATGCATTAAATTAATATTTTTTTAAAAATGTTATAATACTAGTAGATATTATTATTATCTCCCAAAAAAAAGGGAGCATATATTTCAATTTGAACACTCAGAGTCAGAAGTCAACTGGGGTCCACTCCATAGGTAAAAAAAGTCAACTATCACACACATATTTTTTCATATAATAATTGGTGGAAAGAGACCCATTGCCTCAAAATTCAACTCTTTCATTACTGTCGATCTGTCATATGTGGACTACAGAGTTTCAAGCTTGAGGTGAGTTGCTTTCAAATTTCTTGATCTTGAATATATATATATATATATATACATACGTATGTTTGTGTAGTATACTTTTAACAAGTATTTCGGTTAGAAAATTTGAGCTGAAATAGTGTTGTTGGTATGAAAATCTTCCCTAAATATCTGTTGTTTCTTTCTCTGGTTCTGTTCACACAGTTGCTCGAATCCACTTCGAGCAATCAAGAAATTGCAGTCAAATGTTCGGACAAGGAAATAGCGGCGCTCCTCAAGTTCAAGGCCGAGGTGACAGATGACTACGGCCGTCTCTCTACATGGGGGGAACAAGATCACAACGACGACTGTTGCAGCTGGCAAGGTGTTCGATGTAATGCCCGAACCAATCGCGTTGCGTCGCTGGCTCTTCCGGGCCCGAAAGTCGAGGACTTCACCCTCTCCACGCCTTTGAGAGGTAACATTAGCCGCTCTTTGATTGAATTGGTCGATTTGAATTATCTTGATCTCAGTAACAACGATTTCAGCACGATCCCGATACCCGAATTCATCGGTTCTCTTGGCAAAATAGCCTACCTCAATCTAAGCCGATCGAATTTCGTCGGCTTAGTGCCGCAAAATCTCGGCAATTTGTCCGTGTTGAGAGTTCTTGATTTGAGCGGTAATGAGCAGGTTTCTGCCGAAGACCTAAATTGGCTCTCGGGTTTTCGTTCTTTAGTGCATCTCGATCTAAGCAGGCTCTATTTTTACAAGGTGAAAACGTGGCTGCGTGTAATAAACGAGCTGGCGATGTTAGAACATTTAAATTTGGGAAACTGTGGTCTCCACGAAACTCTTCTAACTTCGTTTTTCCCTCCGACCAACGGCTCTAGTCCTCTATCTTTTCTTGATCTCTCTAACAATAATCTCGACAGGTTTTCGATCTTGCTTTGGTTTACCAAGTTTAGCAATCGTCTTACGTACATTAGTTTCTCTAGTAATAACGATGAAATCGATAGCGCTGAAGCTAAGATACCCGATAGTTTGTGGAATCTGACCTCACTTTCGTATCTTGATCTCTCTTACAATAACCTTAAACAAGAAATCCCTAGTGCTTTAGGCAATATGTCGTCTCTTTCGTATATCGATTTCTCTGCCAACAAATTCGAAGGTTCGATTCCTTACACTCTAGGAAATATGGTGTCTCTTTCGTATTTAGATCTCTCTAGTAATAATCTCGAAGGTGGTTTTCCTAAATCCAACGGCAACCTCAAAGAATTAGTGAGACTACGTTTGAACGATAACAAGTTGGAAGGCGACTTAACTTATATGAACAACTTCTTGTCGAATTCCACCAAGTTAGAGTTTCTCGAATTAAGTAGGAACAAATTTTACGGTTCGTTACCCCCTTTATCAAGATTCTCGTTTCTGAGAATCTTGAGTCTCGATAGTAACCAGTTGAACGGGTCATTCAGCGAAACGAGGCTAAATCTTCCCGATCTTATAATCTTGGATTTGTCTGGAAATCGACTTACGGGAGAATTGCCCGATCTTGCATCGTGTTCGTCTTTAGAATTGTTACATTTAAATGATAACATGTTCGACGGGACTTTGACTGAAAGCATCGGACACCTCTCGAAGCTCAATTCTTTAGATCTTCACTCCAATCGATTCGAAGGCACAATGTCCGAAAAACATTTCTTCAATCTCTCACAATTGGGAGTTTTGGACTTGTCTTTAAACTCGAATCTCACCTTAAATATCTCCTCCGAATGGAACCCTCTTTTCCAACTAGGTACGATCAAGCTGTCCTATTGTAAACTCGGTCCGAATTTCCCTAAATGGCTTCAAAAGCAACAGAAAATTTTCCATCTCGATATATCCAGTTCGGATATCTCCGACACCATTCCGAATTGGTTTTGGGAAAACTCGCGCATTCTCGATTATCTGAATATCTCGCACAACAAAATTTCTGGCGCCTTTCAAAAGCTATACAGCGTTACTGTAGTAGACGTGAGTTTTAACGAATTCAATGGGTCACTTCCAATTTTGCCGTATTCCATGCAAACGATCGATCTATCAAGAAACAGGTTTTCGGGCGGGCTTTATTGGTTTTGCAATTCTACTTACGGAGGGACGATTGCCGATCTTTCGGACAATCTTTTATCAGGAGATATTTCAAAAGATTGCTTTAGGAATTTGGTCACTCTTGATTACCTTAATTTATCGAACAACAATTTTACGGGCGAAATTCCGAGCTTATCCGACGACTGGTACTGCACTTTCACTTCGTTGCATTTACGAAACAACACTTTTCGTGGAGAAATTCCTTCGTCGTTGAAGATTTGCGATCGTTTGCAAATCTTGGATCTTGGAGAAAATTCCTTCACCGGAAAAATACCCACATGGGTCGGTGAAAAGTTTCCTGATATGGGTATTTTGAGCCTAAGATCGAACGAGCTAAACGGTACCATCCCTTCGACTTTATGCCGTTTGCAGAACATTCAAATATTGGATCTTTCGGTGAATAAATTTTCCGGAACTATACCGAGATGTATAAGCAACTTCACTCTAATGGGAGCAAAACCAGGCTCGAATCGATGGCTCAACGGGCTTCGATTTCTTGTAATTCCTAAAGCAGCTGCGTTTTTCTACGACAACGCGTATATAACGTGGAAAGGACAGGTGTCCACATACTCGAAAACTCTTGGACTTTTGATAGTCATTGATCTTTCGAGCAATGATTTTACCGGACAAATCCCGCCTGAAATAACGGGTCTTGAAGGACTTGTCGCGTTGAATCTCTCGAGGAACAGCCTAGTTGGAACAATCCCACAAGATATCGACCGTTTGGATTTACTGAACTTTCTTGATTTGTCGGAGAATAATATCTCGGGGAATATTCCGTTGGCGGTTTCGAGGCTGAGCCACCTCGGAGTGCTGGACTTGTCGTTCAACAATCTGTCGGGTCGGATTCCGTGGGTTGACCATCTGTTGACTTTCGATGCGTCTGTCTATAAAGGGAATCTTGGATTGTGTGGGCCCCCACTTGCGAAACTTTGTCCTGGAGATGAGGTGTCAAAAACTCCGAGATCGGCAAATCCCGGTAACGAAGAGATTGAGTTTGGGGAGAATGTAGATAAGTTTTTAAATCGAGGGTTTTATATTAGTTTGGTGCTTGGGTTTATTGTCGGATTTTGGGGTGTTTTTGGGAGTTTGTTTCTTACAAAGTTTAGGTTGTTGATTGGTGTCGAGCGTTGGTTTCTTGTGAAGATGGGAGTCGAAAAAGGTCGTTTGCGACGGTATTTCCAGAATCAATAAAGATTGGTATTTCTCCAATATGTATTGTAGATGGAAAGTTTAGTTTTGGATTAAGAATCTTGTAATGTTATTGAGATGTCTTAAATCCAATTTCAATCTCATCAAATTTCACATTCTTTCACTAGTGTGTGTGTGTGTGTGTGTGTGTGTGTGTGTGTGTGTGTGTGTGTGTGTGTGTGTGTGTGTGTAATCATTAAGATTTGATGTAAAAATCGCATTTTTATTCTTAATATCTCGATTATTTTGATCGTTATTCAAGCTGCATTGGAAAACCGATGAAAATATTTGATTCGGATTACGGTAAAAAAAAAACCGCATTGTACATGTATAGACTCAATGAATTTGAAAGTAAACGTGAGTCTCGTAGATGCTACACCTGATATGCTACACCTGATGTAAATACACCAGATTCAGACACATATACATATTAATCAATATAAAATATGTATATATTTTACACGTGTATGGTAAGATATAATCCGATGAAATCCACCGGATGAAGTAGCATTTAATAACCCATAAAACATGGATCTAATTAATAATCATCGTTCAACAAAACAAATCAAGACTATTTTCTCGATAGAATGCGGTTGCAAAAACAAAACAAAACAAAAAAACAAAAAAATGATAAAAATATATATATATATAAAGGAAACGATAATAAATTCAATGGCAAAAATCGAACAAAACTTTCATTTTTTTTTATATATTTTTCTTTCCGTTTTCTATGTCTCTTCGGCGGGTGCGGGGATATCGAGGTCGATTGTCTCGGCGCTATTTTTCCGGTGAGAAGTAGTAGTCTCGGTGAGGTGAGCGTAGCTGCCCTTCTCCTTAAAGAGCTGAGCAAAATGTGGCTTGCAGTACAGAATCCCGTCTAATGCAGCATACGACGACGTATTGAGGAAGCATCCCCCATGGGCACATTTGAAGCATGACTTGTGGTAGAATTCACCCTCCATTGTTACCTACAAAATCCCCCGAAAATAAAATAAAATAAAATGAAATATTCGATTACCGTCTTAATTAACTAAATAATCACTAGCCAATATTCGATCAAATTGACAAGTAATTTGAGTAACGGGTAAATTACATCCGCCCCTGAGATAATTAATGTCTGTTTATGAAAAAAAAGACCTCATGTTTTCATAATTAAATCCACCCTGGCAATTTGTTGATTTCTTACATTGACACCTTTTTGTCCGAGGTGGATGTAAGAAATTTACAAACTGCAGGGAGCTGGATGTAAATTTTAAAAAATGAGGGATTTTTTTGTAAATAGACTTTACCTCAGGGATATGGTTGTAAAAATTCCCAAAATTTATAATAAAATAAAATATTCGGTTACCATCTCAATTAACTAAATATTCATAAGCCAATATTCGATCAAATTGACAAGTAATTTGAGTAAATGGTAAATTACATCCACCCCTCAGGTAAAATTTATTTATAAAAAAAACCCCTCATGTTTTTATAATTACATCCACCCATGAAATTTGTAGATTTCTCATATAAACACCTTTATGTAAGGGATGGATGTAAGAAATTTACAAACTGCAGAGGGTTGGATGTAATTTCTAAAAATTAGGGGGGTTTTTTGTAAATAAAAAACTTTACCTCAGGGAGGTGGTTGTAATAAATAAACTATAAATGAAATTTTCAACAAACCTTCTCCAATGGGTAGACTGTCTTTGCACAGACAGCACATTTGTCTTGAGTTCCAGAGAAATATGCAGAAACTTTACTGGAATTCTTCTGCAATTTAAATATTGTGATAACATAAATATATAAAATATCGAAAAATTCAATATCGATACGATTTTTCTTCTATATAAGTACAAGTACATGCATTCTTATATATGTAACGTATCCACTACGTATACGCTACGAACGCAATTTTTTTTTTTCCGATTTATTATCAGCCGATTTTAAGGTTGAAGAGATTAGAATATCGCGTACCGTTTCTCCGTCTTTTTCAGCTGAAAACGAAAAAACAAAAAAACAAAAAACAAAAAAAGAAAAAACAATTAATACATAATATTTAAAGAAATAAAATAAATATTATGTAGGAAAAGAAAGCTCACAATTCTTCTTAGCAGTGAAGTTTCCATTTTCTTTGAAGAGTTGCTCAAAGTGAGGTTTGCAGTATAGTTGTCCCTCCACAGCAATGTAGTTGCTAATCTTTTAAATATTAAAAATCAAAAATAAACAATTAAATCAATTAAACCAAATGTAATTTTACCATAAACATGTATTGTTAATTATCCAATTTACACGCATCCACATGTGTAGGTTTGTGATTGTGTGTAAATCTACGGTGTAATAAAATCATTTGATGCCAGGTGCAGGATCTACAAAATAATTACCCATTGTGTCCCATTTTCTACGTTGTTTTTTGTTGTTGTGCACATATTAAGAAAATCAATAGACGTGTACAGATTATGGCAAAAAAGAAAAACATATAAAATCACTAAAATATCCTTATAATTAATTGTTTCTCAGTTAATTAATTAAAAGTGATAAATGATAAAATTGAAAATAGTGCAATTAATGCTTCATTGGAATCGCAAAGTGATGAATAATTTATGACAAATTTTTTTTTTCAAAGAGATAAATAATATTGGACAGATGTAATGACTAACAATTTGTCTATAAAGCCGATCAAGTGTTTATATTCTTATAATGTATTTGATCCCGAGAATCGTCGTAAAAAAAAAAAAAAAAAAAAAAAAAAAAAAAAAAAAAAAAAAAGAACGTACCGCAAGACGACCATTGCAATGGGTGCATTTGAAGCAGGTCTTGTGGTAAGGGATTCCATCTGCAGACATCATCTCAACAAAATGCACAGTTTTATCGCAGGCCTTGCATTTCTGTGTGGTTCCATACTGAGACATTTTCGATCGAAAATAAATAAATAAATAAATTAATATATTTCTTTACGAACAAAAAAGGAAAAAAAAAAAAAAAAAAGAAAATTCAGTTTTCAAGAGTGCTTCTTCCACCACAACTGGGATTTTGAATTTGTTTATTTATTTTATTTTATTTTATTTTATTTATAGAGGTGGAATAAAATAAACTCTCTTGCAATTGCTGTGTTTTGAATTATTTTGAAGCTTTTTATTTTTACTGTAATGGTTAAAAAGGTTGGGGTGAAAAGTAAAAACCAGACAAGTGTGTAGTGGAGCAGAATAATTCAGGCTAATATTAAGGAAATAAAGCAAATGTTTGAATGGAGGAAATTTATTGAGCCACAAATGAGTTAAGTGTGGATGTGGTAAATTGTTGAATTAACTTTGTCACCTCATAAATTACTATGTATTTGGGATTTTTTTTTATTAAGTAATTCCATTCTTTGAAACTATTTGCACATGTGTCTATTTATATAAGTGAATTAAAATAAGGTCAAATGCAATATTAGATTAAAGATTCAATTCTCTTTGACATGTAATATTGATTCCCTCAAATATCATGCAACACAATATATCCTTCTTCATTCATCAATTAATTGTTGAGTTTATAAAGAAAATAAAATAGAAAAGTACTTGAACCCATATTTTTAAATTAATATCGGATACACAATTGAATCTCTATAAGTTAATACAGTTATGACTAGTAAACTTCTATTAATTTAGCGAAATATTAGATTATCGAACTAATAATTTAAGACATTTTCATGAAAGAATTATTATTTAAGCGAAATTATTAATTTATCGAATATTTATTCATCGAGGTTCTGCTGTAGGTCTATAGCCCACTATTCATACAAAGAAATTCACATACAAAATTCATATATAAACTATAATCTTGCAGTGTAAAGAAACTTTGACGCCATCCGAATCACGCAGGCATTGCCCGGGTGGTATGAGGGTAGTAAAAGGTCAAGGGTTCGAACTCCTTTAGGTACAGAATTATAGCCCATTTATAAGACCATTAAAAAAAAAGATAAAATAAAAGACAAAAACAAAACTTGCACAAATAAATACACAAAAATTCACTTCAAGAATCACACATTTCCTTCATAATAATAATAATAATAATAATAGTTCATTATCAATATTCCATAAATAAAAATCAAAATCAAAAGCTGCTAAAGCATGCAAACAATTTTTTCGGTATTCTGCCCGTTGCCCGAAACTTTGAAGCAACTTCCTCGACAGTGAGAAATTCCCCTGCCCGGTCAGCTTCGATGGATGCCTTGTTTTCTTCGGCTGCCCGATGAACTATCGACATCTTATTCTTCATTTTCTCTCCATATTCCGCCTTCTTCTTCTCAAACTTCTCCTGTGATCGCTCATATATGTTAAAGAGTATTTTAATTAATTTGCACAAACATAGTATTCCAATTTAATTAAATATATACTTCTTAAAAAGAATTGTAAATATATATATATATATATATATATATATATATATATATATATATATATATATATATATATATATATATAAATGCTGACCTCAATCTGCTTGAGTTGAGCTTCTAAGGATGCTCTTTTAGTATTCTCCCATGCATCTAGGGCACTTAGTTTTTTGTATGCCCTGAATTGTCATGTGTTTAAATTTTTTTAATTAACTATAATAAAATAAAATAAAAAATAAAATAAAAGATAAAATAAAATAGACACACTAAATGTATGTCATATCTTACTTATTATCAGCTTTTGCTTTTTCATTGTCTTCCCATGCTTTGATTAGAGCTAATTTCTTCTCCATTTCAACTTGTGCCAGCGCAACATCTACCAATATATACATACATATATAAGTACAAACCAAATATAAAACAGAACAATATTTTGTCTTAATAATCCCAAAAATAAAAAAATTAAAATTAAAAAAAAAAAAGTAAACAATGATAATAAATTCCAATAATTACCCCTGTCTTTGGTTTTCTCCATAGCTTTTGCAACTTCACTTTCATCCTCTATCAACAAAATTAAACAAACTAATAATTAAAGAAATATAAATTTAATCTAACAATCACACACCAAACATGAAATAATAATTATTTTTTTTTAGAAAATATATTCTTGGTGCTTTTTCCAAAAAAAACATCAAGAACAAATACTTATACACGGTCTAAAAAAAATGAAATAATAATAATAAAATAATAGAATAATACTTTGAATTAAGGGTAATTCCTCGGTTGGAAGTGAGACAATTGCTTTTTCTTCAACAGAAAATTCTTTGACTGATTCTTCATTTTCATAAACACTCTCTGTTTCTCTCTCTACCATTTTCTCTCTCTTCTTCTTGTTTATATTTTTTTCTAATTTTTAATCTTAAACTTTGAAAGAGTAGAAGAGTGAGATAATTGAGGCAGAAGAATGAGGTAGTAGGTGAGTTAAAATAGTTGGAAAATACCAAAAAAAGGAATTCAATTAAGTGATTATAATTAATTGGAAAGTTTCGATTGCATATCCTTCCACTATTTATTTTCTTTCTCTATTTGGTGTATTTTACAATAAATTGGCTCCAAAAAGGTGAAGAGGCGTTATTTTTACGTATTTAATACCAACTCTTGTAATTATTATCATGGTTGATTACACTATAAATGATATATTTTTCAATCAAGACCGTCAAGGATTATGCCAACGGTTGTTGGGTCGAATTTGTTACAAATGGTTAGCCGAATGTGGTTTAATTCTTTCGTATGGTTTGCAAGCTATTATATGAGAGTGTATGTTTAACCAATGCAAATATATAGTTGGCTGCGAGTTCCGACTATGTCAAGTGACTATGATGAACTTATGGATTTATTATTGTGTCGAATACTACATGTGATATTTTATAATTCGACACACCAAACAAATTAAACGGTTAAGATTCAAGGAATTTAAGGAGTCGATTAAAATGATTGTCGGTGCTCTAAGTAAATCGACATGTATCAATAATTTTATTGGGAGAAATTAATTGCTTTATATTAATTATAGCTCAAAACATGATTTTGAGGTATATACATTAGTACAATAATTATTTACTATTGATGATTAATTAAGTTACTAGTATTTCACCCGTGCGTTGCACGGTTATTTATCATAAAAATAAATATTTAATTTTAAAAAGTTCTCGAAATAGTAAAATCAATGGTTGATGTGCAATTCAAAGTAAAAAAAATTATTCCGTGTAAGTAACGAATTAAGCCAACATAGGTAAAAAAACTAAATACCAAAGGTTTAATTTCCATATACAAAAGGCGAATACATCGTTACCCTTACCGTTACCATTTCCATTACTATTACCATTACGATTATCAACAACAATACCAATATCAATACCAAGACCATTACCATTACCATTACCGGTACTCAATACTAATACAAATACTGAGATCAATACCAATACTAATATCAATCATTACCATTACCACTACCATTACCATTAGCGTTACCATTACCATTATCATTTCTAATACTGATAGTAATATAGTAATACTAACACTAATCTAATAATAATACTATAACTATTAGTAATCCTAATGCTAATCCTAATCATAATGCTACGCTAATACTAATTTCCTTACACTAATGCTAATGTGAACCATAATCCTAATCCTAATACTAATGTTAATCTTAATCCTAATACCAATTCTAATTATAATCATAATTCTAATAATAACACGAATCATAATTCTAATCCTTATAGAAATGCAAATATGCTAATACTAATTTTAATATTATTGCTTATGCTAATTCTAATCCTAATTATAATGGTAGTACTAATAATTAAATTAATATGCTAATGATAACGCTAATGCTAATCACAATACTAAACTAATACTTATACGCCAATGCTAATGCTAATCCTAATATACTAATGCTAACGCCAATCGTAATTCTAATTCTACTACTATTGCTAGTACTAATGTTAATCCTAAACATAATCCTAATATTGATGCTACTAATCATAGTACTAATGCTAATGCTAATGCTAATCATAATCCTAATTCTAATTATAATCCTACACATAATCATAATGTTAAATCCTAATGCTAATGCAAATTCTAATTCTAATCCTAATGGTAATGTTAATTCTAATTCTAATATTAATCATAATCCTAATCCTAATCATAATCCTAATCATAATCTTAATCATAATCATAATCCAAATCCTAGTGGAAATAATCATAATACTAATACTAATACTAATGTTAATATTAATATGTTAATCATAATCCTAACAGAAATGTTGATTTGTTAATGATAATGCTAATCCGAATACTATCTTAATGCTAATCTTAATCCTAATCATAATCCTAATCACAATATTAATACTAATCTTAATCCTAACGTTAATACTAATGCTAATTTTAATCTTCATCATAACGTTAATGCTAATCCCAGTACTAATTATAATCCCAATATGTATCTTAATCATTATCATAATCTTAATATTAATACTAATAATAACCATTATCCTAATCTTAATTCTTAACACTACTATATGCTAGTGGTAATACTAATATGCTAATGTCAATGCTAATACTAATCTTGATATACTAAACTCATATGGTGATGCTAGTGTCAATCTTAATCCTTATTTTACTATAAATCAGAATCCTAATCTTATTCCCAAACACAATCCTAATTATAATCTTAATCTTAATAATGATCAAGTTCCTGATCCTGATCCTAATGTTGATCCTAATCCTGATCCTAATCAGAATCATAATCATAATCTCAATGGTAATCCTAATCATAATTCTAATATAAATGTAATCCTGATATTAATACTAATTATAATCTTAATGTTAATCCTATTATTTATACTAATCTTAATCCTAATACGAATTCCAATACTAATCTTAATCCTTATCACGATCTAAGTATTATTCCTAATCATAATCGTAATACTAATATTAATGCTAATACATTGATGGTAATTTAATGTTCATCCTTATATGCTAATGTTTATTATAAGTTTATAACTATAATATGCTAATGCTAATACTAATATATCCTTATGACATTGCTAATACAAATCCTAATATGCTAATGTTTATACTAATATGCGAGTGCTAATAGTAAAATGATAATGCTAATACTAATGCTCATCATAAAAGGCTAATGTCAATGCTAATCATAGTCCTAATCACGATCATAATCCTAATATGAATTCTGATCATAATTATAATTGTAATCCTGATCCTAATCATGATATTGATCCTAATTTTAATCATTATCTCGATCATAATCTTGATCGTAATCTTAATGTTGATCTTAATACTAATACAGTAATACTAATACTACTACGAATGTGCTAATTGTAATTTAATGTTAATCCTCATATACTAATGCAATTGTAATAGTAATATAGTAATAGTAATACTAATATGCTAATACCAGTGCTAATACTAATCTCAATATACTAATGTTAATACTAATATGCTAATGGTAATACTAATTGACTAATGTTAATGCTAATGAAGGGTCGTAAAGAATAATTAATTGATTAAATTCGGTTAACAATGATTAATATTGCATTATTGTCTGTAGAAACAATAGTAGTTTTAATATAATAATTGTTTCATTGTTATCCCATATATATATGCCAATATATATTATTTTAATATAGGCATATATATATGACCCACTAATAGGGGTGAAAAATAGAAAATATAAAAAATCGCTAATAGGGGGAAAGTCAGATAATAAACTACCTAATTAAGGAAAAACAAAATTACTGAAATTATAAAATGGCCCCAGTTAGAGTTGGTAGTCAAATTGGTGAAATTACAAATTGACCCCAAGTCAGGGTCTCTGGTTTGATTACGCTAAATATGAAGAATTAGCGTGTATGAAAACAAAAACCTTTGATCGCATAAAGAAGATAATATTGGAAATATAGTTGTAAATCTGACGATAATATGTGGTAGTTTTTTTTATACAATTAAAATTTTATTAAATTGCAATAAAGAAATCCTAAGCAGAATTTTAAATAAAAACCTCCTAATTGGGTGAAAAAAAGCAAAACTAAATACCCCATGATGGGATGAAAGTGCAATAATAAACTACCTAACTAATGAAAAACAAATGTACGTGAATTAAAAAACGGCCTAGCTAGAGATGCTACTCACACTGTTGAAATGTCAAATTGACCCAAGTTAGGGTGAAAGTGCGATTACGGTAAATATGAAGAATTAGCGTGTATGAAAACAAAACACTTTGATCGCATAAAAAAACAAAAATTGCAATATAAATCTAAATCTGACTATAATATTTGGTATTTTTTGTTTGTAATAAAATTAAAATTTTATTAACTTGCAAAAAGAAATACTAAGCAGACTATTACATAAAAATAAAAACCCCCGAAGAGGTGAAAAATTGAAACTATAAAAACCCCCTAATAGGGGGTAAAGTGAGATAATAAACCACCTAACTAAGGAAAAACAAAATTCTGAAATTTTGAAATGGCCCCAGCTAGAGCTGCTAGTCAAACTGGTGTAATTACAAATTGACCCCAAGTTAGGGTGAAAGTGCGGTTACGCTAAATATAAAGAATTAGCGTGTATGAAAACAAAACACTTTAATCGCATAAACAAATAATATTTGATATATAGTTCAAAATCAGAAGATAATAATTAGGTTCAAAAACCAATTTCAAAGGTCGAAGCAAAATGTTGCAAATCTACATATTGAAAATCGGAATTAATTTTTTTTAACAAACCGTCCATACAATATATGTGGATCATATCCTTGCATTGTATTCAACAACGCAAGGCTTTTTTTTTCGTGCCGATGTCACTGTATATGACACATACGTTGCTATCAATGGATATATAAAAGTACAGAGCAAACAAACATAATTAATTTCGTTGTTATTTTGTTTTCCCACAAAATTGTAATCCGAAAACAATGTAAAAAATATTTAAAACATACACATTGTTTCCCAGAAACGAAGAAGGCGATTCCATGCAATTTCAATATCCTCACTATTCATGTCTCCTTGCAATACTTCATCTGGCATTCCTCCATAAATTTCGGCACATAAATCTTTCCGCTAACGACATGATTCGAACATCTGGTGAAAAATAAAACTCAAAATATTTTGCAGAATTCTCAAATGTAAAAGAAATTTGTAAAATTTAAACATAAAACCATAGAAAAATCAAAATATTTTTAGGGTATAGACAATAATATATAAAAAATACGAAAATAAATAAATAAATGAACCTTGTTTATTTTCGTGTGCTTCTTAATATTTGGATGGAGAATATGAATGAGTAAGAACGGATTTGGAGTAAGGTATTTATACTTGTTTTTTTATGTAACAAAAGGTAAATAATATATATCTTTAAGGAAATACACCTTTAATGTACTAAATTGATACAATTATTGCGAAAATCCGGATAAGATTAGAGCTAATTGAGACAATTATTGATTATTTGCCCCAATTCCAAAATCATTAATCACATCCATTATTGATTTTCCATCTTTATAGCCATTCCAATTCAATATTTTATTAATGTATTTTCCATAATATTGAATTGATGTTTTTTATATGTTGATGCATGGGAATGAATTAGCACACTGGATATTGTTAATCCGGCTCATATTAAAATAGTTTTCCATAATCATTATCTTTCCTTTTCATATTAAAAAGAAAAATATTGGTTAACTATAAGGAATATATTATTACTAAACACATGTTATATTTACAAAAATTCCATAATTAAAATAATGTGATTATTTGATCACCATAAACTCATTACCACAATCCGTTTTTTTCATATTGAATGAAATGAAAAAAAATTAATAAAGAAATCATTTTTTTTGAAATAAGTTAAATAATAAATAAGACAAAATGTAATAAGGACTAAGTAAGGAAAGAAGTCCACAAATAGAAGAGATGAAAAGATTTGGGATTAAAATTAAAGATGTCAAAACTTCAATTGTGTATTCTCCCTTTATATATTATATAGATTTCAAATGGGATCTGAAATTTAATTAATTAATTGATAATATGAGACATATATATAATTAACCTTATTTTCTCCATGTTATTCTACATATCTTATAAGCTTTTAAACATCTTATAAGCTATTTTTTAAAAGCTTAGCCAAACATGATCTAATTCTTATTAAAAACCCGATCGACGAATGAACCATGGCGAGAGGACTACATGTTTTCTTTCTACATGAGCTACAAAAATATGTTCTTCTCCTTCTTCTTTCTCATGCTTTTGTTTTAAGTTTTGATTCATTTTGTTTCTATAAAACTCGAGTAAATAAGATCGAGTGATTGTTAGAATGTTAGGAAAATTCGTAAAGTTTACACTCACTATAAATTTACTCTACATCCGTAAAATTCAGTACAAGATCACGAGGGTCGTCCTTTACTCAGGTGATGATACATATTGATATACATAATTGGGCCAACCCAATGGGCCTACAATTACTTTACATATTGGGCCACAAACCCAATATTGAAGACCACTACCACCGAGGTCCAATCACCTTCAAGTAAAGTTTGGGCCCGACAATCTCGACTAAGGTATAAATAAAGGTTTGAACTCATTCCTTAAGGTACGTCCTATTATCTGAGTACTGGACTATTTCCACTATCCGCATGTCTGACTTGAGCGTCGGAGGGGTTTCCGTCGGATCAAGCCCCGGCTTAGTTTACGTGTTCTATGATCGCAGGTATCTCAAGGTCATCAGGCTCGTGAACCAGCGATGCGATTCACTCTGCTCTTTCAGCTCATCCTACTTCAACTCTCTAAGGTGATCTATCTCTAGCATCATCATATATATACTCTATTCAAAACCTTTTAGTTGCATCGAAAGAAAATAAGAAAAATTACTTGGGAGCTTTTTGTATATTCCTCGAGATGGCTTTTAAGTTTAAAGTCGAGAATCATATTGTTTGTCAACAAAAGACTTGGGCTCCCTTTGATAAAATGAATTGTACGTTGAATGCTGAATGCATATCTGAATAACTGAGAGTTATGTTTGAATGTTGAATGCTGAACAATTATGTAATTAAGTGCATTTAATAACTGATATGAGTGATGTCCGAATATTGTTATTTTCTGTTATACCCTTATGGAATGCAATAATTTAAAGTTTATTATAAGATAAAAGAGTCCAAGATTCAATCAGATATTGCTCTGAGCGAACAACCGGCAAATTTTCAGCCGAATCTTTAAGAGATATTTGGTCCCATTACCAAATACACATAACATGAAATTTGCTTACCGAATCAGCACACAACTCATTAAGAGGTCCATTAAGTGCAATGAAACAGAACCTTAGTCGAACAAAACTCGAATACCTCGATTCGAAAGAAAAATACACAACCAAGTACCAAACCAAAGAATAAGGACAAAAAAAGTGATCCTTGGTATCTGCATTTTACATGAGCAAATCAAAAGGTAGTGCACCTTGTTTATAAACTAAAAACATGGGCTCCCTCCCCTCCACGCCCATAGACTACCCAAATTCAAAAATAAATAAATAAAACTAATAAAAAAATTTAATAAAGAAAAAAAAACTCCACCCCTATATATAAAACCTCCACTCCATTTCCCCCCTTCTTTTAATTATTAAACAATATTCAAATTAAATTTATCTACCTCTTCAACCTTACATTCATCATGGATGTCTATATTCCAGAAGAGTACGTTGTTAAGCGAAGAATCGAGAAAAAAACAGTTGCGGAAAACGGCAATAGCTCTAATTGTAATGGATCAGACAAAAGGAAATATTCGGGCAAGAATCGTAAAATCACTATGTCCGGATATGAGCTGAAGAACACGAGTGCTGTCGATGCAGTTTTTACTTGTTTTTCTGCTTAAGGTTTTATCTTTTGAGTTTGTAATGTAATGAATTGTTAGTAGTTGATGAGGAACTAGTATAGTATTTAATTTCGTTTTAGTCCTTTGATTTAGAGCTTAATTCGTTTTATATATATATTTAATTAACCTTGATGCATATATTATATTATTACTAATCGACCAATGTAATTAATCAAGTACCTTGCTAATATAATATGCAAGATGATAGGTATAGATCACAAAATGTTCAATTTTTTTTTTTTTTTTTTTTTTGTATAAATTTAATAAGGAACTCGCTGTCACTTGAAGTGACAATTGTACAATAGCTCGAAGAAAAAAAAAGGATGTAAATGATGCTAATCAGATGTGACGAGCTTGACCAAGAAAAATATCGGTGATGGTGTTCGACCGGACCAATTGATATCGCACCACTAGGGGTCGAACACATGAACTATTCATAGGGCCGGAAATTTACGGGGTTTCAAGGGCAGCACACCAGAATGTTTTTCGGGGTATTTTGAAAATTAACAATAGATAATTGAGTATTTAATCCTTTTGTTAAAATCATATAAGTTAAGATATCATATTGTATCCCTAAAAAAAATATCTTATGGTCATGATGTCATTAATTGGAATTACTTCAACTTAGAAATCATGCATTATAAAATAAAAAATAAAAAAAAATTGGTGACGTGATTCATTAATAAAAAATAAAAGAATTGATTTGCTTTGGGCCGAGCTTTATGAATGAGCTTCAAAGCTGACTATATGGCCTGAAAAGTTTTAACCAGCCCAATAGACTGAATCAAATAATTATAGAATGAGAAAATATAATTAAAAAATGATGTTTCCAGCAAAATTGTCAATCTTAAACTGTATTTTATTCTTAAGAAATGTGCATGTAACAAATACATTTTAATTAACAATTATATATGATAATTTGTATAATTGGGGTCCAATTGAAAAACATTAAAATTGATCATCAAATATAATATTTGATGCTCGTTTTATTATTTTGATACTCATTTACTCCAGCAACAATCATTAAATGGATTATCAAATTTTAAATATAAGTATACATACATTTAAAATCACATGTCGTTTTATAATAGTGTTTTGATACCTTTTTTCCCAGGATTGCATTTATGTATCTTCAAAAGTTGATTATCAAAGATTCAAAATAACCATTGATTTAATTCCTCTATTGGAGATGGAAATTTGAATTTTGAAACATTATATAGAAGTTTAACTGTCTAATTCCCCATCTGATTCCTCCATTGGAGTTGCTCTGACGTGATTATGTTTTATGAGATATTGAAATTAATATTTCCAATTTATTTGAGAGTATAAAAAAATGAAAAACTATTTAGCAAGTGTGCTTATAATATTCATTGTTTTTTTTCTCACATGAAACACTTTATTTATTATCACACAAGCATGAACATGGGTCATGATTGCAACCCTTATTGCTCATACAACTTTTGATGTTAAATAGCTCTAAGCCAAATTTTGGATTTAATTTATTTATGTATAATTAAAAGGGGAAATATGCAATACACCCCTTATTTGGAAAATATTTTGAACTAAACCCAATTGACTTTAAAGACTTTTCCAATAACCCATATCCCAATCTAAATTAGTGAAACCCCCCTTACCATCTATGACAAGACTAAAGTGCCCTTACGTGTTAGGGTTTTAACCTAATACAATTTTATTTCTCTCTCTCCCATTCTCTCGATATTATCTCTCTGTTCTCGCTTTCTCTCTCTCTTTCTTCCATTCTCTCGTTCATCTCACGTTCTTTCTTTTTTTTTTTTTTTCTCTTTTTCCTTCTTCTCCAGACCTGTAAACCGCCGCCGTCGGAGTCAACAATATCCGTCGCCGCCTCCGTCGGATTTCTACATGGAGATTTCCCTTCTCTCGACGCTAAATACCAATTTATACTATATTAATTGGTAAATTTTATTTTTTTATTTTTCTCGAATTAATTGTCGAACTAGCAATATAATATGTAGCAATATAATATGTTATGGATCTGAATGTCAGTTCTATTATTTGTTTGTTATGAACACATACATTGATTTTCAATTATTCGGGATTTTATTAATTTTTGTATTATTCTGCATATTCTGAATGTTTAGATCTGGAAAACCCATTGAATTACGAGATTAGTTGGTTGTATTTCAGTGTATTTTACAGAGTAGTCATATTTGACAGAGTAGTCATGTTTAACAACTTAGTTATATTTGTCCTTTTTTTTTGTAGTACTGCATATGTTCAACATTCAACAGTGTAGTCATATTTAACACACAAGATCAAACGGAAGATTAAGTGCAGTCGGTGCAACCGAGTTGGATACCGCAACAAAAAAACATGTTCGATGGCCATTGTTGAAAGATCACATTAGTTATTTTTTGTTTTTCTAGCCATTTTTTTTTTCTTGTTGCAATGTATTTTGCTATTAATATTGCAAGTGTTTTCAAGTGCTGATTACTTGTAGTCACATTACGCAGAACCTAGTCACATAATAGTCATATTCTCACTGTCCTGTTCAGTTACTATTATACAAACCGTAGTCACATAATAGTCATATTCTCGTTGTTTTTGTTAATAATCATGCTTCTACTGGCTGTTAATTATAATGTTATACAAAGCGTAGTCACATAATAGCCATATTCAACTATAGTCATATTCGAAGTTGTAAATTTGTCGAGAAAAAAAATTATTTTTTTGTTTAAAAAAAAAATTTATTTTTAATTAGAAAAAATATTAAAAAATAAAAATAAATAAAAAATGGCTAAAAATCCGAAATAATAAAAAATTAATATATATATATATATATATATATATATATATATATATATATATATATATATATATATATATATATATATGTATATATATATATATATATATATATATATATATATATATTGATTTGGTAGCAAATTTTTAGGAATTTGGAAGCATATTTCTAGAAATTAAATTATTGTTATGGAAAGAGAGAAAAAAGGAATAATTAAGACTTATTAGGCTAATTGACATAAGGGTACAATTGGAAATATAAATTATAGGGGTTTATCACAAAGAAAGATTTAAGGGGTGGACATATCACCATTTATTATCTATATGAGGGGTTTATTGCTAATGACCCCTAATTAAAATATTTAATTTGACCTCTTTTACTCTTTATTCTTTTCCACTTTATAATTGTCTTGTGACAACATCTTATTAATGATCATGTGAATAAAAAGATAAAGTTAATTACTTAAAAAAGCAAATCATTTTCTCGTGAACAAAAGTCATGAACGAACTTTCCATACTTGTCGTGTACAATGTTTTCTTTTTGCAATTTATGAATTACATAAAACAATTTTAGATATTATTTTTAGTGAGTGTATGATATAAACAAATATCAAGTGGTTATTTATTAATTTAGAGTCATCACCACACTGAGGGGAGATGGAGTAGGCAGTAGTCTAGAGTTCCGGAAGATTTACGAAAATTTAGAGCCTCTAGATATTTTATATATACTTTATATATTAGTACTTTTTTATATAATATATAATGTTTTGGAACCTCAATTCTAAAATAAATTTAAAATCAATGATCATTAGCTATTTTCACATTTTTTTTTCTAATATTGGGGCCCCTAAATATAAAATTTTAATATCTTATTTTTATTCCTTAAATAAGAATCATTATTTATTATTTTATTTATTATAAAAACGAGTTTCGTTGTGGAAGGAAAAGATTTAGGGGCAGTAGCGGAGGTAGTATGGTGCAAGGGTGTGCAATTACATACTCTTTGTTTTTTAATGTTTATTATTTATATAGTTAGAAATTTTGATATTTAAAAGTATTGAAACTAAATTAAAATTTATTAAAAGCACTAATGTTTTTTTTTTTCTTTACGATCTGAATTTTATTAGAAAAAAATCCTAATTTTGTCTTTTGTATTATACGAGTTACAAATTCTATTTTAAGTTTTTTGTAATGATTCAAGGTTCATTTTATAACATTTACGAAGTCTATTTTAATCATTTACTGTAAATATTAAACCTCATAAAGGAACTGAACCATCAAATCATCCTGTTAATTTTAATTTTTTTTATATATATTTTGTGATATATCATTCATACAACTCAGAAAAATATTTCCTGAACACTGCCCTCGAATCCCTGTAATATTTTTATCAATCATTTTCATCAAATGTTATTTATATATATATTTTTTTGGCATATTCAATTTCCACCATCGAATAAATTCTTGAATTTGCCACTAGATAGGGACCTCCACTTTAACTTGTTCTATTATTTTCGCATAGAGCCCTGAATTCTCAAGAACGGGCCTGACCGCACCTATCATATTTTTCGAAAGAAAAATAAAATGAAAAAAATGTGAAATTCACGAGAATAGAACCAATTAATCGATTCAATTATTTAACCACATGCCAATTTTAATTGAATTTAACCGAACCATGGTTAAGCCCTAACTAGGAGGACCATTCATCTTTAACCATCTAAGTAACCAAGAATTGACCTTTGACATTTAATCATATATAGCTGGACACATAAAATTTGGACCACGACATGTATTGTCCATTTTCTTTTACATATTTCACCAATGGGAATGCGACCAAAATTAATGTCAAATGTACAAAGTAATTCTATAAATTGAAAAAATAAATTAACTCTTTAAAAAACAATTATTACCCACCTACTTGCACGAACCGAAAGATATTATTGAAACCAAAAAATAGTGAAACTTGGCACCTAATTTTCAATTTCCGCCGGTTTTGATTACTGTTTTTGGAACAACGTTTTTCTTTATGATTTTCAATATTTTGATTTTCGATTTTTCTGATTTTTTTGGATTGGAATTGAAATTATATAAAAAAAAATATTTGGAACTTTCGATTTCTGATTCGATTTAATTTCTGAAATTCGGATTTTTTCTAAATGTTAAAACTCATGTGATTTCTAAAATTGTAACGAATTTCTAAATTTCGAAAATTTTGGAATTGGAATAGAAATTAGTTTTTTGTACGTACGAAAAAATTGAAAATTTTCTGAAAATGTTAATCACATTGGTCTTTAACCTCGAGTTTTTGCTCATCAACATTTTCAAAATGTACCACTTCCAGTAGAGCCTAACTATTTCGATTCGGACTCAACGCCACGAAAACCCTTATAAGTTATAACTAAAATCAAGCGATTGTTATCGCCCTTTTAGGTGGTGTTTGCAAAAGCTTTTATAAATAGATTATGAGCTTTTTTTTTTGCTCATAATCTATTTTTAAGTGTTTGCAAAATGAACTTTTACTTTTACTTCTCTTAAAATAAACAGTCGTTACAATTTGTTAAGCACCCATGATCCTACATTTTCCTATTTAAGTTAATTTTCCAGCAAATTTGCAAAAACCCCAACTATTAAAAATAAGCACTTCAAATCAACTTCACTCACAATCCATAACTTATGCTTGTAAATAAATTTTTGCAAACACCACCTTAATACCAAAACGACATCGTTCTAGTATTTTATTTTTCTTCCTTATTTTTCTAAATATTTCTCACAATAGAGGTGTATTTTTTCATAAAAAGGCATTGATTGAGGCAAGCTCCATGTTTTTTGGTTGGTTTGAATACAGTACTACAAACTTAAATACAACTCATCCTTGTGTAGTGTATTGATCAAGACAACTATATTGTGGTCCGACCATGTGATTTTTGGTTTTTTACAATTTAATACACATATTGTAGGAAGATGACAATTTAATACTATATGATTTAAATAAAAAAAAAACTATAAAAAAAAAAAAAAAATCAACCTTGGTTTTCTCGTTTTCAATTTTATGGCAATTTCAATATTTGAAAAATTAATAACATTGCTTAGATAATAATTTCTTCCGGTCATGACTCAGTAAGGACGCATTAAACTATTATTTCGATAATTTAATATTTTATTAAATTAATAGAATTTTGTTAATCTCAACTTTATTAATTTATAGAGTTTTAACTGTGAAAAGAGCGGTGAAAACATTAAAAACAAGTTAATAGGCAGTGGGTGCTAGTAGCTTTACTTAAGCAAGGTATAGATTTGTAAAATTTAGAATATATAATATATAACTAAAGTAAAAGACATAAGTCATCATATAAATATATAATTGTCACAATATAAAATGAATTAGATAGTAACATAGCTATGGGCTATGGTACGGTGACAATTTTTGTGACAGTTTATTAAATACTTTAAGACAATAAATGTCAATGTTGTAGGGTAGTTATATTAATATAGGTGATAGTTTATTTTCGTGTATTTTATTTATTTATTGCTCGTCGTGAATTATTTTTGTAAGCCTATAGTGCATAGCTGATATTTCAATTGAAGTGTACAAACGACATAATAAATGTTGATGTTGGGGGGATAAATATTTAGCCATGGGCACAAACATATATATACAGAGTCCCGCAAGGGATGACCTAGTGATTGGAGAAAGTGATTTTTTACAATTGACCAAAGTTCGAATCCCTTTGCCAACAATCGTTCGGTCGAGTTTGTCACACATGATTAGTCTAGTGTGGGTTACGTCTATCGTATGGTATGCAAGTTTTTATATAATAGTGTATGTTTATCCAGTACACTTATATAGTTGATGATTTGCAAGTTATTATACGAGAGTGTAAGTTTACGCAGTACCGGTGTGTGTTCCTTCGTTACAAATAAAAAAATAAAAAAATAATATGTATCATAAAATAAAATAAAAAACCTAATTGGGTAGCTAGTATTAATTAAACATTTAGTTTGATTTATTTATGGTGTGAAATAGTGACTGCATAACCACCAGGCCTGAGTTCACGTGCGAGTCGTGAGACATCTTTAAAGTCAAGAAAAGTATGGAAACTACACCAAATTAATTCATTGTAATTTCTATTATTTGGACACAACCTTACGTTTACTTAATTCCTCAATTCACAATTAATTTTGGGATATCTATCCAAACTAGAGATGGGCGTTGACCCAACCACGGGTTAGTGTTTGTGGTCAACGGTTTTGAAATATAATTTTCTTTTTTAAATTTAAAATTCACTTACTACTTTTATCGTCTTTTTTCACCGCATATGACATAACGATGGTTTTTGTAAACTCTTTCGAGTTATCGACTACTATTTAGGTCTCATTAACACAATTTGGTTGATACAACACAAAATATTGCATCTATTTCTTTTATCGATAATACTATGTTGCACTAGAAATAAGGTTTTGTTCGTTTTGTTCATGTGCTCTCGTGTCTCACTGTAAAAATACAGTGCTGACGAGGTCATTGGATTTTACTTTGAGAGTGTGATCACTATGTTACGATAAAATAAAATCACTCACAAGTTGACATATGATAGTTACAAATGAAACTATCCATAAACTTTTAATTAATAATTAATGTCATGAGCCATGGTTAGAGTAGGTAAATTTTAAATCGTAATAAAATATCATGTCAGATATTAAATAAGTATTTGATAACTCAATTTGTATGTCTAGCATTGGTGCGGAGTTGCTCTAAGACCAACTCAAATGGAGTTATTAAATGGTTATCAAAATCTTTAACACCATTTTGATACTCAAAAATAGAAATTTTGAAGTCCAATGGAGTTATCAAATCAAGGCTGTATTTTGACATTTAACCTTTCAAAATGTAAGAATGCATCCTGGATAATAAAAAATCAAACGTGAGTTATGAATTTAACGGCCACCTCAATGTAGAGTTAGAAAACGATATATGACAATTAGATATATAAATCAATTGAATAATTTTTAATTAACAATTATTTGATATCTACGATTGGAGCAAATACTTTCAGATAGACATCAAAATAAAATATTAAACACTAAATAAATATCTGCTACCTCATTTCGATACTTTTGAATTGGAGTTACTATAAAGCTAAACTACTTAAATAAAAGGGTAATTGGCATTTTGCCCCCCAAACTATAGTGGCTCTTGCACTTTACCTCTGGACTAATTTGTTTTACAAAATTTCACCTTAACTCATAAAACTCTTGCACGGTGCCTTAAATTGGCAGTTTCTGGTCAATTTTCACCGGAATCCCAACCACGTAAGCTGCACGTGAGATTCAGGAGGGCACACATGTTGATTCAATTAGAATTAAAAGCCTAGCCCTTTTTTCACCGCTATATTTTCTCCTGTTTCTTTAACATAACACAATCCTCCTAAATCTCACGTGGTGCAGCTCATGTGGGTGTGATTCCGGCGAAAATTGATCAGAATTTTCTAATTTAATACACCTTGCAAGTGTTTTTGAGTTAAGGTGAAATTTGTAAAAAAACTTAGTCCAGGGGGTAAAGTGCAAAAGCCACTATAGTTTGGGGGGCAAAATCCAATTACCCTAAATAAAATGAATTAATCATGTCGTATATAAGAATTCTCAATGTATGGTTAATATATAAAGTTATCTTATCTCTACCAAACTACCAAATCGTGGCCATTTTCATAAATTTGGTGTACACCCTTTCGTCAAGGTGAAGACTACTAGACTAGTAATACTCACTTGGTATTGTACGTTTTGAATTTGATTTATTAATTAATAAAACTTTCATTATACATCAAAAGTTAGGGTTGTCAATAAATAATTAGAATGAATCAAATTTACTTAGTCTCAATTTTTATTTTACTGTGGGGTTTTTGTTGCAAAAGCTTAAATTATTCAAAGTTAATTTTTAATTAAGTAAATCGGAACTCGCATCGGCCAATTTCTACCGTTTATTTGAGGGACCAAATTTATTCTACTTATTTTTGTTTATGAACATCTATTTCAGAGTGCTTATAACTACGAGCACATCTAAATTTAGTCGTTTCAAAATTATTTTAAAAGAAAATTACTCAAAAGTATTTATCAACACGAAGTTTTGAACTTGAAGGTATAGCTCAACTGGTAAAGGGACTTGAGTGATGTTGTATCAGTCACGCTCGCCGATAACTTGTGATTTTTTTTATTTAATATTTCGAAGAATTTTAATTGTGAACTTATTAATTTGATATTAATGACAAAAACTTAAATCTAATGAAGTAATCGAAGATAAAACCTTTTCAGCAAGTCCAATCATTGAAGCACCAATCATAGAGTCCCATTTATGGGATACAATATAATTTTTACAATTTCCTTTTTCGGTGCTTTTAAATTTTAATTTTAATTCAAGAATTAGATATGAAGTAAACACTAACATAACATGCCTTTCATTTAGATAACGGTCAACCTTTTCAATTGAGAAATTGACTTGACATTCGCTGTATTTGTTTTATATACATTGAAATCCTAGTTGCTCGATCAAAATAAATTAAAGATATGTTATTTAATTTAAAAGAATAATATAAATAAAATAAAATAATTAGTACATACACATAAACATTCTTAATTAATAAGAAAATAAATTACATATATCACTCATCCTTTCTCTAATCTCATGTCTTTCTTCCTAGATCTAATGTATCATGTCTCTCTTTTTTCCGATTTTTTTTTTCCTTTCCTTTCGGATTCTAATATTTTTGGGTTGAAGAAATATTATAGAGAAGAAAAAAATGAGAGCTTTTTACATTCTCAGATGATTTTTTTTGTAATAGAGTTAAAAGTGGACAACAAACATTCCCTGCCCCGCCCCCTCCAAATAAAAAACGAATTTTAGAAATTCATAATCGTAACGAGAATTCGTATTGCATCTTCCGTATGTAGAACTTTCTCATCGTATTTATTTCAACATATCATACTTTTATATACACACTTATTGATTTAAAGATATATATATATATATATATATATATATATATATATATATATATATATATATATATATATATATATATATATATATATATATATATTCACACATAATGACATGTAAATAAGTTAATGAGAAGAATATTTTAGTTTCAATGTATGTTTTTTCTTTTCTTTTTTAAATCCATGGATATATATTAGTTCTTTTTTTAAATAATAAAGCAATTCTCTCTCATTTTCTTTTTATAAATAAATTCATAAAAATAGCAAACCACTACTTTAAGCAAAAGCTACATATGTACAAAATTACAACAAAATTTGGAGAACCCATAAAAGTACTTAGACAAAACTTTTTTCACCTAATACCCGAATCAAGAATCTAAACACTCACAAGCTTCCACATCATTTTATATTTCAAGAAATCACTTTTATCAGACCCACAAAAAATCAAAATAAATAAAAACAAAAAAATAAATATATAAATAATTGCCACTCCTCCTGGCACGCCTCTGGCCTCTCTTTACTACTAGAGAAGAAAAAATAAAAAAATAAAAAAATAAAAACAGAAAATAATGGCGTTATAGCCGTAGGAATAAAAGAAAGGAGCAAATCAAGAAAACCTTACTGAGTCAACTCGGTCCCCTCTTGAATTCCCCTCGAAAACAGGATTTCTCTCCGGTTCAGCGCTCTTTAGCACGAATTTTTAAGTGGGTTCTTGGAATTTTCTGTGCATTGTGCGTATTCGTGTTGAATTCTGGTTTTCCGGCGAGTTCGCCGGAGCTCCGGTGTGCTGCTCCGGCAGAGAAATGTGTGATTGAGAGTGCATAATAAGAAGAAGAAAAAATACAGAGAAATATGTTCAAGCCGGTGCGATGGTGGAGCGAGAAGAACAAACTCAGAGTTGTATTCAAGTTGCAGTTTCATGCATCTCAGGTATATATAATTTGAGTAAAGATTGGATTTTTAATTTTCTTAATTTTTTTTTTCAATCTTCTTGGAAATGCTAGAGTGAACCGGCTGTGATGTAAATGCAGGTGACAGACGTTACAGGGGATGGATTGATAGTATCTATAGTCCCCGCCGATTCGGGCAAGTCAACCGTAAAATCGGACAAGGCAACGGTCGTTGACGGTAACTGCTACTGGGGAAACCCCGTTTACGAAACCGTTAAGTTCAATCAAGATCCAAAATCGGCGAAAATTCACGAGAGGGTGTACTCTTTCGTACTAGTAACGGTACGAAAAACCGGAAGTTTTTACATTGTTATTTATGCTATAATTTGCTAATTCTAATATTAATCTTATTTAGTGTATTGTTAATTAATATAGGCCACGTCTAAATCTTGCATTGTTGGCGAAGCTTCCGTCGATTTTTCGAGTTACGCCGAGTCGACTAAGGCCTCGTCGGTGTCTCTTCCCCTCAAGAACTCGAAAACCAAAGCTACATTGCATGTGAGTTTAAAAAAACAATGTATTAGATTTTGTTTGTGTTTTAATTAATATTGTTTAATCTTTTTTTTGAATAAATAAATGTGTCTCAACAGGTATCAATCCAGAGGATGCATGAATCCATATTGGATCAAAGGTGCTAATCATCAATATAATCTATATATATATATATATGTGTGTGTGTGTGTGTGTGTGTGTGTGTGTGTGTGTGTGTGTGTGTGCATAATATCAATTAATCTTTACTTATATATATAATTTTTTTTTGGGATCTTCACAGAGAGGTTAAAGAAATGGAGAGCGTCGAATTGTGTTCGAAAGATAACACCATCATAAGCAATTCTATTCAAGTAATTTCATGCACTTTGTTAATATTCAAAAAACTCGAGCTTTTTATGATGTTTCGATTAATATATGATCGGTGGACTTTCGTATAACAGGAGATTCCGTTTAATAAGAAGAATGTGAAACGCAGAGCATCTAGTGTGTCCGATATTACGATATCAAGTTCAGACGGAAGCAGCTCCGTAATGGAATCGCCTTGGGAGATAGTGCCGATCAAGAACGACGAGGATTCTGTGGGCCCGAAATCCAACGGCCCTATACGAACGCACAACGATCATCGCAGCTCGTGGGAGTTATCCAGTACGGAAGAATCTTCTTCGGATGTTCTGATCGTAGGGCTGAAATCCGATCTCGCCGCTCTGTCGAGAAAAGCGGAGACTACGGAATTAGAGATGCAGAATCTCCGTAAGCAGATCGCGAAGGAGAGCAAAAGGGGGCAGGATTTGTGGAGGGAGATTGTTTCCTTGAGAGACGAAAGAGATTATTTGAAGGAAGAATTAAAATCTCGAACGAGTTTCCGATTCGACGGAGTCGATATCGATGAGCTTAGGGAAGAACTCAGTCACACGAAAGAGCTCAATTCCAATCTCCGTATTCAGCTCGAGAAAACTCAAGAATCGAATTCCGAGCTGATTCTTGCCGTGAGAGATCTCGACGAAATTGTCGAGCAGAAGAATCGGGAATTAAAATCAGATTTTTACGACGACGATGAAGAACAGAAGGCATTGGAGAAGCTTGTGAACGGAAATTACGAAAATATCCCCAAGGAAGCGAATCTTCTACAACGACAGGTCGTTGACCTACTCGCCGAGATCGAGACGTACAAGAGAGATAGAGACGAGCTCGAGGCGCAGTTGGAACAGCTGGCGCTCGATTACGAAATTACTAAGCAAGCCAATCACGAGATGTCGTTTAAGCTCGAGCAGAGCAAAATCCAAGACCAGCTGCAAATGGAAAACGAGTGTTCGTCTTCTTCTTCATCTTCCGAAAAAAACGAGCTCGATAACTACATCGAAAATCTCGAAAACGAACTTGAAAGACGTTCGAAAGAACTCGAAGCCCATGTGAAGGGATTGGAGGAAGAGCTCGAAAAACAAGCGCTAGGGTTTGAAATGGATATCGAAGCTCTTACGAAGTCGAAAATCGAGCAAGAACAGAGAGCGATTAGAGCAGAGGAAACCCTAAAGAAGATGAGATGGAAAAACGCTAATACGGCGGAGAGACTTCAAGAAGAGTTTCGAAGGCTTTCGGTGCAGATGGGGTCCACATTCGAAGCGAACGAGAGATTGGCTATGAAAGCTTTGGCCGAAGCGAACGAGCTTCGTTTGGAGAAAATCCGTTTAGAGGAATTGCTTCGGAAAAAATCCGAAGAAATTTTGGTTATGAGGGACGAGAACGAAGCGAATGTTGCGAAGAATAAGATTCTATTGGATGAGATGGAAGGTAAGAAGAAGTTGGTTCGGGAGATTGAAAGAACGAGAATTTCGATTAAGGAAATGGAATTGCAAGTGGAGCAAGGGAATGACGAAAGGATAGAAATCGAGCGTAGGGTTTTATCGGCGAGGAGAGAAGCGGAGGATTCGTACAAGGAATTGGATAAAATGAGATTTGTTTTGGAGGAAAAGGAATTGATAATCGAGAAAATGCAATCGGAGATTAACGCTCTTCGATTCGAGCGCGATGAATTGAAGCATTCGTTGTCGGAGAATGAGAAGGACAAAGATAATTTGAGGAAGCAAGTTTTCGAATTGACAAGTGATTTGAAGAAGAGGGAAATGATTTCGAGCAAGCCCGTTTTTCGCGGGCCTAATAAAGATGTCGTACCAAATCTCAAGGAGAGAATAAAGTTGCTTGAGGTAAAAATTTAAACTTTATTTAATTTTATAATTCCCTATAAATTTTTTTTTTGTCACATTTTCCATTTTTTGTGTGCGATAGCGCGAGATCAAGTTAAAGGAAACGGCTATTGAAACATCGGGTAAGGTGTATTCGGACAAGGAAAACGAGCTTCTTAGGAAAATCGAGGAGTTGGAGAAAACAGGAGAAGTTGATGAGTTGAAAAACGAGATAGAATTAATGAAGAAGAGGAACGAATCGATGGAAGTGGAGTTGAAGGAAATGGAGGAGAGATATTCGGACATAAGCCTTAAGTTTGCAGAGGTTGAAGGGGAAAGACAACAACTTGTGATGGATTTACGCAACCTTAAATAATGCTAGTTACGAGCCCGTTAACGTTTTATAACTTTAAAATTCGATGGATTCGGAGTATTTAATTTTCGAAATTTATATATTCTTTAAATTTGTTTGGTTTTCATCAGTTTATGATCTCATTGGATGTAATATGTAAAATTATCTAAGATGATGTAACAATGTAGGAGTTGTGCTTGGATGCCTTATTCTTTTATTATTTTCTTCATTTTCTTTTTTGTTTTGTTTGGTCATATGATGCAATTTTTACTAGGTTTAAAATAACTTACTTACAAAATATTTTAGACTTCGTGATAAAAATATATTAAATTTTAAGACTTAATTCGATGTTTTTCTCAGTCGCAACGCGATTGTGGAAACAATGAGCTCTTATTTTCGGTTTTATCGAGTAACTGGTATTGATTATTGAACGTTCTCTGATCTTTAACGATACAATAATACAATTGAGTTTTAGTAAGACTCTAGTTGACCGTATCTTAACTTAACACCTAAACGAGTCCTAATACAATCGTTTGTGTTGAGACGTAATGCCATGGCAGTCGATCGAAGAAAAGTACAAAGGCAACGGATTATTCAAATAAAAAACCAAGATTGAACAAAGATCGATTGAAAATCAACCTTTAATTCGATTTCAGCTTTTAATTTCCTCAAAACTTGCAACTTTTTTTTCCCGGAATATGCATTTATAATATAAATATTATTATATATGCTATCATTATATGACCAAAAAATGGATTTTTTTTGAATTCCACCGATTTCGATTTGAAAATTTCCGATTTTTTGAACAATTTTTCTCATTCTATTTTCGGAAAATCCGATTTTTCCGAGTTTCTTTAGAACGGAATTGAAATTAGTTTTTACTTAAAAAAAAATATCGAAAGTGCTAATTTCGACCTGATCCGTCTAATTTTCACCCTTAAGTTTTATACGTCTCATCGATATTTTGGTAAGGGCCGAATTTAAGTAATGATTTTCATATATTGAAATGCTTGGTCCAAATTAAATGAAGAGAATGTTTATATTCCATTTATGAAATTATTAGATCATTATTATTTATTTGATGATGAAAAATTCTACATTCCAAGGAATCATTAATTAGATAATTATTGTGTGTTCCAAACCTTCCCACCAACACAATTCAATACCATGTGTGAATTATTTTATTCAAATTATTAAGTTTTTAATCAATTATTAAGTAATTATATTATTGTCTCATTCCATCTAATAAACATGCATATCAAAATTTGGTCAGAAAGAATATATCATTGAATGTCATTAAATGCACAATAAATTAAGCATATCCTGAGTTTGAACTGATCACTTCCTATCTTGAAAAATAAATTTAAGGGCAATTTGCGATCAAACTCCTGAGGTAAGGTTAAATTACAAAGAAATCTCTTATGTTTGGGTAATTACAATCATCTCAATCAATTATGTATTTTCGGATGAAAAAACCTGTCATTCATTTGGTACTTTTTTCATTATAATGATAGACGTGTAAGATACTCCCTCCGTCCCAATTTAAATGTCGTTTTGAGTTGTTTTGCACATATTAAGAAAATTAATAAATGTGGATAGATTATAGTAAAAAAAAACAGATAAAATTACTAAAATATCCTCAACATTAATTGATTATCAACTAATTACTAATTAATTAGGAGTGATTAAGGGTAAAATTGAAAATAATGCAATTAATGCTTTATTGAAAATTTAAAATGACAAATAATTTGGGACAAAAAAAAACTCTCTAAAAAGACATATAATATGGGGTACAGGGAGTAATAGATAGTTGATGGATAGTTGTAATTACTCAAACAAAAGGGTTTTTTCGTAATTTGACATAATCTTAGGGAGTGACTGTAATTTGCCCTAAATTTAAAGTCGTAAAAAAAAAATTAATTTAATGTGAAAAAACAGTGCATTCCAAAAATTCAATTCCAAGTATATTTACAGTTTATTGTTGATCATACCATAGACTATGATTAGAGCCATGATTAAGGAGTGGTCAACGTGGGGTTCCACCATTAATGAAAGTACATCATCTCCAAAACAAACCCCAACTCCCATCATTGACTGCTTTTGCATCACCTGCAACACGTGTTTAATCACTATTCATCATAAGGTCGTTCACAATTTTACTGATACTACTTTTGACTTCGGACGTGATTTTGACAATTTTTTATTCTCATTTTGGCAAAATTCAGAATTTTGAGTCCTTTGAGTTAGCTTTCTAATCCAATTTTGACCAGGTCGATTGGATGTCGGATGACAAAGTTATACATGAAATTAATTACGTTTTCAATTTAAGATATATAATTCAAAATATCAAAGTGTTGGTCAGTGTTACTGATCTATGCATATCTTTCTCATATAACATCCAGCCTTATCAATTCAAGTTGGATTAAAAAACTAACTCAAAGAACTACAAATTCTGTATTTCAAGTTTGCCAAATTCAAACTCGAGAATAGTCAAAATTACGTTAGAAGTTGAAACGGTATTTTTAAAATTGAAACGAACAATTCAATGCAATACTGAGGTACCGAATAAAAGAATCGTATATAGTTTTGATTAAGTACCTGTGCTAAAACTCGACTCTCGCGGTCCATAATTTTGAGGGTTGATTTTCCATTTAACCCTACAATCTTGTAGCAACTTGTTTTGGTCTTATTACATCCTAGGATAACATGGCATGTAATTCTTCCTCTCCTTAAAATTTTGCACTTCCTTTTGACTCTAAACCATTCTCCCTCTTTCTCAAACCTAGAATTCACCAATTTACGCCCTTCCCATCTTCCGAAAGTTAGTAGTTTCTACAAAAAACCCAAAAAAAAAAAATACGTGTTATCGTATATTTAATTTACACACAATCGCACACATATAATAACACATTGGGATATAAATGTAATATATGAGTCACCTTTCTTTTAATGGAGAAGAGCACTTCACCGTTGGAGCCCATGAGTAGGACTTCACTGCTGCGCCTTGTTTGGTAATTATCGACACGGAAAACAACTTCGCCTTTCGAACTATAGGCGGTGCAGCCATTGCCGTTGATCACAAGGGATTTCATCCAAACGGTGAATATTTCTCTTTCTGACGATGAGTATTGGCTAATACGACCGTTGATCATCGGTGGTGATCTAGGATGTATTCTAGCCATCAGATTCGACGACCATCACCGACGATCATGACAATGGACTGCAAATGAGTAGAAATGTAGAATATCTATTTATATGTAAAAAAAAAAAAAAAACAAAAAAAAAAAAACAAAAATTGGAAGAATTAAGCATTTGTGTTTGACTTTAGTTTATTATATGCACGTTTGTGATGCTAGTTTATTTGATTTTGTCACCGTAGACTCAGATTATTAAAATAAACACCACACACACACACACATAATATATATATATATATATATATATATATATATATATATATATATATATATATATATATATATATATATATATATATATATATATATATATATATATATATATATATATATATATATATATATATATATATTATTTTTTTCTTTTTGTTGAACTATATGCAAGTATGAATTATTGTGACATTTCATTCACTTTTTTTGTGTCCAAAATTACCCTTCGGCAAAGAGCTTTTTTTCGAGGGTGATGTTGTAAATGCACATTACTGATTTTTCTTTTCAAATTAAAAAAAATTGTTAGTAATTGAAATTATTGTGTGCGAAATCTAATCCGGCGGATTGAATCGCCCAGCCCGGTTATTTTTCGCCTGAAACTTTTGAAAACATAAAGAAAAAAAATGTAAGGAATCATGTAAGTTAAAACGCAGTTAGTCATCAATTGAACTGACACTAAACCAGCATGTGAATCGATGGTTTTGAACTGTAATCCAACCCTTACTTCAAGTGGTTGATTAACTTTTTTGTACTTTTTAATCGTGATCTGGCGATTCATGATTCATGGCAATGTCTAAACCTGAATGACGATAATTTGGTAATCACACTCCTACATCCATTTTTTTTCACTAATAGCTTATAAGTATTTTTCACAAAGTATCAGTTCGCCCTTAATTAATTAATTACTAACATAGCTTATGTCTACATGGAATTGTTTTAGAACATCAACTGAATTCTATTTTCTCATCGAAGGGCCGGTGGACAGAGGTAGAGGGAAAAAAGGATAATTGAATCATGAATGGAAATATAACAAAAAATATATAAAATTATGATTCAATATTAAATAAAATTAGATTATATGTATAGAAAGACATTATGATCAATGTCATTATATCTTCACATAAATTACATTTATACTATTATATTTTACTACCTTTTCAGAAATTACATATGTATTTTTCTATTTTTCTATCATTTTATTTTCACTTTTCTAATCTCAAAAGACAAAATTTTAGTTCAACCCTAATTTGAAGAATGTCCTTGATGAAGCGATGGTTGCCATCACCGATAAACACCTTCCAAGCCATTTTTAAGAATTTTATAAGCAAACACATTCGTCGTCCCACGCCCCTCTCATTTTGAGGAATATCCCGAATGAATGACGTCAACTCTCGTTGGGACTCGCAGCCCGCCAAGTCTCTCTCCATCAACTTGACAACAAAATCGTATATTATATCCTCCGAAATCGATGACCAACTTGTTGCTCGATAACATAGTACGTATACCGATTATTGGAAACATTAGGAGTTGTTCTTCCAACTCTTTCTTAGCTCTCATTTCCCAACATATTCTTGTGCCTGCGAACCAATTTATCTTTGTAACTCGCAGCGGCTCATATTTCTATCTATTCACTTGACAAGAAAATTATTTTAATAACCATAACATTTACTTTCATATTAAATATCATTTGCAATTACACAAATGACATCAAATAAAGAATTAACTAAACGCGTGCAAAGCATTTAAATGTATTATATTTTTATTCTCTATTCTCTTGTTTAATGTTAGATATTAATTTTTATTTTTTATCACAATATAAAATAATACTACTAAAATTTATACTTTTTACTTAAAAAATGATAGATATGTATTTGTTTTACCATTTTTTTGTGAATAACACTAAAAGCAATCAGGGTTGCTGCCGATGGAAGGTTATTATATCCTTATTATCCTCAATGGGATGTTACAATCATCTTGATCTAATCGTTAAGATGTTGTTCTCTAGAACACCTCAAATAATTGCTTTAAAATATCTACAAAGAGAAGTTTCTAGAATGCTCTAATAGTTTCTACAACTGTTATATATACAATTGGGATCCAAGGAAAAATAGCCAAGTGATGGCCCACATTGGCAATCCATAATATCTTCTATGCCTAATTCGACAACGTTCTTGTTGTCTCGAATAAGTGGAGACGATCTTGAAATTGCCACAAATCTTCCCTAGACGCTCACTTACTGCACCCAAATTGCATATGTCGATTAACTCATTGAAAATTGACATAAATACCCCCTTATCACATAAAATGTCAGACCAAATCTACGGATTTTCTTTTCTTTTATTTATTTTATTGTTTTTGGGTGCTAATTGATGAATTTATATCAAGTGGTTTAGATTCAGAAGATCATAAATAAATACTTAAGAAAATCAATTTAATTATTCATGGAATGCTAGCTAGGAAGCATGTAACATGTTCACTATTAGTTGTCAAGTATAATATCTTAGTGATCATAATTGATGTCTCCATCAACTAAGATTCACAAGTTTTTGACAGATATGATTTAACTACTTAATTATTCATCTTCTTACATTTTTTTTTTATTTTTTTTTTTAGCATATTATATATAAATAGCTTCTCATGGCAAATACATGACATTTTCGTAGAAATATATTTTACATAGTATACTTTAATTTGTCTGCATTTCAACCAATAATATTTCTAATTATTGCAGTAATATATTTTTACTAAATATTTTCATGTCAACTGTTATTAAGTTCTTTAATAAACACGCTAAGCTGAAAAACCCGAAACCCTGAACCTGAAACTGAATAGACTGCAATTGCATTATTTAATGCTTAATAATGTGTCAGCAATAGTCCTAAGTCTTCTAAATTATTCAAATTGTGGGTGTCACGTGTGGATCAAATGGAATGCCACGTCACACAAAAAAGTCGCAACGAAAATTAAATTGAGTTAATTGATGATTTCATATGTAAGCAATCTTCAATCCGATCAAGTTGTTAATCAACTTGTAATGAAGTATGGAATGTGAATAGTGAAGCATAACAAGATTAACAAGAGTACTTAGATTTTGAAACTACTAAATCATTTTGGAAGATAAATTTTGAGTAAAGTGCAATTAGCACCCTTGTGAAATCTCGAACTGCAGGAAATTCATGCGATAAAAAACTCACTCAACCCCGTTGTGCGTTTTAGTCAAATACACTTTCCCCTAGTGCATGTTTGTGTGGCTCACTTTTAATGTACAATGACATAATTACCCCTCGAGAGCGCAGGTGGTGTAGTGGTGGCAGAGGTGGTGGGGGCAGGAAGCGAAGGGCGAAGGAGGCGGTGGTTTGGCCAACTGTGCTATTTAAAAAAAAAATTATAGAAGGTTTTGAGTGAGTTTTTTTATCACATGAATTTTTCCTGCAGTTCGAGAATACACAAGATACTAATTGCAAATAACTCAAGAAAATTTATATTAGAATGCTACTACTTATATTATGGAAGATAAGTTGTCGAATTTTTTTAGCATTGCAAGTCTATTTGAGGTAGATTTTGTATGTACTACGACTCTCATCCAACTTTATGTTGCCGACAAACTTTGAAAATAAACATTTCGAAAATTTGCATAAAAGTATAAAACAATATAATTTTGAAAATTCGCATAGATAACATATGCATGATTAACGAAATATATTTTTGAAAGTTCGCAAAAAAAAAAAAAACAATTTACCTTCCGGTCAAACATCATAACCGGAACTCGACCAATAATGTATTTGACTCGATTCATTGACGCCCCCAACTATATATCGAAGCTAGAGACCTAATATTTATTTACAAAATTTAAAAACAAAACGAAGAAACCTCTTCAAAGCCGACAAAAACCTCGACACAACGCTATATTTAGGTACATCTATTCGACTCGACACCGCGTTCCGATTACTCTTACAGTGCAGCAGTCCGCTCGTATCCTCCTTGAGTCGATAAAATCTCGGAGCAAATGCAGTCGCAAACATTAAGTTGTACCTTAAGTTGTTACCGAAATCGAGAACATCAACTTTAGTCGACCGTTGCTTCTCGGTATTGATAGAGATGAAGGTTTTCTTATCACCTCCCTTTGGAGAAACTACGACGTTTCCATTCGGCAATTTCGTGATTATTGCTAGCAAGTGAATGTCCAGTCTTCACGTTCGTCACGCTTCGACTGCGGGGGCGTGTTAGAGAATATTATATTATAGAATTCTCCTAATATTAGGATTCTAGTATGATTCGGTTACCTAGATTAGTTAGGATTTAGTTACCTAGTCAAACTCTATTACCTTGGAATATTTCTCTATATATATTCCATGTAATCAACCCATAACACAATGGGGGTTTCTTTTATATTACGTATTAATATTTCTCTCTTTCTCCTCTTCTATTTCTGTCTCCTTTTTTTTTTTTTTTTTTTTTTTTTTTTTTTTTTAAATTAAGTTAAGGGTGTTATTAGAGCATATTAAAGTATGCTCCAATTTTGAAAAGTCAATGCCGGAGACCGGCGGCAAAAAATTTTTTTTTGAAAAAGAAAAAGTTGGCTCCTTCGATCCTACACTCGGTGATGAACTCTGGGTGGATCTTTTGCTGCAACGTGTTCTTCTTTTTATTTTTCTAAAATCCCTAAACGTAAACCCTAGCGGGGAGTATATTATAAAATACAAAAAATGACACGTGACACCAGAAGATCACCCGGTGTTTATCTCCGGGTGTAGAATCGAAGAAGTCCGATGTCTTCTGCTAATCTTCGGCTGCTTCTTTGTATTTTCCTTTTAGTTTTCCTTTGGAAACATCCTAGTGACAATTATATTATATTCGTTGTTTCGTGTAGTCGTACTTCTCGGAAGCCCCCTAATTAAAGAACACAATATCACGTTCTTCGACCACGAATCCGCAACTCCGTACTTTTCCATTGTCCATATAGTAATCTCGCCCCAAACCGAAACGTCGATTAGGGAAAGACGATCGTTGTTGAGCACTCGTAAATTCGTGTTCTTGTGATTCGAAACCGGCTTAATTTCAAGAGGCTTTGGAATCCCGAAACCGCATTTCTCCAACGAGAAATCGAAAGTGCAAATCCGATTGTTATTATTATTATTATTATTATCGTTCTTCGGAATCCAATGGTAAAAACCCCGGAAAGAAACCCCGTTCGACCGACGAAACAAGGAATCGAACGATTGGTCGTCTCCGACGAATATCGTTCGCCACTCGAGATCGAGCCCGACCGTGAAAACCTTGGCTTGCGACAACTTATCGTGGTCGTGGTAAGAAAATCTCACGATCTTGTACTTGTCGATTCCACGAACGTAGCCGATTTTGTACTCGTACCAGTACCACCATTCTTCGGGACGTAGTAGATTATTCTCCGCAACGCCGAGGGATTCCCCGGTAAGCGGGTTCGAGAAGAAGATCTTCTCGGTTACGCGGTCGCTGAAACATACGACCAGCAGCAGGAAGAGCAAGCCGTTTTCCGCGCCGACGAGATGCACGGTGGAGCTGAAATAACCTCCGGGATCTCCGGTGACTGTTAGGGTTAGGGGCGTCGGAATTATTTCGCCGGTCGGAGAGAATTGAAGCGCGGCGATGGAGTTGGTTTGGATGGAGGCTTGTTCGAGGAAGACGGTGGTGAACGGAGAGTTGATTGTGTAGCTTCTGGTGAAGTCCGGGTGGGAGAGGAGGTTGTACCACGACGTACAAACGCACTTGCACGACACGATATCCTTGCATGGAAGTCTCGTGAATATTTCTTGCAGTAAATCGGTCGGCAAATCCATTGCCCGAGAAATCGAGATTCGGTTTTTTTTCACGGTGGGGTAAATTCACGGCGGTGATGGAAGGACTATACAAGGTGTTTTTTTTTTTTTTTTTTTAGTAACAAGGGGTTATATATATATTATATATTTTGTATCTAGAATTATTATTTGTATAGGATTCTAACATTAAGATTTATGTACAGTTAAATCAATATAAATTAATGGGGCTCTTTGATATAACCAATTAATATTTTTTTAATAGAGAAAAACTCAAATTATTTTGCACCAATTGAGATTAACTCATTCTAAATTTTAACTATCATTTTTTCCATTTATGTCTCTCCTTTTTTTTCTTTTTTTTATATATAGTATTATTATTAATTTATTATTATTATTATTTTCTTTTTTTTTCGTTTTTTTACTTTTTTTCTCTATCAGGGATGTTAATCGACTATGAAACATATTAAATCAACTATGATGAACTATAGTCGATTAAGGAACGGACTACTAAAAATAACAAATCACAATTACAAAAATGCAAATTCAACTATATTTTACAAAGACAAACAATATACAATCATTATAATTGATTTATACAATTGGAATCAATAAACAAAAAATCCAAAATAAAATTAAAAATTGGAGTCATTGAAGCATATTAATCGACTATGATGTGAAGCATAGTTGATTAAAAATCTGCTACTAAAAATAACAAATCACAACTGCGAAAAAATGCAAAATCAACTATATATTACAAAAACAAAAAATATACAAACATTATAATTGATTTATACAATTGGAATCAATAAACGGAAAATCCAAAAAAATAAAAAAATTGGAGTCGATCAACCTTGATCGACTACCAGAACATAGTCGATTAGCTTAATCGACTATGAATATGTACATAGTCGATTAAGGTTTCAGCCTGCGCGAAATTCTCTACAAGCGCCGTTATCCGCCCAATCCACCAAAAAACCCTAAATTTGCATCCCATCGTCATCACACCGCTGCCACAATACACTATTCAACCAATCCCTAACAAGAATAAAATAAATAAACTAAATAATTCATAAAAAAACACAAATTAGCATTTCAATTAGGATTGTGCATGGATCGGTTTTAACCACCAACCAACCCATTTTCAACCCACAATTTGTGATGGTTAATCAACCATCAACCGACCCATTTAAGTTAGGTCGATAATGTCAACCAACCCATGTATAGTTGGGTCGATAATGGTTTCTAATATGCTAAAAAGTTGGTTAGTCGGTTAATATCGGCCAACCAACTTTATTCATTAATTTATTATTTATTAATTTTAATTAAAATATTTAATATTTTTAATTTCAAATTTCTATTTTATATCACATTTATTAAATTGTTTAATGTTGACCAAAATCCTAAAAGTAATAAATCTAACCTAATTATCTAATTTGAACTATTTTAATTTTAAGACATATAGTCTAAATATTTGGACGATTATTATTTGTTGAACTATTTATGTTTAATTGCAATATATATGCCTGTAATGTTTTGAATTTTTTATTTGAATATTATTGAAGTAGTCGCATTTAATTTATAAAAAATATAACGTTGTAACAAGTAATAACGTTGACCTACTCGCCGAGATCGAGACGTACAAGAGAGATAGAGACGAGCTCGAGGCGCAGTTGGAACAGCTGGCGCTCGATTACGAAATTACTAAGCAAGCCAATCACGAGATGTCGTTTAAGCTCGAGCAGAGCAAAATCCAAGACCAGCTGCAAATGGAAAACGAGTGTTCGTCTTCTTCTTCATCTTCCGAAAAAAACGAGCTCGATAACTACATCGAAAATCTCGAAAACGAACTTGAAAGACGTTCGAAAGAACTCGAAGCCCATGTGAAGGGATTGGAGGAAGAGCTCGAAAAACAAGCGCTAGGGTTTGAAATGGATATCGAAGCTCTTACGAAGTCGAAAATCGAGCAAGAACAGAGAGCGATTAGAGCAGAGGAAACCCTAAAGAAGATGAGATGGAAAAACGCTAATACGGCGGAGAGACTTCAAGAAGAGTTTCGAAGGCTTTCGGTGCAGATGGGGTCCACATTCGAAGCGAACGAGAGATTGGCTATGAAAGCTTTGGCCGAAGCGAACGAGCTTCGTTTGGAGAAAATCCGTTTAGAGGAATTGCTTCGGAAAAAATCCGAAGAAATTTTGGTTATGAGGGACGAGAACGAAGCGAATGTTGCGAAGAATAAGATTCTATTGGATGAGATGGAAGGTAAGAAGAAGTTGGTTCGGGAGATTGAAAGAACGAGAATTTCGATTAAGGAAATGGAATTGCAAGTGGAGCAAGGGAATGACGAAAGGATAGAAATCGAGCGTAGGGTTTTATCGGCGAGGAGAGAAGCGGAGGATTCGTACAAGGAATTGGATAAAATGAGATTTGTTTTGGAGGAAAAGGAATTGATAATCGAGAAAATGCAATCGGAGATTAACGCTCTTCGATTCGAGCGCGATGAATTGAAGCATTCGTTGTCGGAGAATGAGAAGGACAAAGATAATTTGAGGAAGCAAGTTTTCGAATTGACAAGTGATTTGAAGAAGAGGGAAATGATTTCGAGCAAGCCCGTTTTTCGCGGGCCTAATAAAGATGTCGTACCAAATCTCAAGGAGAGAATAAAGTTGCTTGAGGTAAAAATTTAAACTTTATTTAATTTTATAATTCCCTATAAAATTTTTTTTTGTCACATTTTCCATTTTTTGTGTGCGATAGCGCGAGATCAAGTTAAAGGAAACGGCTATTGAAACATCGGGTAAGGTGTATTCGGACAAGGAAAACGAGCTTCTTAGGAAAATCGAGGAGTTGGAGAAAACAGGAGAAGTTGATGAGTTGAAAAACGAGATAGAATTAATGAAGAAGAGGAACGAATCGATGGAAGTGGAGTTGAAGGAAATGGAGGAGAGATATTCGGACATAAGCCTTAAGTTTGCAGAGGTTGAAGGGGAAAGACAACAACTTGTGATGGATTTACGCAACCTTAAATAATGCTAGTTACGAGCCCGTAAACGTTTTTATAACTTTGGAATTCGATAAATTCGGAATATTTTTCGAAATTTATATATTCTTTTAAATTTGTTTGTTTTTCCTCAGTTTATGATCTCATTGGATGTAATATGTAAAATTATCTAAGATGATGTAACAATGTAGGAGTTGTGCTTGGATGCCTTATTCTTTTATTATTTTCTTCATTTTCTTTTTTGTTTTGTTTGGTCATATGATGCAATTTTTACTAGGTTTAAAATAACTTACAAACAAAATATTTTAGACTTCGTGATAAAAATATATTAAACTTTAAGACTTAATTCGATGTTTTTCTCGGTCGCAACGCGATTGTGGAAACAATGAGCTCTTATTTTCGGTTTATCGAGTAATTGGTATTGATTATTGAACGTTCTCTGATCTTTAACGATACAATAATACAATTGAGTTTTAGTAAGACTCTAGTTGACCGTAACTTAACTTAACACCTAAACGAGTCGTGATACAATCGTTTGTGTTGAAACGTAAAGCCATGGCAGTCGATAGAAGAAAAGTACAAAGGTAGCGGATTATTCAAATCAAAAACCAAGATTGAACAAAGATCGATTGAAAATCCAACTTTAATTTCGATTTCCAATTTTAATTTCCTCAAAAATTCCAACTTTTTTTCCCGGAATATGCATTTATAATATAAATATTATTATATATGCTATCATTATATGACCAAAAAAATGGAATTTTTTGCATTCCACCGATTTTGATTTGAAAATTTTCGATTTTTTGAAAAAAAAAATTCTCATTCTATTTTCGGAAAATCCAATTTTTCCGAGTTTCTTTGGAACGGAATTGAAATTATTTTTTACTTTCAAAAAAAAATAATAATAAATCAAAAGTGCTAATTTCGACCTGATCCGTCTGATTTCCAACCTTAAGTTTTATACGTCTCATCGATATTTTGGTAAGGGCCGAATTTATGTAATGATTTTCATATATTGACATGCTTGGTCCAAATTAAATGAAGAGAATGTTTATATTCCATTTATGAAATCATTAGATCATTATTATTTATTTAATGATGAAAAATTCTACATTCCAAGGAACCATTAATTAGATAATTATTGTGTGTTCCAAACCTTCCCACCAACACAATTCAATTCCATATATGAATTATTTTATTCAAATTATTAAGTTTTTAATCAATTTGTTGCAAGTCTAGTAATTATATTATTGTCTCATTCCATCTAATAAACATGCATATCAAAATTTGGTCAGAAAGAATATATCATCGAATGTAATTCAATGTAACAATAGAATAAGCATATCCTGAGTTTGAACTGATCACTTCCTATCTTGAAAAATAAATTTAAGGACAAGTTGCGACCAACCCCTGAGGTGAGGTTAAATTACAAAGAAATCCCTTATGTTTGGGTAATTACAACCACCTCAATCAATTATGTATTTTTTGATGAAAAAACCTGTCATTCATTTGGTAGTTTTTTTCATTGTAAGGATAGACGTGTAAGATACTCCCTCCGTCCCAAATTTAAATGTCGTTTTGGGTTGTTTTGCACATATTAAGAAAATCAATAAATGTATATAGATTATAGTAAAAATAGATAAAATTACTAAAATATCCTCAACATTAATTGATAACTACTTAATTAGGAGTGATTAAGGGTAAAATTGAAAATAATGCAATTAATGCTTCATTGAAAATTTAAAATGACAAATAATGTGGGACAAAAAAACTCTCTAAAAAGACATATAATATGGGACAGAGTGAGTAATACATAGTTGATGGATAATTGTAATTTTTCAAATAATAGAGTTTTTTTCGTAATTTGACATAATCTTAGAGAGTGGCTGTAATTTGCCCTAAATTTAAAGTCGTAAAAAAAATGAATTTAATGTGAAAAAACAGTGCATTCCAAAAATTCAATTCAAAAGAAAAATGTATGAATTCAATTCCAAGTACATTTAGGGTCCATTTGGATGGAGGGATTTGATTTGGGAAATGGATTTGAAATGACTCCAATTTTGGAGTCATTTGAAATCCATCACTATTGCTCCAAAATCAACTAAAAATGAGGGGTGGGGATTTGAAATCCATCTCCAGATCCCCCAATCCAAACAAGTCCGAGGGATTTGTTATTATGGATTTGAAATCCCTCCCCCAAATCCCTCCTTCCAAATGCACCCTTACAGTTTATTGTTGATCATACCATAGACTATGATTAGAGCCATGATTAAGGAGTGGTCAACGTGGGGTTCCACCATTAATGAAAGTACATCATCTCCAAAACAAACCCCAACTCCCATCATTGACTGCTTTTGCATCACCTGCAACACGTGTTTAATCACTATTCATCAGAAGGTTGTTTGATCGGAAGTTGTTTGCACTGAAATGTTAGATGTCGTTCACAATTTTACTGATACTATTTTTGACTTCGGACGTGATTTTAACAATTTTCTATTCTCATTTTGGCAAAATTCAGAACTTAGAGTCCTTTGAGTTAACTTTGTAATCCAATTTTGACCAGGTCGATTGAATGTCGGATGACAAAGTTATACATGAAATTAATTACGTTTTCAATTTGAGATATATAATTCAAAATATCAAAGTGTTGGTCAGTGTTACTGATCTATGCATATCTTTCTCATATAACATCCAGTCTTATCAATTCAAGTTGGATTAAAAAACTAACTCAAAGAACTACAAATCATGTATTTCAAGTTTGCCAAATTCAAACTCGAGAATAGTCAAAATTACGCTAGAAGTTGAAACAGTATTTTTAAAATGGAAACGAGCAATTCAATGCAATACTGAGGTACCGAATAAAAGAATCGTCTATAGTTTTGATTAATTAATTACCTGTGCTAAAACTCGACTCTCGCGGTCCATAATTTTGAGGGTTGATTTTCCTTTAAACCCTACAATCTTGTAGCAACTTGTTTTGGTCTTATTACATCCTAGTATAACATGGCATGTAATTCTTCCTCTCCTTAAAATTTTGCACTTCCTTTTGACTCTAAACCATTCCCCCTCTTTCTCAAACCTAGAATTCACCAATTTACGCCCTTCCCATCTTCCGAAAGTTAGTAGTTTCTACAAAGAACCCAAAAAAAAAAATACGTGTTATCGTATATTTAATTTACACACAATCGCACACATATAACAATACATTGGGATATAAATATAATATATGAGTGACCTTTCTTTTAATGGAGAAGAGCACTTCACCGTTGGAGCCCATGAGTAGGACTTCACTGCTGCGCCTTGTTTGGTAATTATCGACACGGAAAACAACTTCGCCTTTCGAACTATAGACGGTGCAACCGTTGCTGCTGATCACGAGGGATTTCATCCAAACGGTGAATATTTCTCTTTCCGATGACGAGTATTGGCTAATACGACCGTCAATCATTGGTGGTGATCTAGGGTGTATTCTAGCCATCAGATTCGACGAACATTAGCGGCGATCATGATAATGGACTGCAAATGAGTAGAAATGTAGAATTTATGTTTATATGTAATAAAAGAAAGAAAAAAGCATTTGTGTTTGACTTTAGTTTATTATATGCACGTTTGTGATGCAAGTTCTTGCAAGTATATTTGATTTTGTCACCGTAGACTCAGATTATTAAAATAAACACCACACACACACAAACACATAATATATATATTATTTTTTCTTTTTGTTGAACTATATACAAGTATGAATAATTATGATGTTTCTTCACTTTTTTGTGTGTCCAAAATCACCCTTCGGCCAAGAGCTTTTTTTCGAGGGTAATGTTGTAAATGTACATTACTGATTTTTCTTCTCAATTGAAAAAAAAAAATTGTGTGCGGAATCTAATCCGGCGGATTGAATCGCCCAGCCCGATTATTTTTCGCCTGAAATTATTTAAAACATAAAGAAAAAAATGTAAGGAATATATGCAAGTTAAAACGCCTATACCGACAGTTAGTCACCAATTGAACTGACACTAAACCAGCATGTGAATCGATGGTTTTGAACTATAATCCGACCCTTACTTCAAGGGGTTGATTAACGTTTTTGTACTTTTTAATCGTGATCTGGCGATTCATGATTCATGGCCATGTCTAACCCTGAATGACGATAATTTGGTAATCACACTCCTACATCCATTTTTTTCATTAATAGCTTATAAGTGTTTTTCACAAAGTATCAGTTCGCCCTTAATTAATCAATTACTAACATAGCTTATGTCTACATGGAATTGTTTTAGAACATCAACTGAATTCTATTTTCTCACCGAAGGGCCAATTGACAAAGGCCGAGGGAAAAAGGATAGTTGAATCATGAATGAAAATATAACAAAAAATATATAAAATTATGATTTCAATATTAAATAAAATTAGATTATATCTATAGAAAGACATTATGATCAATGTTCATAAAAAAAAACGTAACAAATGAAGTGCAAAACTAATAATATATGGAAAAATTAATAAGACACGACGTGTCTTTGGTACAAGAAATCGGACAAAACCATTAGTATATATACTCCATCACAGCTAGCCATTTTCTCACCACTCATGAAATGCCATATTTTTCATTACATCACATTTTATTACTTTGTGTTGCACTTAGTGGAATTTAACACTAACTTTTCTGAAATTATTTTTGTTTTTTTCTATTTTTCTATCATTTTATTTTCACTTTTCTCATCTCAAAAGACAAAAGTTAAGTTCAACCCCTAATTGGAAGAATGTTCTCGGTGAAGTCTAGTTTTGAACCAATGACATCAACCCTCGTTGTGACTCGCAGCCCGCTAAGTTTCTCTCCATTAACTTGACAACAAAATCGTATATTGTATCCTTCGAAATCGATGACCAACGTGTTGCTCGATAACATAGTACATATACCGATTATTGGAAACATTAGGAGTTATTCTTCCAACTCAGAAAAAAAAATCATAAAATTTCTTAGCTCTCATTTCCCAACAGATTTTTGTGACTGCGAACCAATTTCTCTTTATAACCAATTTCTCTTTGTAACTCGCAGCGGCTCATATTTCTATCTATCCATTTAACAAGAAAAGTATTTTAATAACCATAACATTTACTTTCATATTAAATATCATTTACAATTACACAAATGACATCAAATGAAGAATTAACTAAACACGTGCAAAGCACGTAAATGTATTGTTTTTTATTCTATAATCTCTTGTTTAATGTTGGATATTAATTTTTATTTGTTGTCACAATATGAAATAATACTACTAAAATTCAAGGTTATTATATCCTTATTATCCTCAATGGAAGGTTACAATCATTTTGATCTAATTGTTAAGATGTTGTTCTCTAGAACACTCCAAATAATTGCTACAAAATATATACAATGAGAAGTTTCTAGAATGCTCTAATAGTCTCTACAACTCTCATATATACAATTGGGATCCAAGGAAAAATAGCTAAGTGTTGGCCCAGCATTGGCAGTCCATAACATCTTCTATTTCTAATTCGACAACGTCCCCGTTGCCTCAAATAAGTGGAGACGATCTTGAAATTGTCACAAATCTTCCTTAGACACTCACTTACTGCACCCAAATTGCATATGTCGATTAACTCATTGAAAATTGACATAAATACCCCCTTACCACATAAAATGTCAGACCAAATCTCACGGGTTTTCTTTTTTTTTTTTGTTTGCTAAATAATGAATTTATTTCAAGTGGTTTAGATTCAGAAGATCATAAATAAATACTTAAGAAAATCAATTTAATTATTCATGAAATGCTAGCTAGGAAGCATGTAACATGTTCACTATTAGTTGTCAAGTATAATATACTAGTGATCATAATTGAAGTCTCCATCATCTTCTTATATTTTTATTTTTTTTTAGCATATTATATATATTTAAATAGCTTCTCATGGCAAACACATGACATTTTCCTAGTAATATATTTTACATATAGTATACTTTAATTTGCCTGCATTTCAACCAATAATATTTCTAATTATTTCAGTGATATATTTTTACTAAATATTTTCATGTCAACTGTTATTAAGTTCTTTAATAAACACACTAAGTTGAAAAACTCGAAACCCGAAACCTAAACTCGAAACCCTGAACCCGAAACTCGAAAGATTGCAATTGCATTTTTTAATGCTTAATAATGTGTCAGCAATAGTCTTAGTCTTCTAAATTATTCAAATTGTGGGTGTCACGTGTGGATTAAATGGAATGCCACGTCACACAAAAAAAGTCGTAACGAAAATTAAATTGAGTTAATTGATGATTTCATATGTAAGCAATCTTCAATCTGATCAATTTGTTAATCAACTTGTAATGAAGTATGGAATGTGAATAGTGAAGCATAACAATATTAACAAGATTACTTGATTTTGAATCTACTAATCATTTTGGAAGATAAATTTTGAGTAAACTGTAATTAACACGCTTGTGTAATCTCGAACCGCAGGAAAATTCATGTGATAAAAAACTCACTCAAACCCCTTTGTGTGTTTTAGTCAAATGCACTTTCCTCCTAGTGCATGTTCGTGTGGCTCACTCGCGATTTGTGCAACGATGAAGGAATTTTTGATGTACAATGACATAATTACCCCTCGAGATAAAAAGGGAAAACGAGTTGGAGCGCAGGTGGTGTAGTGATGGCAGAGGTGGTGGGGGCAGGAAGCGAAGGGCGAAGGAGGCGGTGGTTTGGCCGGAGATTTTGAGATTTTCTTTTTTTCTTTTTAATTTTGTAATTTATTTAATTAATATATATATAATATTTTTGCAAAAATCTCCTTGAGGTATTTATGCATTTTAACGAGCGGTCAACGGGAAATTGCAAATAGGTCAACTGTGTTCCTTGAGTGAGTTTTTTTGTCACATGAACTTTTCCTGCCGTTCGAGAATACACAGGATACTAATTGCAAATAACTCAAGAAAATTTATATTAAAAGAAATTAAATTGGAATGCTACTACTTATATTATTGAAGATAAGTTGTCGAATTTTTTTTAGCATTGCAAGTCTATTTGAGGTAAATTTTGTATGTACTACGACTCTCATCCAACTTTATTTTGACGACGAACTTCGAAAATAAACATTTCAAAAATTTGCATAAATATATAAAACAATATAATTTCGAAAATTCGCATAGATAACATGCATGAATAACGAAATGTATTTTTGAAAGTTCGCAAAAAAAAAAAACAAAAAAAAACAATTTACCTTCCGGTCAAACATTATAACCGGAACTCGACCAATAATGTATTCGACTCGATTCATTGACACCCATGATTTTATATCGAAGCTAGAGACCTAATATTTATTTAAACAATTTAAAAACAAAACGAAGTAACCTCTTCAAAGCCGACAAAAACCTCGAGACAACGCTATATTTAGGTACATCTACTCGACTCGCATTCCGATTACTCTTACGGTGCAACACTCCACTCGTATCGTCCTTGAGTCGATAAAATCTCGGAGCAAATGCAGTCGCATACATTAAGTTGTACCGTAAGTCTTTGCCGAAATCAAGAACATCAACTTTAGTCGACCGTTGCTTATCGGTAGCGATAGAGATGAAGGTTTTCTTATCGCCTCCCTTTGGAGAAAGTACGACGTTTCCATTCGGCAATTTCGTGATTATATTATATTCGTTGTTTCGTGTAGTCGTACTTCTCGGAAGCCCCCTAATTAAAGAACACAATATCACGTTCTTCGACCACGAATCCCCAACACCGTACTTTTCCATTGTCCATATAGTAATCTCGCCCCAAACCGAAACGTCGATCAGCGAAAGACGATCGTTGTTGAGCACTCGTAAATACGTGTTCTTGTGATTCGAAAGCGGCTTAATTTCAAGAGGCTTTGGAATCCCGAAACCGCATTTCTCCAACGAGAAATCGAAAGTGCAAATCCGATTGTTATTATTATTATTATTATTATTATTATTATTATTATTATTATCGTTCTTCGGAATCCAATGGTAAAAACCCCGGAAAGAAACCCCGTTCGACCGACGAAACAAGAAATCGAACAATCGGTCGTCTTCGACGACGATCGTTCGCCACTCGAGATCTACCCCGACCGTGAAAACCTTGGCCTGCGACAACTTATCGTGGTCGTGGTAAGAAAATCTCACGATCTTGTACTTGTCGATTCCACGAACGTAGCCGATTTTGTACTCGTACCCGTACCACCATTCTTCGGGACGTAGTAGATTATTCTCCGCAACGCCGAGGGATTCCCCGGTAAGCGGGTTCGAGAAGAAGATCTTCTCGGTTACGCGGTCGCTGAAACATACGACCAGCAGCAGGAAGAGCAAGCCGTTTTCCGCGCCGACGAGATGCACGGTGGAGCTGAAATAACCTCCGGGATCTCCGGTGACTGTTAGGGTTAGGGGCGTCGGAATTATTTCGCCGGTCGGAGAGAATTGAAGCGCGGCGATGGAGTTGGTTTGGATGGAGGCTTGTTCGAGCAAGACGGTGGTGAACGGAGAGTTGATTGTGTAGCTTCTGGTGAAGTCCTGGTGGGAGAGGAGGTTGTACCACGACGTACAAACGCACTTGCACGACACGATATCCTTGCATGGAAGTCTGGTGAGTATTTCTTCTAGTAAATCGGCCGGCAAATCCATTGCGCGAGGAATCGAGATTCGGGTTTTTTTTCACGGTGGAGTTAGGGTTTTAACTTTTGAGGAGAGACGGTGCTGTAAATTCACGGCGGTGATGGAAGGATTATACAAGGGGTTTTTTTTTTTTTTTTTTTGAGTAACAAGGGGTTATATATATATATATATATATATATATATATATATATATATATATATATATATATATATATATATATATATATATATATATATATAGTTTGTATCTAGAATTATTATTTGTATAGGATTCTAACATTAAGATTTATGTACAGTTAAATTACTATAAATTAATGGGGCTCATTGATATAACCCATCAATATTTTTTTTAATAGAGAAAGACCCAAATTATTTTGTACCAATTGAGAAAAATTTACTCTAAATTTTAACTACCAATTTTTCCATTTATGTCTCTCCATCTTACACATCCTCATGACTCATCAGTCCACTATCTCATGACCCATCAGCCCACTATCTACATGACCTTCTCTCCTTTTTTTTTTATATATATTATTATTATTTTATTATTATTATTATTATTATTATTATTATTATTATTATTATTATTATTATTATTATTATTATTATTATTATTATTATTATTAATTTATTATTATTGTTATTATTCTTTTTTTTTTCGTTTTTTAACTTTTTTTCTCTATCAGGGATGTTAATCGACTATGATGAACTATAGTCGATTAAGGAACGGACTACTAAAAATAACAAATCACAACTACAAAAATGCAAATTCAACTATATTTTACAAAAACAAACAATATACAAACATTATAATTGATTTATACAATTGGAATCAATAAACAAAAACTCCAAAAAAAAAAAATTTGGAGTCATCGAAGCATATTAATCGACTATGATGTGAAGCATAGTCGATTAAAAATCTGCTACTAAAAATAACAAATCACAACTGCGAAAAAATGCAAAATCAACTATATATTACAAAAACAAAAAATATACAAACATTATAATGGATTTATTCAATTGGAATCAATAAACGAAAAATCCAAAACAAGTAAAAAAGTTGGAGTCGATCAATCTTGATCGACTACCAGAACATAGTCGATTAGCTTAATCGACTATGAATATGTACATAGTCGATTAAGGTTTCAGCCTGCGCGAAATTCTCTACACGCGCCGTTATCCGCCCAATCCACCAAAAAACCCTAAATTTGCATCCCCATCGTCACCACACCGTTGCCACAATACACTATTCAACCAATCCCTAACAAGAATAAAATAAATAAATTAAATAATTCATACAAAAAAACACAAATTAACATTTCAATGTCCACCAAAAAAAACAGAAACGATTCATATTATTTGTCAAAACCAACATAAAAAAATAATAAATAAATAAAAGAAAAAAAAACAAGCAACTACCTTCACCAACATCAATTGCAACAGTGATTTTCTCATGCCTCATCCTCAAAGTCGTCAACCCACTGCGTCTTCAGCGCCAGTCATCATCTTCAACGTCGTCGGTGGAAACCACCGCCTCGAACTACAGATCCATCACCACCCTTCACGCGGCGGCGGGAGGCGGTGACAAACACTCTCCACCACCACCACCACCACCACCATCGGTCGACGTCTTGCTTTTCTTTCAAATTTGAGTCGAGAAGAGAAGACGAGAAAAGAAGAAGAAAGAACGGCAAATGAAATGGGTTAGGATTTTGAAGAGATTTAATATTAATAAGGGTGGTTTGGAATTATTAAAATAATATTTGGGTGGGATATTAGCTAAGGGGGTTTTCTCTAATTATTTTTGGGATGGGGTGTTTCCTTAACTCATTTTCCTAGATGAGGGGGCCGGTTCTTGCTAATTATCCCTAAATTAATACAATCGGGACTAGGGAAATTATATTAATTTAAAGAAATATTAAATTATCAAGTTAATAATTTAGAACGTTTTCACCAAGTTGGGATCGGAAAAATTTATTACTTAAGCGAAATTATTAATTTGTCGAGATTGTATTGTAATAGATATCCACCGGCAAGGAGTCTAACATAGGAATAGGTATGTAAGATGATGGTATGAGACAATGAGTATTATTCTACCATTAAACCACTTATGTTTGTTGCCCTATATTGAATATTATGGTAAATTACGTACAATGAAATAACTTTAAGATCTCTGTAGAATCGGTACTAATTACAATTATTCTCTGAAACATTGTTAGAAGTCCTAACGGAATAATGCATTGGGTAAGTTATTCCGTTATGATTCTATTTAACGACTATTAGTTTCAAACAATCGTGGAGACAACATGATGACATGGTTCTCCTAACGTTTCATAAATCCTTATTATTTTATATAAGATTTATAAATTTTCATCGATACTAGCGTTAATGGCCACAGGGGAAACAAATATAGTGCATATCGGTCCTCAAGACATGAAATCTTGTCTCCGGTAATTATTTCAGGGGTGTGGTTGTAATTACCATTACCACAGGGATCTTAAAGTTATTTTAGCATATCTCAAGGGTGTAGTTGTAATTTATCCTAAATATTATGCTATTGATATTAATTAATTCAAGTAATGTAATTGGAGCTCCAACAAAAAAAAAAAAAAAAAAAAAATCAACTAACGACAAAATCAAGTTACCTAGTCAACTCAAGTAACCGAAGCTCCGGCTACTCGCAGTCACCGCGGGAAAAAAAATCAACCAACAAAATTAAATCAATTAACCGCCCAACACAATCAAGACAACTAATTGGAGCTACGGCAACTTGGAGCTTCGTTAGAAAAATTCAGTCAACTAATCAAGTTAGCTAAATGAAGTCAATTGATCAGAAGTCAACTTATCAGACCTCTGGCGATCAACCTCCGATTTTAAAAAATAAACATTAAAGTAAACTTCCGTGTGTGTGGTATCTCCGGCCATTCTCGCTAAATTGCATAGTCGTGGCACGATAATCTAGCACGATTGGTCCTAGACCATTCAACCACGGTACACCAAGTACTATGTCTATACTCTATAGTTTATACCAATATATAAATGGTCGGGGGAACAAATTTATTTACTCGTGTAATTGAACCGGTGCGGAGTTGTACTTATTTCGATACTCCAATTTCTCCCAATTTGTTATACGTTCTATGAATGGTTTGACTCGAGTGATTGATCAACGTCTTCATTTGGCCCACCACCATCATTAAGGGTGGAAATCGAACGGATCAAATCGGATCGGAAATGAAAAATCTATTCCAATTAGAGTAAATTGCAAATACCACCCCTGTGTAATCCTTAATTGCTAAAAAAGTCCTTGTGTTATAAAAATTAGCAAAAGCCCCCCTATGATTAAAAGTCAAAGGCAAAAAAGTCCATTAAAGCTGCTCGTGGTACTCACGCGCGCGTTGTGCGGTTCTTTTTGAAAATTTGGGGGTAAAATGACATAAACATCCTTCTATACATATAAATAAAAAATATATGTTAAATTTGATATAATTATAAATAATTCAAATTCAAAGGACCAAAATAGCAATTTTTAAAATCTTAAATCCTAATCATCATCGTTCTCCCCATCACCCTCTCAAGTCTCAACGCCCCCAGTTGGGAAAAAAAAATCCAGCACCTAATTCTCTTCTTCCCCAAAATTTCTGGAACTCAAAACAACAGCAAAGGCAACAACCACGGTCACTACCGCCGCCGGAGCCGCCCCTAATTCTCTCAAATCCTGTAGCTCTGTCGAAGCCGGCAGCCTCACGGAACAGTGGAGGAGAAGAGCAAGGTATTTGATGCCTCCAGATACAAACCTCCCATTGTTTTTCTGTTTTTTATCGTCTTCTCCGACGATGGTTTTAGAGGCTGGTGTGGAACTGGTCGACGGCGCCGCCGCAGAGGAGGCAGGGGGCTGTGCAATCCAGCTTGTGCGTAGTGTGTTTCAATCTAGGTTTAATAGTATTTTGGAAAATTACAATTCAGTCACCTAATTAAGTTTCAGAAATTTAGTAAAATTACAATTTGGCCTCCATTATATATTAATTCTAATTTTATGCTATTAACAAGGGTATATTTATCTTTTCATCCCTGGTCAATGACTAAAATAACAATAGGTGCGGTGAGCTAATAAAAAAAATATATAGGGGGGTTTTTGCTAATTTTTATAACATAGGGACTTTTGTAGCAATTGAGGATTACACAGGGGTAGTTTTTGCAATTTACTCATTCCAATTATGTTCCAAAAAAATCGGAAATTGGAATGAAAATATTTTGTTTCAATATCGGATACTTTCGGATGGGAATTGGCGGAAATTTCCAAATTTTTAGTCACTTAAATCATAAGATGTTATAAGTGTAATTTTCTGAACGAATCGAAATTTTCGAAAATTGAAATCGGATCGGAAACCAAAATCTCATATATATTCTAATTTCAATCCAAAAAAAATCGGAATCCGACTTTTGGAATTTGGAATGAAAAATATTGTTCCACAATACAAAAAATTCAGATCGAAATCAGCAAAAAAAATTCGTTCCAATTTCCACCCCTAACCACCACCAACCCCACGGGCGTAGGCCCACCACAAACTTAGACCCATTCTTCTCCCTTCCCACTCTTAATTCTACCCTTCTTTGTCTTCAAACAATTTTCCACATTCAGTTCTTCTTCTTCATTCTTCGCACAAAAATCGAAAAGATACGAAATTTTCAAAGGAGGTTGTTTTGAAGTTAATTACATTAATCGTCTTATGTAATAATCACTTATTAATACTTGTATATATATGACACTTTCTTTCTACCCATTCCAAGCAGTTACAACTTACAGGTAAAAATCTCACTAATTTACCTATTGCTTAAATTTGATTGATCAAAACAAAACAAAAAAACAAAAAACAATTTATTTTTATTTCATGTCATTCTTGGAGGATTGAGTTTTGTGACTATACAAAGTTTCCCTTTCTTTTTTAATCTATTTAGAACAAAGTACATTACATATATATACCCGAGTGGGAGAATTACATTTTTATTCCCGATTTCCCTCCTATTTGGATAATTACAATCACCCCATCAACTATGAATTTTCTATATTTCGTGGAATGTTCTTTAGTTTGTACTTGTTTTGTGCAGAATGTTGTTTCTGATGCACCACAATCTGATATTTACAAACCAATAGACACACCTTATGATCATCTTGTTCCAAAAAATTGAACTCGAACGGGATAAAACGGATATAAACTGGACAATATTCTACATAATTTAGAAGATTTCTCTAAATTTAACACTGCAAGGGTAGATGTGTAAAAAAATTTATAGTTCAAAGGTGGTTGTAATTACCCAAATAGGAAGGGGGGTTTCTCGTAACTTAACTTTACCTCAGATGGTGGTTGTAATCAAATTTGGTCAATATGTAGTTTCTAATAAAATTAAGGTCAATATACGATATTTGATAAATTAGAAATTTTTGTATGAAATTGATGTAAATTATTTTCTTAAGGCTTTTTCACCAAAAGGCCAGAGTTTCTTTTATTTTATTTGTTTATAACTAATTTTAGTTTGAATAACATACAATTAAATTTGGACTTATGCGTCTAGATATATAAATATAAAAATGTTTCAATAATGTAACCCCAGAGACAATTTGTGCAATATTGGATTAATTATCTCCACACAATGTGGAATTCTTATCCAGAATCTATTCTGAATTAGATTAGTGAGGTGATGATAGTGCATGTTTTGTACGTTTGCATATATATATGTGTGTGTGTGGAGTATATAATTTGTGTTGTCACAGTCATTAGTATAAACTTTTACTGAATACATATTCATATATATAATATCAAATTATCAAACGTGCTTTATAAAGTTTGTTTATAATTTAATTGGAACTGCTTCTCACCCAATCAAATAAATAAGTTTCGATTTTCCAACTAATATATTAATTAATGATAATAAAGTGTTATCACAACTATAATTTTTGTTTTGTCTTACTGTTAACCATAAATTTCTCGAGTCTGCAGAAAGTAAATAAATTACAAGACAAGAAAATAGATAACAAATAAATAGATTAATCAAAACGAAAAGTGGATTACAATTTCCTGAAATTCCTCTGATTCTTCTCTCCTAATTCGATTCAAGAGCTTTGAAGCTTGTTCTTGAATCGAATAAGTGGAAACATCTCGAATTCAAATATGTTGTATATGAATTCGAGGTGGAGGCTCGAGAATTAAAATTTAGAGCTTGACATGTGTCTTTGCGAGTCTGATTTTTACATATAGTGATCAAGACATTCTTTTACAAGATGTCACATGTGATACTTGTATAGTTGTATTTTCTCTATCATATGGTCACTAGCAAATTAATTCAATTTCATCTAATTAATCAAATTAATCTGACATAAGTTTTAAAAAAAAAAAAAAAAAAAAAAAAAAAAAAAAACAAGATTTTAATGTATTAGCCATCTATCTAAAAGTAAGGTTGTTCTGGTGAAACCCTAGGGTTTTTTTCCCGCTCATTTTATGGCTATATTTGTTATTTAATTGTTTTTTTACTTTTATTTTTTGTCATTTAATTATTTTTTACTTTTATTATTTTATTATTACAATTTTCATTTAATTAGTTCTAAGCTTTAATGTGTCTAATATTTTTTCGTTGTTTATTGTTTTACCTCTTCTTCCCCATGGCTTCCACTTTTCATCTCTCTCCTCTCCACTTCATCTCCTTCACGATTTTCTCCCCCCCACTTTACTTCTTTACAAAATCTAGCATCTATATCCATATTCTTCATTTTTGTGTAAAATTTTGTTTCCCCCTTTCATTATTTCACAATTTCTTCTTTCTCAAATTTGGCAACCCACCATTCTTATTCCACCACCACCACCACCGGATCCGGCCAACCCCAACCAACTCCGCCAAAATTTGCGCAAATCCAGCCACACATAACTAATCCCACGGCGATTTGTGCTCCACCCACTCCACTTCATCTTACGGTTCTTCCAGGGGCGGAACCATGATTAGAAAGTAGGGGGGGCTAACTAAAATTTTGGGGTTCGGGGCAGCGCCCCGAAAAAAAATTTAGGTTCACAAGACATTGAAAAAATAGGTTTATACTGCGAAAAAAATTACGACACATATCTATAATATGATATATATCTATAATTTATATGAAATTATGGAGAATAAACAAAAAATGAAGGGTTAAGAAACATATTTACAAAATCTTTGGGGGGGCCAAAAGTAATATTCATAAAATATTAGGTCAAAATAGCTAAAAAAAAAATTTTTTTTTTTTCTTGGGGGGTCAACTGCCCCCCCTGCCCCTTCATGGTACCGCCATTGGGTTCTTCATACTCCGAATTATCCACATCTTTTCTTCACACCGAATCTATGTATCCATCTTCAAGTCAAGTTCTGTTTCTCCAGATTTCTACCCCAAATCTACATCTCTCTAAAATCCTACCCGCCTCTCCTACTTCTTTTCTCATATTTTTCTCCCTAAATCTAACTATGCATACATATTTTGAATCTCTTCAATCTCAAATTTTCTGGATTTAATTCGATCCAATAAATTTCATCCGTTTTTTCTCAATTTTATGTGATTTGTCGAAACGGGATATGATGAATGTGTTAATGTTTATATATCTGGAGTTTTCCGGAGGTTTGTTTAGTTTTTTATTTTTCTCCATTCTAAAAACAATAGGGGCAGAGATCGTTCCACTGCGTTAGATATCATCTCCATTCGTCGGATAATTTAGATTCAATATTTTTTTGTGTTCTTTATCAGAATACAATTCTTTTTTTTTAGTATTTTTTGCCGGATTAATGTACAATTCCTCTTTCTTTGTTTGATTCTTCCAAAGTATTAGATTAATTCCTTTATATATATATATATATATATATATATATATATATATATATATATATATATATTGTTTGTGTTCTTTATCACAATTTAATTCCTTTTTTTAAATTTTTTTTGTTCTTTATAATAATTCTTTTTATAATAATTTAATTTTTTTTTTAATCTTATTAATCAAAGTAAGGCTGCTCATGTTAAACCCTAGGAAAATTTTCCCATTGATAGTCATAATTTTCATTTATTTATTTAATTTAGAGGGTGTTTGGCTAAGCTTATTTTAAACAGCTAATAAGCTCTTACGTCTGATAAGATGTTTTTTGATCTGATAAGCTGTTACATCTTATTTTTAGGATTATTTTTTAGAGTGTTTGGATAATGAGCTTATTTAATATTTTTACACATTATAAGATCTTAAATAAAAAGGTGGGGTAGAGGTACTTATTTAAAAAGATCTTATTTGTTCTCCAACAGCTTATTTTTTAAAAAATAAGATTTTTTTATAAAAAATTACCAAACACTTTGGAAGAGCTTATAAGCTCCAAAACATCTTATAAGCTCCTTTTAACATCTTATAAGCTTAGCCAAACACCCTCTTAATTTAATATAATCAAGGTTAATAAATCCACTAACCACGTATCTTATTAATAAAAGTAAGGTTGCTCCCGATATAAATTATAATTGTCATTTATTTAATTAACTAATTTTATTTTTTTATTATATTTATTATAATCAAGTATAATAAGCCTGTCTAGATTTGATGGCCCCAAATCTACATATATTTTCTTACTAAAATTATCATTTTACTTAATATTAATTTGATGGAAAAATTATTTAATTGTTTAGATAAACATTTGGTTCTTATTTTATTAATAAAAATAATATTTTCCCACTAAAATTGTCGTTTTACTTAATATTAATTTGATGGGAAAATTATTTATTTTTTTAGAAAAACATTTGGTTCTTACCACTCATTTGATAGTTATAAATTATAATTGTCATTTATTTGATTAATTAATTTCATTGTTATACTATATTTATTATAATCAAGTTTAATAAATCCGTTTAGTATCCAGACTTTTTCGCCCCAATTTTACTTATCTTTTCCCACAAAAATTGTCATTTTTACTTAATATTAATTTGATGGAAAAATTATTTAATTGTTTAGAAAAATATTTGGTTCTTATCTTATTAATAAAAGTAAAATTGCTCCTGATAAACTCTTAAGATTTAATGGCATCATTGATTTACAGTAAATTTACTGAGGCCTATTATGGGTGATAAAGAAGAATATTCGTTAAACTTCAACATTAATTGAGATAAGATAAATATACAACCATATTACATAAAAAATATAAAGTTAAATTAATAAATATGGCAAAAAAAATTATGAATGGGGGATTATCATGAATATATATAGCAAAATATCAAAATGAATTGAAACTTAATTTTGTCGTTTAAATTGAACTTTACTTTTTATTAATTTTACTTCAATCCCGTACATCGCACGGGCCAAAAATCTAGTAATAGTTATGAGAAACTAAGCAAGCATATCTTTTGTTAACATATACTTAATTGTAATTTAATTTCCGGAGAATACAATTTTGTCTTTGCCACCCACTAATTATTTAATTATTTTTGTTGTATTTATGAATAATAAATATAATAATTAAAATGAAAACAGAAAAATAAAAATTCATGAAGCAAAATAAAGCTTAATTATATACATGCTCAACTTATAACAATTGATCACATTTTTCCCTCTCTCAAAAAAACTAAACAAATCTCTAGTTTTAATTTATTAGGACACTTTTACAATTTATTATTAATCAAACCATAAACTGTGACAAGAGCCATGACCAAAGATTGATCTCTAGTTCCACCATTAATGCTAGCACATCATCTCCCAAAGAAATCCCTTCTAATGACTGTTTTTGCATGGCCTGTAATTTATTTAATAATATGTTAATTAAATCAATATTTTTTTAATTAAAGTTATCAAAAAAATTATATATATACTATCCCAAATAATTAAATAACTAACCTCTGCCAATAATAACCGGCCCGAAAAATCGAAAATCTTGAGTGTCGATTTACCTTCGAATCCCGTCATCAAGTAGCAACTAGTGATGCTATTATTCTCATCATCAAATCCATTAATAGTAACTTTGCAAGATATATCTTTGCTAAAAAAATTGCTCTTTCGTCTCACTTGAAAATACGGCAGTTTCTCATTTCTGCGCTCCGATTCGATCCATTTGAATCCCTCCCAACATCCAAAAAATCCCATTTTCTGCAAATTAAACATTAATATTAAGTAAAAGAAAAATTAGGTACCTAATAAATTAGATATTTATTTAGAGAGAAATTTGTTTCGCTTACGTCAGCGTGCGTACCTTTCTATTTAAAGAAAAGAGAACATTGCCGTACGAGTCCATGAGAAAGACTTTTGTGCAGCATTTCTGTTGGTAATTATCGACACGAAAAGCGACTTCGCCTCTCGAGTTAAATACGGTGCAACCGTTTCCATGGAACACGAGGGATTTCATCCACATAGTGAATGTTTCTCTTCTTCTTGTTAATGATGGATTAATTATAGAACAAGGGTTGTTGGTTAATGATGGATATATTTTTGATGACATGGCTATAAAAAAGATTAAGTAAAGAAAAACCCTAATCAGAAAGCTCAAGTGTTTATGTATATATGTTTTTGTGAATTCAAAACTTCAAAGAATTGGTATATATATATATATATATATATATATATATATATATATATATATATATATATATATATATATATATATATATATATATGAGCGTGTGATCCACATTTGGAAAAGAAACAGAAAGAGAATAAACCAAGAAAGTAATTGTTTGTTTAATTTGGACTTAGCTTGACTGGCTTAATTCCACTTTGCACCATTGAAATAGAGTATTTTGACACTTTGCACCTTTAAAAGACAATAAATCATTCACGATGCATCCTGGATTGAATATTTATAATTTAATAAGGGCAGCTATATTTTACTGTTTTTTTCTTTATTTCCATGGTGGAAAATAACAAATTAAATTTTTGTTTTCTTCAACATCCGACCTAATTTCAAGCGTATGAAGTCCGAAAAAAAATAAAAATCACACGAATTACTGAAAATAAGAACTATTTTTTCTTGCAAAATAAAATAAAAACAACTTTGATCACCAAATTATTCGGTTGATGGATTAATTATATGTTGTAATTGGTAAAAATATTTGTAAGAAAATACGATTTTCAAATAACTTGATTTAACTTTAAAAATTCATTAATCCTTCATTAAAAAATCATCTTACGAATGAAAACACTACTAAAAATATTAAATTGCATTCATTACCTTTAAAAACTCATTCGAGTGCATTATGCATGATTTATTGTGTTTCAATAATACAACGTGCTATTAATTTTTTTCGAAGGGTGCAAAATATCAAAAATGTCATATTTCAAGGGTGCATGTGCGATTAAGCCCAGCTAAGCTTGATTATAATTAAATAATTAAAGAGTCGGCTTAACGGATAAACTTTTGACAAATTTATTAATTTCAATTAGTGGCAGTTTTGGGACCATTAATTAATTTGCAGTGTTTCCCTTCAGTAACAGTAATTAAGCAGGGAGCTATGTGATTGGATGAAAGAAAATGTTGTTTAATTATGATATAATGAGGAAGACTGTATGATTTTCTATAGAGTAGTAACTGTCACTGCAGTTCATTCTTATCAACAATTATGAATTTGTTTTTTTAATTTATTGATTAATTATTGTCCAATTATATTATGTGATTAATTATTATATATGTAATCCAGGCCAGTACATGCATGTTGACCCAGGTATTTTTATAAACTATATATTTAGATGTCAGCACATTTATTATAAAATAAATATATATTTAGAATGAGTATATATAAACTATATATTTAGAATGAGTATATAAAATATAAAAAAGGATAATTAATTAATAAACTATATATTTAGAATGAGTATATATATGGTTCCCAATATGCTGCAAAATATAAAAAAGGATAATTAATTAAAAGTATAATTAATTAATTAATTAGGTGACCGACTGGGTACAACATATATTATAAAATTAATATATTTTATATTATATAGATACAAACAATATATATATATATAATAAATAATTATTTTGGCATTCTTGACTTAATACAAGGTTGTAGGGTTTGAGTGAGGAAATAACCTTCAAGGTGGTATTGATAGGCAGGGCCGGTCCGGCGAATTCGAGGGGCCTCGGTGAGAATATAATTGTTCGGTAGTTCGGGGGTAATGTTCGGATTTTTTTTCCTCGTCTTAAGCTTAATGAAATAATATAAATAAATTATTTATTAACATAAACATCATAAATAAAAGTCTGAAAATACCCATGTCTAGATAAAAAACTTTTGCGTAAAGCAAATGTTAGAATAAAAGAAAGTATTAAATTTCAAATCTATTTTTAAAACAAATTTATAAAAAAGAATAAAAGATAAAAAAAATTGAAAAAATAGAAGAATATTTTTTTTTAAAACAATAAAACATTTTTACAAATAAAAAATATATCGTATAAATATTAAAAAGTTAAAATTTTGGGCCCCCTATGACCTTGGGCTTTGGGTGTGGGCCCTGTTCGCCCCACCCCAGGGTCGCCCTCGTTAATAGGGTAAATTATAGTTATGTTGAGGTAAGATTAAATAACTTACAAATCCCTGTGGTATTAGTAATTATAAATATCCCTTAAATACCAATGGCTCGTTACAAACTCTAACGTAATGAATATGAATGTATTGTCTAAATTATCCTTTCATTAAATAAACAAACTGTATATGGGCAAATTGCAGGTACTCCTGAGGTAACACAAAATATTACATTTACGATCGAGATAGATTTGGAAATTCAGAACAAATATTCCATGAAATCTTCAAAATTTTACTCATAACCCCGAAAGAATGTAATTGTAAGACGGGGACATAGAGTATATGTAATTATAAATACCACATAGATTTATAAATTATTTGGTCTTACCTCAGGAATTCGTGTAATTTTTACCCAATATATTAATAATAAAAGAACTTAGTAAGAAATTTTGCTGCTAATTGGCTTCCTTATAACAATTTATGCAACAACATTAAATTTTGATGTGTGTGACATTGATTATTCCCATTTCCACGTGGACATAACAAATTTAACATAATACAAAACTCATGTGGACACATGTCCAAAACAATAATCTAAGGTAGCTATAAATTTTTGGAGGCCTCATAATTGATCAATATAGATAACAATATTGAATTTTCAATTTCTAAAGTGTAGAGTGTAGAGCTGATTAATGACCTGGGATCGATACATCTCGTCAATACTTTTTAGGTTAAGATCGTCGCATGAGGCTTGTCTGGTGTAGTGGTGTATAACTTTATTGTTCTCGTGTAGTTTGTGAGTTATTGCACGATAACGAGGTTTATCCAGTGCATATACATAGTTTTGATCAGTAAAAAAAAAAGATGCCGGTATCAAGTGGCGATCGCATTTAAATTTACACTGACAGATGAAATAAGGAAAAACTTGGACATCTTTGTTAACTATATAAATAAATAAATAAAATTTAAAAAAAAACAATTTTTTTTCTTCTTTTTTTAAATTTAAATTTATAAACATACAAAGTAACATGGGTGATTTATAGGGCCCAATCGATTGTGGGCTTTCAAGGAAAGAGGGTCACTTTTTTGTATTGATCGAGGAAAGTGAAGGCTTACCAAGAAAATTAAGTAATAGATATTTTAATTAGTAATTTTGTGAAAATTTGAAAATTAAATGCTTTATGATGAAACTAACATCTGCCTCAAATACAATTTTATTTTATTTTTTTTTGTAATGAAGGGATACGTAGCCAACTATATAGGTGTAATGGGTAAACTTACAATGTCGTATACTAGCTTACAAATAATACGAGAGATAGACTAACCATGTTTGACAAACTCCACCTAACAATCACTGACAGTAGGATTTGAACCGAATCTGTAAACACAAACTCACTTAATTAAAACTACATCACAGTCATTGCCTTGAGGTAAAGTGTAATTAAAAAAAAATAATAAAGTAATAATCTTTTTGAGAAATTAAATTCAGCCTCCTGGGGTTTGTAGATTTTTACATTCACCCCAACAAAATGATGTTAATGTAAGAACTCTACAAATTGTAGGGATGAATGTAATTGAAAAAAAAAACTAGGGTTTTTTTTTTGTAAATAGACTTTATCTTAGGGGGCAATTATTTACCCAATTTTTAATTTAAAAGAAACAAAAGGAATGCAATTATCGATATTAGGAAATGTATTCTAAAAAAACTTATTATGAACCTGGCATAAATATATATATATATATATATATATATATATATATATATATATATATATATATATATATATATATATAATCAACCTATATTAGTGAAAATTAAGAATTAAAGATTTCCAAAATATATAGAAGGTTATTTGTGGAATAACAATAATGCTTATTACTTAATAGAATTTTCTAATTCACAAATGTGGTTAACAGCTATGAGAAGGCTGGAACTTAATATTTTCACCTTCTCCTTTAATAGTTAATACTGCTAGCTGCTAAGTACTAACTGTAGTGATTTATTTCCTCTTAAGCAAAATATCACATTCATTAAATAGATTATCGTGATATTATCACGAGATGAGAAGACAATAGATATCGTGACTCGATATAAGAGACGTCTTCCAATTATTAAGCAGTGCTTCTAATGTGCGCTGAGAATGAGGCATGTGATGATTATTGGCGCACGATTCGGAACCTCTTACTTATAGTCTTGATCCTCATTTTTTTTGGGTTTGCAAAAGGGTCCCTTGAAAATATTAGTATTTGAACTTGTGGCCGAGAATTAAATTAAAGCTATTTGATTTACTTTAAAAGGGTCCTTGGAAATGTCACTTTATCCTTTGAATTATATATATATATATATATATATATATATATATATATATATATATATATATATATATATATATATATATATATATATATGGGACTATCAAAATCCCATCAATTTAATAAAATATGAACTTATTGGTAATTAATAATTATTAATTTATACATTAATTAATAATTTATTAATTTATGAAATTATTTTTACTATTATTTGGAATAAATATATTTGTTTTTTAAATTGACGTATATTATTATTCGTTTTACCACTAGTTCAATCATTAATGTACTATAGATCCGGTTTCTCGAACGGAATCTCTTAAAACAATAATGGTATTGAACAATTTTCTATTGAGTTAGGAGAAAACTATACCAACGGTTATAAACATATTAAGAAAAGTGAGGGACGTGATTGATGGTGATGTGAAGTTAAACAAGAAACAAACAATAATTAAATTATATTTTATTAAGCCTTCATAAATCTATAAAATATGTATTGTATGTATTATGTAATTCAAGAATTATTATTATGCATTATTAATTTATATATTATATATGGCTTCTTAAAATTTTCAAATGTGTATTATTTTATAAATTTAGCGAATTATCAATTTAGCACATTATCTGGAAGGGTGCAAATTTAGACCGGATGGTCTGTTTTAATAAGAAAATCGGATGCCATAGAATGATTGGCACGTGGATAATTAAAATTAAAATATAATTAGTATTCTAATAATTGGAAAAGAAAAAAAGAAAAAGGAAAAAAGAAAACCCCAGCAGAACCCGTAACCCCTCTAACCCTAATTATAATAGCGTATTTATTAAGAGTTAGACTTAAAAGTGCCACATGTCAAAAAATTAGTGTAATCCGATTTATATTAAATATCGGCTCATCCGCTCAGAATTTAATCTCTATCTGGAATACCATGAAAAAATCTATATATAATATAAAAAGAGGATCTATGCCCTCAATCATTGACATGTGGCAAATGATGATGTCATTTATCAAAATTGCTTAGTTGGAGTTCAATTGATGAGGTGGATTCTTCAATTGGTGAGTTGTCAATTTTATTTTGGTATGTATTCAAGTTATTTCCTATTTAATATTTATACACTCATTTAAACAATTACCCACGTGTATATATATTATTTCCAAAATTAATATTTATGAACTCGAAATAAAAAAAAATCTTATTTACATTTCCAGAATTTCAAAATATATTTATTGGTAGTCTTTTTAAAAAAATTCCATACTCAATTTTTTTACGAATATTCAAATAATTTTTCAGATTTTGATTTTATATTCAAATATTAAAATTGAGGAATAGAGTTGTTTTTTTTTTTTCAATATTCTGGAATATTCGAATATCCATATAATAGAAAAATAAAAAATATATATACTAATATTGTTTAATAATGCATTAAATTTTGATTTCAAATTAACATATTAATAATATATTCTGAAATTTATAATTTTATTATTAAAATACAAGAAAAAGACAAAAAAAAAAAATCCGTATATGTTTTATTTATCTTAAAATTTTCTAAAATCAGAATATATACATTTTTTGATATGAAATTTGATTTCTTACCTATTTAAGATGATTATATTTAATTGATATAGTTAGTTTAATGAAAATATTCAATAACTTTAAATATTGCTTAATATTTTAAAATTAATTCCTAATCAATAGAAATCAATTTATCCGAATTGAATTGATTTTATTTCTTACCTTTTCTTTTTTTCTTTTTCCACCTATAATCATGTCATTTGAAATTTGAACTAGTACTTCACCCGTGCGTTGCACGGGGTATTCATCGTAAAAATAAATATTTGGTTTAAAAAAAATATTGAAATAGTAAGATCAATGATATGCAATACAAAGTAGTAAGTAGAAAAGTAAAATTACCATTACCATTACCATTACCATTACCAATACCATTTACATTACCATAACCATGACCATTACTATTGTTGTTACCATCACCAATACCAATATTATTACCATTGCCATTATCATTATCAATACCAATATCAATACCAATACCTATAGCAATACCAATCATTATCATTACCATTACCATTACTAATCCTAATACTAATACTAATATGATAATAATACTATTACTATTAGTGTTAGTAATCCTAATGTTATTGCTAATCCTAATCCTTGTATTAACTCTAATCTTAATTCTAATACTAATCTCAATCATAGTTCTAATCCAAATTGTAATCTTAATGACAATGTTAGTCTTAATCTTAATACTAATTCTAATCCTTATAGAAATGCAAATATGCTAATTCTAACTTAATACCAATGTTTTTATGCTAATGCTAATGGTAATGCAAATCCTAATTCTAATTATAATTCTAATCATAATATTGGTCTTAATACTAATTCTAATCATAATGCTAATCCTAATACTAATATTCATACTAATATTAATTCCAATATGCTAATGCTAATACTAATATACTAATGCTACTACTAATATTATTACTAATATTAATTAGCTAATGTTAATATTAGTATACAAATACTAATGCTAATGCAAATACTAATACTAATACTAATATACTAATATTAATACTAATATACTAATACTAATATACTAATATTAATACTAATATACTAATACTAATATACTAATACCAATGCATACCAATATCAATATCAATACCAATACCAATACCAATATCAGTACAATTATTAATACCAATACCAATACTAATATTAATATCAATACCAATATCAATACAATTACCAATTTCAATACTATTACCAATACCAATACCAATACCAATATCAATACAAACACTAATATCAATACCAATACATATACTAATATCAATACCATTATCAATACCATCATCGTTACAATTACCATTACCATTATCATTACCATTACGATGACCATTACCATGACAATTATCGTTATTACCGTTACCATTACCATTACCATCACCCAGTGGCGAATTCACCTGTGGTCTAGGGTGTGCAGTTGCACACCCTAGAGTTTGGAGAAATATTACTGTTATACATAATTTGAAAAAAAATGTTGTTGGTTGGGGTGGTAAAGGTATTCAAAATCCTCTAATAGGTTGTGGGTTCGATTCCCCACCTTCTCAAAATGTGACTTATTTTTCAAATCTTAACATCTTCACATTTTTTCTCTTTAAATATTTCCACAATTCACCCCAAATTTGTAAATTGTAAATTTTTGGTCCACTATTTTTAACATTTTCACCTTTTTTCTCTTTAAATATTTCCACAATTCACCCAAAATTTCTAAATTGTAAATTTTTGGTCCACTATTTTTATAAAGTGATATTTAAATTTTTTATTCTACAATTTCGAACCCCCTTGACAAAAATCCTGGATTCCCCACTGCCATCACCAATACCAATATCATTAGCATTACCACTTCCATTATCATTACCATTACCAATACTAACATCAATCCAATACCAATACCAATATTGATACCAATATCAACCATTACCATTACCATTACCATTATTACCATTACCATTACTAATAGTAATATACTAATATTAAGACTAATCTGATAATAATACTATAACTATTAGTAATTCTAATGATAATCCTAATCATAGTACTAACACTAATATTAGTAGTCAGTGATGACAATATTATTAGATAATCGAAATTATATTGCAAGAATACCTATTAGGATGTCAAAGAAAAATATATGAGATAAAGGTATTTGAGGATAAATTGTATGTGTATAAATAAAAAAGGAACAAATCAGTTAAAATTGAAAATGCGTAATTAATGGGATTGTCATTGAATGAATGAAACATAGAGTGTAGAATTTATATTTGTATAAACAAACTTATATGTTAAATATTGACCACATTTGATTGGTGGTTTTCTAGTAAGTAAATCCAAAGTATATAAATATGATTCAAAGTCGTTAAACATTTGAACAAACTTTTGAATGTAATTATTAAAAAATAGAAATAAAAATGAATAGTGAATCGAATTTTATATTAAAAATAATGGGAAACAATAATAAAATGCTACAAAATTATTGAAATAAAATTATATGAAAAAAATAGCATTAACATTGGGAGTTGTTTAAAATATGAAAATAAAACCAAAACTAACAGAACATAATATACAAAAAGAATAATTCAAACTTATTAAAAAAATGTATAAAGATTTGAATGGATATATTAAAAAAAGTGAAATAAAATAGAATGGTAATTTAAAATATCTTTTGAAAGCAATAGAAATAAATAAGTAAATAAAAATGATAAAGCATCATTGAAATAAAATTGTATAAAAATTATAATAATAAAAACGGAAAAAACAACACTAACAAAATATCATCAGCCAACTTTTTTCTTCTTTCATTTCTTGCTTCTGGCGTCGGAGTGAGGTGAAGATGAAGATAAAATCGGGTGGACAATTTTGCTTTGGTGTTGGATGAAAAAATGTGGTTTTATACTTGTATTGAGTATCATAATTAAGTTAAATATGTATAAATAAGGAAATAACCATTTATTATATAATTAACATAAATGTTGATATTCAAATTTGTAAGAAAAAATAAAAGATATGATTGGCCAAATCAAAGGAAATTCGAAATTTCCTTATTAAATATCAATATAATATTTATTTTATAATTAACATAAATGTAATAAAGAAATCATTTTTTTGAAATAAGTTAAATAATAAATAAGACAAAATGTAATAAAGACTAATTAAGGAAAGAAGTCCACAAATAAAAGAAATGAAAAGATTTGGGATCAAAATTGAAGATGTCAAAACTTCAATTGTGTATTCTCCCTTTATATATTATATAGATTATATAGATACACTTATTGAAATTAATTCCTTACCGTAATTTATGACGTAATTTAGGTATTAAATTTATAATAATATATAAAATTAATTACGATGTAATTGAATCCGTATTAATTTAAAAATATTAATTCCAAAATTAATTTCCATAATTTCAAATAACATCCACAATTTAAGATCGCTACCATAAATAATATGCATTAATTCCAATTTACTAAATAATGTTTGATTAATTCCGATTATTATTATTATTATTATTATTATTATTATAATAATTATTATAATAATAATAATAATAATAATAATAATAATAATAATAATAATAATAATAATAATAATAATAATAATAATAATAATAATAATAATAATAATAATAATAATAATAATAATAATAATCATCATAATAATCATAATAATAATAATCATAATAATAATAATAATCATAATAATAATAATAATAATAATAATAATAATAATAATAATAATAATAATAATAATAATAATAATAATAATAATAATAATAATAATAATAATAATCATAATAATCATAATAATAATAATAATAATAATAATAATAATAATAATAATAATAATAATAATAATAATAATAATAATAATAATAATAATAATAATAATAATAATAATAATAATAATAATAATAATAATAATAATAATAATAATAATAATAATAATAATAATAATAATAATAATAATAATAATAATAATCATACTAATCATAATAAACATACTAATCATAATAATAATCATAGTAATCATAGTAATCATAATAATCATACTAATCATAATAACAACCATAGTAATCATACTAATCATAATAACAATCATAATAATCATAATAACAATCATAATAATAATAATAATAATAACAATAATAATAATAATAATAATAATAATAATAATAATAATAATAATAATAATAATAATAATAATAATAATAATAATAATAATAATAATAATAATAATAGTAATAATAGTAATAATAATAATAATAATAATAATAATAATAATAATAATAATAATAATAATAATAATAATAATAATAATAATAATAATAATAATAATAATAATAATAATAATAATAATAATAATAATAATAATAATAATAATAATAATAATAATAATAATAATAATAATAATAATAATAATAATAATAATAATAATAATAATAATAATAATAATAATAATAATAATAATAATAATAATAATAATAATAATAATAATAATAATAATAATAATAATAATAATAATAATAATAATAATAATAATAATAATAATAATAATAATAATAATAATAATAATAATAATAATAATAATAATAATAATAATAATAATAATAATAATAATAATAATAATAATAATAATAATAATAATAATAATAATAATAATAATAATAATAATAATAATAATAATAATAATAATAATAATAATAATAATAATAATAATAATAATAATAATAATAATAATAATAATAATAATAATAATAATAATAATAATAATAATAATAATAATAATAATAATAATAATAATAATAATAATAATAATAATAATAATAATAATAATAATAATAATAATAATAATAATAATAATAATAATAATAATAATAATAATAATAATAATAATAATAATAATAATAATAATAATAATAATAATAATAATAATAATAATAATAATAATAATAATAATAATAATAATAATAATAATAATAATAATAATAATAATAATAATAATAATAATAATAATAATAATAATAATAATAATATCAATACCAACATCAATACTATTATCAATATCATTATCATTACTATTACCATTACCATGACCATGACAATGACCATGACCATGACCATGACCATGACCATGACCATTACCATTACCATGACAGTTATCATTATAATTGCCATTACCATTATCATTACCATCACCAATACCAATATCATTAACATTACCATTACCATTATCATTACCATTACCATTATTATTACCATTACCATTACCAATACTAACATCAATACCAATACCAATATCAATCATTACCATTACCATTACCTTTACAATTACCATTACCATTACCATTACCATTATCATTACCATTACCAGTACCATTACTAATACTAATAGTAATATACTAATATTAAGACTAATCTGATAATAATACTATAACTGTTAGTAATTCTTATGATAATCCTAATCATAGTACTAAATTAATCATAATCCTAACAATAATGCTAATACTAACCATAATTGTAATCCTAATACTAATTTGAATCATAATGTTAATCTTAATCCTAATGGTAACGCTAATCTTAATTCTAATATTAATTCTAATTATAATCCTAATTCTAATAATAATACGAATCATAATTCTAATCATTTTAGAGATGCTAATATGCTAATGCTAACACTAATTGTAATATTATTCCTAATATGCTAATGCTAATGCTAATGTTAATGCTAATTTTCAATAATAATTCTAATAATAATTCTAATACTAATATGCATCATAATCATAATGCTACTACTAATATTGTAAAAAGCGGTAATCGGGTCAGAGGCGGTCAGGGACCGACTCACGATTAATCGGTGTGGCGGTGATAAATCGAAAATAAATCGATTTTTAAAATTTAATAGAATATATTTGTAGGTATTATTTATAAATACTCAAAATATAGATAAAAAGATATTTAAACATAGTTATATCTCCATCATATATATATATATATATATATATATATATATATATATATATATATATATATATATATATATATATATATATATATATATATATATATATATATCCTAATAACATAATCAAAATTTAATAATAATAAGATCATAATACATAAATACCCTTATAAACTATAAATAAAAAGCATTTTTTTTTAAATTACATACATTCCTCGCATACATCATTAGTTCTTTAACAATAATAGTTAACACAAACAAAATAAAGCATAAACTCATATTTCTTTATTAAAACTCCAACTTTTATTTTGAATTATAAAAAAAAAAAAAAAACACCGATTTTTGACCAATTTTTGCCACCGAAGTTTGACCCGCCTTAAGGGTTTGACCGCCTCAAGTCGCCTAAAACCGCCTCATGGGCAAAAAACCGATTTTTCAAACCTTTAAACTAAAATCGTAAAGGTTTTGGACCGCCTCCGCCTCAGAGACCGATTAATCGGCCGCTTCGGCCGATTATTAGAACATTGCATACAATACATGATTCAGTGTCAATTTCTCTCATTTCTATCTGACAAAACAATAATCGATTTTTGGATAATGATAAATATATAAGTCAATCTATATTATATATAAAATTAAGATACACAATAAAAGTTATTCACTTGAGGAGATTGAGTCCACATTATTTTAGAAATTTCAAAATAACCCCACTTACCATATTCACCCATATTATTAATGCATTAATTTCACATTATTGGTTTTTAAATTTTATCTCTCCTACATGTCAAAATGGTGTCTTTTTATTGGTTATTGAGTTTCCTTTTTTAATCCATTGCTTCATATTAAAAACGTAAATATATAAATGAACATTCCACTTGATTTGGGTTAATTAAATTTTATGCTCAATATTATATTAATTGCCAAAAAGCCCCAATTATCATAATCATACATCTATATAATATATAAAAGTTGAATTGCATGCCTAATTGATTGACATTTGTCAATTTCATTATGTGACATGTCCCCAATTTCATCCTATGTGTCAATTTGATTGGTGGAAATAAATATCAAAAAACATGTCATCAATTTCTATTATTTACATTCCACGTCATTTACATAATTAGGTAGTATTACCATTAATCCATCTCTCATTAATTATAAAAATGATCATCAAATCTTACCAATAAGGAAGTCATATGTTCATTTCTCATAATAGACTTTATTGACTTTTATTTACCATATTATTTTCCGGATTTTTTGTTCCATTTTATTCCTCTCTTTTTTTTTCACCGGATTTTTAATTATTTTCCAATAATTTCAAATTAAAAAATGTGTCCATATATATTTCTTTTAATGTTATTGATAGCATTACCATATTCAATTTGTAGTTTCTTTTTTCATCGTGCAAACAGGACTATATAAATAAACTGTACAATACCATCAATCATCACATTATTCTATTTTATTCAAAATAAATGTATGAGTGAGTGCTTCTTTTCTTTTTCTTACCTATATCGTTTCATTGTTCTATTGCTTGAATTTTTTTTTAATGATTATCGTAATTTGTTTTACTTATTTTTTTCCAATTTCAGTTTTTACATTCATTCACATTTGATTCATAACATGTTTTTAATTTTTGTGTATCCTTTTGTATTTATAAATAGTAACATTCTGTGTTAATTTTGAATTATTTTATTTCACTTTATTTTAGTGAACGATGTTTTAATATGTCATTTTCGTCATTTGAATATATAAGTGTAATCCTTAAATTTATGTTTACTTGCATATATATATATATATATATATATATATATATATATATATATATATATATATATATATATATATATATATATATATATATATATATATATATATATATATATATATATATATATATATATATATATATATATATAACACTTATTTAATTATCTACAATTAATATAAACAATGTTATGTGAATTGCATGACATGATTTGTGTCCATTATTACTGTTGTGATTCGTGAAATTTAAATTCACATTTCTTATATGGTCGTTGTCTATTTATTTTAAAATTTTAAATGGCAGTCATTATAATTGCATGACTGTGTTGTAACAGACATTTTGTATGTTAATTCATAAAGTTGGATATGGATTTTAAAAAATATTGTAGGTTAAATAATTTGGTTTTATATATTTTATATATATGACCATGATGAAAGAATATGTCTTTTCTTTTTTCCTAATTTATTATATATTAGTATTATATGTATATAAAAAAAATACATGTTTGAATTTACTATATTACGGTAATCCACACTGTCTTTTTCTCCCGCGGTGTGTACAATAAACTACCAATTTTTTTACCATATTGAAAATGAATTTCATGTTAATGTTTTAATTTTTCTATTCTATTCATTGATGCACTGACAAAAACTTTTATAAATGATTTGACACTTCTAATTATATACTAATTAAAAAAAAACTTCTCACAATACTAATAAATTGAATAATAAAAGTAATAATTTATAACTGTTTTGACACTTCTAATTATATACTAATTAAAAAAAACTTCTCATAATACTAATAAATTGAATAATAAAAGTTAAGTTTAATCAACTGATAACAAATAAACAAACCTATTTTATATATTTCAAAACATAACAATGTTATTCTAAATTTTTGGTATTAAATTAGTTTATTCGCTTTATTTAATACCAAAGATTAAAAATATCAATTGGTATGTTTAAGATATATAATGATCGTATGTACTATATACTATATTCCACTATAACACCGATATATATTATTAGGTACATATTTAGAGCAATTTCATCCCCAAAAGTATCAAAATGAGTTTGCAAATATTTATTTGATATTTAATATTTAATTTTGATATTTATCTTTTCGGGGACTTTACACGAAATATTTATTCTTCTTAAATAACACATTCACAATTTTTTAGTATTACCATTACCTCCCATGTGGGTAGGGGTGTGCGCGGGACATAAACCCGCGGGTTCTATCAAAACCCGCCCTCGTCCCGTCAAACAACGGTTCTTAATTTTGAAGAACCAAACTTGTGGGTTTTTAACGGGTTTACGATAGACGGGTCCATGGTGGGTTTGTAGTAGGACCCAACCTTCAGGGGTCGAAACCCGTTATCGTCTAAACTATTTTTTTTTTATATATATAATTTATAAGTTTTTTGAGAGAATAATTAGAAACTAAAATGAATAACCTAAAATCTTAAATTCAAACCAAACATAAATAATGTAAATGTCAAGAGAAAATAAAAAAATACTATAAAACTAAAAGTAACTAATTCATAACTTAAAAGATAAAATTTAATAAAATAAATACAGCCTTTTCAAGCATAACCAACGCTATTCAGCTCCATTCAACACCATTTTCTTCCTTTTTTTTTTTCTGCCGTGTGTTGACCGTTGTATATATCGTTTTTCCAAAATTTTCTTGGGGATTTTCATAATTTTTAGGTTTTATCTATCCTACACCCGGTGAAGGTTACACCAGGTGATTTTTTACCGTTGATCTACACATACCAATGTGGGTGTGTGTGTGTGTGTGTTTGTGTGTATATGAATGGTAGAGATCTACCCGGTGTATTTCACCCGGTGTAGGATCTCAAAAGCCTAATCTTTAAAGCTATTACTTCCACAATTATAGTTTAGTTGATTTATGTATTTGATACACTAGAGATACTTTATTTATTCATTAATACTATTAATTTATTATACTATAAAATGTAAGCAAAACGACGTCGTTTTGTATGGCGGGGCGGGACGGGTTTCACGGGTATTAAAAAAAATTGAACCCATCTAAGACCAAAACCCACGGTTCTTCACCATTTTAGGACCCAATCCTTTGGATGAATCTATCCGTCCGGTCCCAACGGGGCGGTTTTTCACGGGTTTGACGGGTGTAGCGGGTTGATGGGTTCGACTTGCTCACCCCTACATGTGGGTAATTTTTTTATTTAAACAATAGGATAAAAGAAATGTCACGTTGCAGGGGTAGAATCCACATTTTCTAGGATATTACATGGAATAAAAAAGATTCCATAAAAATCACACCATAAGGAGATCATGTAAGACATAAACAAACATTAGGGTGATCTCTGTAATTACCGACATGTGGGGGCTTTTCGTAATTTATCCTAAGTTTAGGGTGATTTTTGCAATTTATCCAAGATTATTGTTCTTTCTATGTGTTAATATTTGCTTATACACTGATAATATTGAAAAAAAAATATTAATGTCAATTTGATAACATAATTAAATATTAATTTCTAATATATTGAATATATGTTTTTGTATTAGTATTAATATTAGGACTCCGATTCAAATTATAATTATGATTAATATAAAATTAGAATTAGTATTAGTATTAGGATTAGGATTATGATTATGATTAATATTAGTATAGGATTGTATTAATATTATGATTAGTACTACTATTAGTATTAGTATTAGGATTATGATTAGTATTAGGATTAAGATTATGATTATAATTAAGATTAGGATAAGGATATAATTATGATTAGTGTTAGGAATAAGATTATGAATAAGATAAAAATTTGGATAATATTAGGATTACAATAATGATTAACATCAGCATTAGGATTATCATATTCATATTAGCATTAGCATTAGTATACATCAGAATATTAGGATTAGCATATTAACATAGTATTGGTAATAGCATTAATATTAATAGGAGTATCAGTATTAGTATGCGTATTAGTATTAGTATTAGTATTAGTATTAGTATTAGTATTAGTATTAGTATTAGTATTAGTATTAATATCAATATCAGTATCAGTATCAGTATCAGTATCAGTATCAGTATCAATATTATTATTAGTATTATTATTAGTACTATTATTAGTAGTATTATTGGTATTGGTATTAGTATTATTATTGGTATTGGTATTGGTATTAGTATTAATATTAGTATTAGTATTAGTATTAGTATTAGTATTAGTATTAGTATTAGTATTAGTATTGGTATTACTATTAGTATTAGTAATAGTTTTAGTATTAGTATTAGTATTAGTATTAGTATTAGTATTAGTATTAGTATTAGTATTAGTATTAGTATATTAGTATTAATATTAGTATTAGTATTAGTATTAGTATTAGTATTAGTATTAGTATTAGTATGGGTATAAGTATTAGTATTAGTATTAGTATAATATCACAGTATGAGTATGAGTATTAGTACGAGTATCAGTACGAATATCGGTATCAATATCAATATTAGTATTAGTATTAGCATTAGCATTGATATTAGTATGTATCATTATTAACATTAGTATTGATATTAGTATTAGTATTTGTATTAGTATTAGTATTAGAAATATTATTAGTATTAATATTAATATTAGTCTTATTGTTAGTATTAGCAGTAGTATCAGTATGGGTATGAGTATTGGTATTATATTAGTCTTAGTGTCAGTATTAGTATTAGAATTACTATTAATATTAATATCAGTATCAATATAAGTATGAGTATTAGTACGAGTATCAGTACGAATATCAGTATCAATATCAGTATTAATATTAATATTAATATTAGTATTAGTATTAGTATTAGTATTAGTATTAGTATTAGTATTAGTATTAACATTATCATTAGTATTAATATTAATATTAATATTGGTATCATTAGTATTGGTATTCGTATTAGTATTTGTAGGATTACAATTAGTAATAGTATTGGTATCAGTATATTAGTATTAGTATTAGTATTACTATTTGTATTAGTATTAGTATTAGTATCGATATTAATTAGTATCAGTATTAGTATCGATATTAGTATCAATATTGGTATCAGTATTGGTATCCGTATTGGTATCAGCATTGGTATCAATAATGACGTATACATCGTATCTCTTTTGTAATATTTATAAGTTGTATTGTTGTTTGAGTAATGTGCATCACTAATTTAACGTCATTTGTAATAAACTTGCAGGTTATTTAATTTGAATATCTATTGTGTTACTTCTCTGCTACCGTGTTTGTTGTTAAGTTAGTTATTTTGTAGAAGATTGACATGGTGTAGTAGATTGCATTCCACGAAATAGATTTATACCATCTGTTTAAAATAATTTCACTTAATCTTCATATCGTGTTTTGCGCGCTCCGCGTTTTCTTCTTTGTAATATTTAATTAAATTTCACATGTTACAACTCAAAATTAAGGGATAAAGTTTATGTTTTTTTTATTTCCTTCCATTTTGTTTTACTTGCATTCGTGTTTTATAAAGAGATAGTTGTTTTCGTATTATTATTATTGTCTCAATTCAAAACTGACATCCGTGCAACGCACGGGTGAAATACTAGTTAAATTAAAAACTAAATACAAACTTTTACGTAAAAAAATATTCATGAGAAATGTTACTGAATAAAAAATAAATAAATGAAATTACAAAAAGTATATGCAAACGGTAACAATGTAGCACATGTGACATAAGTTGAATTCGTAAACAACATCTGCAAAAAATACATAAAGAAAAAATATTAGCATAGTTCTTCAGTTAACTAAAAATATTAAACGAATTTAAACCATCTAAATTAAATTATAATACGATAAGTGCATGAAATCAATTGAAAAAAAATTACCAAAAAAAAAAAACGAAAAACAAAAACAACTGGAATGAAATGGGTGAAGAAGAATAGTGTATGGTGAAATAAATAGATGAGGGTTTATATAGTTTTGATAATTATATAGTAATTAGGAAAATTTTAGAATTCAAATTTCAAATGACATGATTATAGGTGGAAAAAGAAAAAAAAAGGTAAGAAATCAAATCAATTAAATTCGGATGATTTGATTTATATTGATTAGGAATTGATTTTAAAATATTAAACAATATTTATGGTTATTGAATATTTTCCTTAAACTAACTATATCAATAAAATCTAATCATCTTAAATAGGTAAAGAATCAAATTCCATATCATAAAATGCGTATTCTAATTTTAGAAAATTTTAAATTACATAAAACATACACACGGTTTTTTGGTTTTTTGTCTTTTTTTCCTTTTTTTTTGTATTTTAATAATAAAATTATAAATTTCATAATATATTATTAATATGTTTATTTAAAATCGAATTCTAATGCATTAATAAAATACATTAATGTAAAATTATAAAATTATATTAATGGAATTTAAATGATTGATTAATGGAATAGTACACAATCGGATGATATAATTCATCAAGATTAGTAATACTGCATAAATTTAAATCGATATAATTTCCAAATTTATCTATACTAATTTAAATATAAAAATATGGAAAAATTATTAATACTACATTTACCTATGTACTTTTTTTTTTTTTAATTATTGGTTTTATATATAATATTAATTTATTACCTATCTACCGCTTTTGTTTTTCTATTTTTTATTGTGTATCTTAGTTTTATATATAATATAGATAAAAGCAAAAAGTCAAATTATTATAAATAAAAAACGGAAAGATGGCAATATGGCATCGAGCAATATAATATTTATCTACCGGAAAAGAATTGGTATGTAATGATTTTAAATGAATCTCGTTTCTATGAATGTTGACTAATATATTTTGTAAATTTTTATATTAAAATTGTTGGCAATAAATATTTATAAAGTTTTCATTTTAATTTATTGTGTGTGTGTGTATATATATCATAAATAAATCCCCAAAAAATGGTATGTGTTGATTTTAAAAGAATCTCATTGTACATGAATAATATATTTCCTAAATGCTTATAGCAAAATTTCAAGTAATAAATATGATTTTTTTTTAATTTATTAAATACATCTAAAATAAGATTTGGCAAAATTTTTTAATGTAGAAATATATTACTATATTTTAATAATATGCATAAGTATACTATTATATTTTAATATAATATTCGTACATATATATTTGAGCACGACATATTTCATAAACCAATATACACAAATTATCAATTTAATTATAATTATGAAGCAAGACTAAAACACAAAATAAATTAAAATGTCTTAACATTGTTAAGCTCCCAACATTAAAAAAAAATCACAAAAAAAAAAAAAAAAATTCAATCAAACAAAAAAAAAACCTTAAATCTTCTTCTGGACTTGCACCATACACTTCAGTGACGTTTTTGTTGGGATAAACAAAAATTGATTACTTTTCTTCACAAAATGGTTTCCAACACTTCTTGTTTTCCATCCTTGTACTTATGCGATTCTTCCTCGAATAAATCCCAAAGAAACATTTATATTTTTGGCCAATGTATCCAACAACATCTGCAAATTGCTTGGATATATGCTACACGAAAATTGATCAATGAACAATATATTATTAATTACATATTAGTTATAGAAAATATGAATATAACCTTTGATTTCTGAAGTTTCAAGATGTAGTCACATTTTCTACAAATCCATAGACTTTTTCCATATCCGATATTAGTCGCTTATAATACATGACTTAGCAGCGTCCATATCTATAAATCATTAACAAACAAAAAACAATTGTTAGAGATATCATGTATACACATATGTAAAACACGGAACAAAAAAAATAATGTAAATTTAATTATGATCAAGGTAATTATCATGCATGTGCATAGAAACAAATGAATCATAATGACTTATTTTGTCGGAAAAAAACATAATTAATATCGCTGTTATTTTATTTTCCCATAAATTGGAATACAAAAACAATGTAAAAAAAATGTAAAACATACACATTATTCCCCAAAAACGAAGAAGGCAATTTGATCGTTTTTCGATATCAGATTTTTTCATGTCTCCTTGTAGTATCACTTCTTGCATTCCTTCATAAATTTCGGCAGATAAATCTTTCCGCAAACGACCTGATTTAAACATCTAATAAAAAATAAAAATAACAATTAATTATCAAACAGAAAGGGAAATGATAAATATTAAACTGAAAACCATACACAAATAAAAAAATATTTTTAGGGTATAAACAATAATATATAAAAAAAAACAAAAATTAACTAAAATAATGAAAGAATAGAATTAGGGTATAAAACCTTTTTTCTTGCCGTGTGCTGTTTTATATGAATGGGAAATAATGGATGTGGAGTGAGGTATTTATACTTATGTTTTATGTAATAAAAGATAAATAATATATATCTTTAAGGAAATAAATTATATGCATTAAATTGATACAATTAAAATTATTTCATTTTAGTATGTAAGATTATAATTCAATATATTATGGATTGAGAAATATATTGTTACTAAAACAATGTAGATCTTTACAAATTAACCATAGTTAAAGAAATGTCATTTAATGATTACCATAAAATATATATGTCATTATGGAATATGTCATTTATTATGATATATATATATATATATATATATACATATATATATATATATATATATATATATATATATGATATTACGTACCAAATCTTATTTTAACATAAAATATGATTAATTTGTTTTAATAATTATTAAATAACATAATTAATGATTACCATAATAATATATATAATATTACGGAAATATTTAATTCTCATAAAAAATGTCATTTATGGCATTATAATATATTCTAATATTACATTATGGAAAGTTATAATTAAATAGACAATAAATATGTAATATGTAGTGACACATGGATCATGATTAGGATGCCTACGTAGATGGTGACATGGATGACACATGTCGTAATTCTAGACCATGAGGGTTTCAATTTATATATTATATAGATTCAAAAAATTTCCTAATTACTATATACTTATCAAAACTATATAAACCTCCATCTATTTATTTTACCCTACACTATTCTTCTTCACCCATTCCATACGAGTTGTTTTTGTTTTTCGTTTTTCGTTTTCTCTTTTTGGATTTTTTTTTGTAATTGTTTTTCAATTGATTTCATGCATTTATCGTATTATAATTTAATTTAGATGGTTTAAGTCCGTTTAATATTGTTATTTAACTGAAGAACTATGCTAATACTTTTTCTTTATGTATTTCTTGCAGATGTTGTTTGCGAATCCAACTTATGTCCTATGTGCTACATTGTTACGGTTTTCATATAACTTTTGTAATTTCATTTATTTATTTTTTTATGTAAAAGTTTGTATTTAGGTTTCTAATTTAATTGGCTTATATATTTATCATTATCCAAAAATTGATTATTGTTTTGTCAAACAGAAATGAAAGAAATTGACACTGAATCATGTATTGCATGTGGAAACGTGGAAATCAAAGATTTTTTATTTTTCTTTGCTTTTGAAAAGAGGATTGGACAATATTGTTGTATGTGCGAGTTTCACCACAATTGACATGTATCATCTTTTGAATGTTTTATTTTTTTTGTAAATAATAAAAACAAACAATTTATGTACTTTTGCTTCATTAGTGCAATTTTGGAGTTTTATTTTATTTTCTTATATTTTACATTCATTATAATTTACTATTTTATGTTTCAATCTTAATTTTTTTGACTAAATTACTACATTAACATTAAGAATATTCAAATATATTCGTTTGAACGTCATTTTTTTATGAGTATTCAAATAAATTTTAGGATTTTTTTTAATTCTAATAATCGACTAATTTTAATAATTAAATATCTATTTTTTTTTTAATTTTTGATAATTATAGAATATCGGGATATGCATTCAATAAATTATATTTGTTTAAAATACAACATATTAATATTTTTATTATTTCATTATTTCATTTCATAAAATATAATCATATATTAATAAAATACAATAATGTATATTAAAAATTATTCTTTCTTTTTTTTCTGAAAAATATATAATATTATTTTTTTAGAATAGATAAAATTTCCATGTGAGTATTACTTTCTTTTTAAAAAAAAAAGAAAACAAATATATATATATATATATATATATATATATATATATATATATATATATATATATATATATATATATATATATATGTATATATATATGTATATATATATATGTATATATATATATATATATGTGTATATATATATATATATGTATATATTCAATTATCTCTATTTTAAGATATAATTCATTCAAATAAACTTAATTTTTTATTTTTTGTTCCGAATTATGTGTATATCAAATAATGACAATTTCTTACATTTTTCCATAACTATATTTTCTTTCCATATTATATGCATCATAAAATAAGATAAATTATGTCTTTTATTTTTGCTTAACTTTTCTCGAATTAGGTGGCTCAATTAGTTGTCAATCAAAATTAATTATTTCTAAATTAACTTAATTCATATTTATTAACTGCCATGATTAACTATTTCCAAATCAATTCAAATCAAATAAAATCATTTCATTACATAATCAATGATTTCAAAATTTTAGATTGTCATTCGTTTTAGAATTCAAATTTTGAAATTTTAAAATATTTCCAAAATTACGTAATAATCCATGCTATATAATCTCCCACAACAATGTGATTTTCAACACTCGGTCCAACTACTTCATATTATCATATCCAATTATGTTTCCACTTTAATATTTATATATAATTTGCAGCACTTGATCCAACTACTTCATATGATGATCTACTTCATATTATCATATGTAATTGTCTTTCAGTGTTAATAATTATATGTAATTTTCAGCACTCGATCATCCACCTTCTTTTGTTCTTTTGTTCCAAATTTTTTTCCTCAACACGCACTCGATCCAAATACATATCATTAATATTCCTCACGTTTCTTTTAAATTTTAATGTTTTTTGTTTTATTGAAATGAGATCTATAGTTGTATGATTCGATATTTTATAAAATTAGATCCCTTTCAAGCTTAATTTAAATAAAATATTAAAACATCAAGTAAAAAAAAAATAGTACGCATTTTTCAACTTTTGGCACTACGTATGTTTTATCGCTATAAATTTTTATTAGTTGGATACATATCCCCTAATTTTATGCAATTCGTTTTTATATATGAAATTAATTACTAAAATTTTGGCTAACTTTATTCCCTAATTTTAATTACTCCTCACAATCTTCATTCATATTACCCCCATCAAACTAAATCAATAATGTTTTCAACTATATTTGTTTATAGTTTCTTAGATTATTCCAAAATTTAAAGGGGTAGAAAATTTTATTATTGGTAATAATTGGTAGATGGTTTATTATTGTTTTTGTAATGATTTTTTGTTTAATAATTTCTATATAATTACTTTTTATTTACCTTTCATTTTCAGTCATAATTATATTAGTATCATTATTTGAGTTGCATCAGTATTAGTTGTAGTATTACCATTAGCAGTAGCAGTAGAATTAGAATTAAAATTAGCATTAGTGTATTAAGATTAGAATTAGTATATTAGGATTAACATTAGCATTAGTATATTAGGATTAGCATTAGTATTGGCATTAACATTAGCATATAAGTATTAGTTTAGTATTATTATTAATACTAATATTTGTATTAGCATTAGGATTAAGATTATGATTAGCATTAGCATTACCGTTAACATATTACAATTAATATTAGTATGAATATCAGTATGCATATTAGTATGAATATTAGCATTATGATTATGGTGTAGTATTAGCAATATTATGATTAGAATTATTATTGAAAATTATCATTAACATTAGTATTAGCATTAGCATTGCCCTTAGCATTAGCATATTAGGAATAGTATTAAAATTAGTGTTAGCATTAGCATATTTGCATTTCTATAATGATTAGAATTATGATTCGTATTATTATTAGAATTAGGATTATAATTAGAATTAATATTAGAATTAAGATTTGCATTACCATTAGGATAAGGATTAGGATTATGATTAGGATTAAAATTATGATTGAAATTAGTATTAGGATTACAATTAGGGTTAGTATTAGTATTATTGTTAGGATTATGACTAATGTTAGTACTATGATTAGGTTTATCATTAGAATTACTAATAGTTATAGTATTATTATCAGATTAGTCTTAATATTATTATATACTATTAGTATTAGTAATGGTAATGGTAATTGTAAAGGTAATGGTAATGGTAATGATTGATATGGGTATCAATATTGATATTGGTCCTATAATATTGATATTGATCCTGGTGTTGATGTTAGTTTTGTAATTATAAATTTATAATCGTAATGATAATGGTAATAGTAATGCTAATGATATTAGTATTGGTGATGGTAATGGCAATGATAACAGTAATGATAACGATAATTGTAATGGTAATGATAATGGTAAATTGGTAATGGTCATAGTAATGGTAACGATAATGGTATTGATAATGGTATTGATATTGATATTGATATTAGTATTTTTATTGATATTGGTATTAATATTGGTAATGTTATTGGAATTGGTAATTGTATTGATATTGATATTGGTATTGGTATTGGTATTAATATTGGTATTGGTATTGGTATTGGTATATATTGGTATTGATAATTGTATTGATATTGGTATTGGTATTGGTATTGGTATTTGTATTGGTATTGATATTGATATTTGTATTGGCACGTATTGGTATTGGTATATTAGTATTGGTATTAGTATATTAGTATTAGTATATTTGTATCAGTATTAGTATATTAATGTTAGTACATTAGTATTAGTATTAGTATCTTAGTATTAGTATTAGTATTAGTATTATCATTTGTATATTAATATTAACATTAGTAATAGTAGTAGTATATTAGGATTAGTATTAGCATTAGCATATAAGTATTAATATTAGTATTAGTGTTACTTAGTATTATGATTAAGATTAAAATTAGTATTAGCATATTAGAATTGATATTAGTATGAATATTAGTATTCAGATTAGCATTATAATTAGAATTAGTATTAATATCAACACTATGATTAGAATTAGGATTTGCATTACCATTAATTAGCATTATCATATAACGATTGGTATTAAGTTTACCGTTAGCATTAGCATATTTGTATTTCTATAGGGATTGGAATTATGATTCGTATTATTCGTGGATTAAGATTATGATTAGAATTAGTATTAAGATTAAGATTAGCATTACCATTAGGATTACAATTTGAATTAGAACAATGATTGATATTAGTATTAGAATTAAGATTATAGTTAATACCAGGATTAGGATTAATAATTACATTAGAATTACTAACACTAATAGTAATAGTATTATTATCATATTAGTAATAGTTTTAGCATTAATAATGGTAATGGTAATGGTAAAGGTATTGGTGACGGTAACTGCAATGGTAATGGTCATAGTAATGATATTGATATTGGTGATGATAATGGTAACGGTAACGGCATTGGTATTTGTATTCATATTGGTACTGGTACTGGTACTGGTATTCATTACTTACACAATACAAAATATATCTTTTATTTTCTTTTATTTTTCTACTAATTTGTATTGCATATCATTGATCTTATTATTTCGAGGACTTTTTTTAAATAAAATATTTATTTTTACGATGAATACCCCGTGCAACGCACGGGTGAAGTACTAGAACAATGTATTAGTATTAGTATTAATATTTATCGTTGTATTATTATTAGTATTAGTATTATTATCAGTATTAGTATTAGTATTAGTATTAGTATTAATATTAGTATTAGTATTAGTATTAGTATTAGTATTAGTATTAGTATTAGTATTAGTATTAGTATTAGTATTAGTATTAGTATTAGTATTAATATTAGTATTAGTATTAGTATTAGTAATAGTATCAGTATCAGTATCAATTTCAGTATCAGTATCAATATTAGTATCAATATCAGTATTAGTAGTAGTATTAATATTGGTATCAATATTAATATTAGTATTAGTATTAGTATAAGTATTAGTATTAGTATTATAATGATATTAGTATTAGTATTAGTATCAGTATTACTATCAATATCAGTATTAGTATAAGTATCACTATCAGTATTAGTATCATTATCAATAACAACATCAGTCTCAGTATCAGTATCAATATGAC